>NC_142002.1:17966743-18266743 GCF_049901715.1 Pseudonaja textilis
AAGGAATGTCTCCAGCTGGGACGGTGTTTGATTGGACCATGTGATGGACTGGTGACTGCAGGGGATGGATTTTTGGCTTGCTATTGGTAAGAGAAAACCCGGAACTCTCAGATTCGGATTTTCCCTTCCCAATAGAAATTCAAAGATCCATCCCCTGCACCCATCATCCCATCACATGGCCCAATCAAATTGTCGCCTCAACTGGAGCCATTCCTCCAGACACTCCTCTCCAGGTGCAGAGTAACATGTCCTTGATTTCTAAGAAAGAATGTTGTTGCGTCTAATCGTCTATTCACTAAGAAATCTCCCCTCCCAAGTTCTCACGCACTGAATGGGGCAGCCTCAAAGCTTCTAATTAAAATATGGCTTCCATATGGCTGACTTTGGTAAGGAAAGGCCTTGGAAATACGTCCCAAAGAGTCGCATGTTGTCTAGTAGTTTGTAATCGTTGTTGAATCCTATGTTGGTCTCCTTGGGCTGGAAAAATAATTTTTCGATGATCAATGTCTCTCTTCTTCCTCTGACTTCACTCCAGGCTCCATCCAGTTGCAGTGACGTTGCAGAGATACACAACCCAAGAGATTGTGCTCCAGAATTACCGTATCCCTGCCAATGTGAGTAATCTGGTAATGAGGATGATTGTGGTTTTTTTTTTAACGAATTTCAAACCCTGCCTTTTCTCCAAAGTTCTGAAGTTGGTGAAGGTAGTCATTCCTTTCAGATCACACAAGGAGCATCCCACATTTGAACTGGAGCAGCAGATTATTCCATATTTACATGAAAATATATATATTGGTTTGAGACCATCTTCCCACTGGTGACTTGTATTGTCTTCTAGCATCACCTAACCTATTGTGGTGATAAACCTTGTCATTATTAGTACCATGCTGGCCAAAAGATGGTTGAAGACACCTAAAATTTGCCAGAAGTCTGTCAGCCTGGGACGCCATTTTTTTACTTGGAAGCTTCAAAACTGCCACATTCAGTGCCTGGGAATTTGGGAAAGCGGGGTTTCATAGTGGAGTAAAAGATTAGACACAACAACATTCTTTCTCAGAGAGTCAAGGACAGGCTGCCCTGCACCTGGAGGGAGTGACTGGAGGAATGTCTCTGATGATTTGATTGGGCCTTGTGATGGACCGATAGGTGCAGAGGATGGATCGTTGATTTCTCTTTTGGGTAGGGAAAACCCAGAACTCTCAGATTTAAGTTTTCCCAGAAGTGCCAATAAGACAACTCTAATAAAACGGAACTTTGAGGAACTGTTTGTTTTGGAGTTTATTGGTTTGGAGTTGATTAGTTGGAACGTTGACATTGTCATTCTTGCTGATGCTATTTTAAATCTTGTTTAGATAAAACTCATAAATCCTAATTTATCTTTTTTTTTCCCCCGTCCCATCTTTTCTTCACAGATATTAGTCCAGGTAGGACTTTATGCCATGTTTCGGGATTCCAGATTTTTCTCCAAACCTCTGCAGTTCAACCCAGAAAGGTGGATTAAGACCGAGGACTCCAAATATTTCAGAGGATTAAGTTTTGGCTTTGGGCCACGTCAGTGTCTTGGCCGCAGAATTGCCGAGATGGAGATGCAGTTGTTTTTGATCCATGTAAGTCCAGTTCTGCCACCAACTCATCATGGAAGGCAGGCTGGAGAAATATGGAGAGGGTGGACTGGTATATATCTATATATGGTATTCAGCTTTGTTCGGGTATTTTCCCACGTCATTATAGTTGTGCTTTTAAAGTTGTAGCAACGTTTCGGCAGAATCTCATCTGTCATCATCAGGCTTCTGTATTGTGTTCCTCTTGTGTCTACCCTTGTCATCTGTTTTATATATATATGTTTTCTTAAGTTTTTGTGGGTACTTACATGTATGGTATTCAGCTTTGTTCGGTATTTTCCCACATCATTGTAGTTGTGCTTTTAAAGTTGTAGCAACGTTTGCAGAATCTCATCTGTCATCATCAGGCTTCTGTATTGTGTTCCTCTTGTGTCTACCCTTGTCATCTGTTTTATATATATATGTTTTCTTAAGTTTTCATGGGTACTTACATGTATGGTATTCAGCTTTGTTCAGGTATTTTCCCACGTCATTATAGTTGTGCCTGATGATGGCAGATGAGATTCTGCCGAAACGTTTAAAAGCACAACTACAATGACGTGGGAAAATACCTGAACAAAGCTGAATACCATATATACATGTATGTATGTATGTATGTATGTATGTATGTATGTATGGCTGGGAAAGTCCTCAGCTACTGTTTTAGACGATTGTATAAGAATGTTGACTTGGCAGATTAGGGCCAAATCAGGTAACATGATGACAGGAGAGAATATGTTTAGCTCAGGATGGAACTGAGGGGTCCTTGGTTGGTTTCTTGCAGATGTTTCATTACCCAAAAAGGAAACATCTTCTAGGTAACATCATCAGTGCACTGATGATGTTTTCTAGTTGGGTCATGAAATGTCTTGAACAAAACAACTGAGCTCAGAGGGCACCAAATCAATCCTCCTCCTCCTCTTCCTCCTCTCACTTCTTTCTAGCACTGATGAAGTTACCTAATAAGGTCATGAAACCTCTACAAGAACACAACCAAGCTCAGATGACTCTCTGGCTAATCCTTGCTATGTAAAGACAGATTTCGAAGTTTGAGGCGCATGATTTGGCAGCCTTATATGACTTCCTTCTGGGTCTCCCCCCCCCGCTTATTTTTTCTCTTTCAGATGCTGGAAAAATTCAAGATTGAAATAAAGAGAAGCGTGGAGGTTGGTACCACGTTTGGCCTTATCCTGATTCCAGACAAGCCCATCTATTTGACACTACGGCGCCATCATTCCCAGCAGTGAATTGGGTGAAATATTCCACAAGCACCTGGTGCCTCTTTTAAAACACTTGCAGAAAGGATGGAGTTGCCAGCTTGGCTCTTAGGGATCACAGTCCAATGGGGTTTCCAATGTCCGAATGTTTACTAAACATAAAAGTCATCCCAAGGTTGGGGTGCAGCAGGATATTCTGGCTGTCTTATATAATACAATTTAGATAAGAAAAAGATTTTCCTGCCCAGAAATCCCGTACATGTAGCACTCTACTAGGTTTGATGTTATTAGATTTAAGAAGATTCCTTCTCATTGGATGGAAGTACCTTTTTGCTGGACTGAGGTTGAATCTCATCCATAATGTCCAACCAGATCCCTTTGGGAAGCTTTTAAGGAAGGTATGGTATTTATTAGGGTCTCTCAACTTTTTATTTTTCCTTTCGGGCAAGGGTAGAAGTGTACGTCTGAAGGCAGAGGCTATATCTTTTGGTTGACCTCTTCTCGGTCCGTTTCTCTAGTCCATTACAACTTTCTGAGCTATTAACATGTCAATTCTGTGTGCCGGATGAAATAAAGTTATTTTCCTCGTTTTGAATCTCCTGACAAACTGATGCATTTAGGGTGCCCACCCTAAAACCCTAGGCCAACATAGCAAATCCATGAATGAGGAGTCTTAATTTTAAAGTAATCATGGTTAGATGGTCAGATCCTCTCCACGATTTGTTTCCAACCAGGATTTTTCTTATGCTCCGATAAAGTTTTTGAAATGCAATGTTCTGTAACCAAGTCCGAAAACTAAGATCATAATAAAGTCAGTGAAAGACGATTGTTACTGAGTCACTTTCCAAAACGGAGCTGTTGACTTCATCGTTGGCTAAGCATGCAGACGAATGAGAACAGAACTAGGAAAAAATAAGCTCATATCACAGCCAGAAGCTCTCGCTTGATTGTAAGCTTACATTAATGGAATCTTACAAGTCTGGAAGTATCTCTCTCTCCCCCTCCCACCCCTTTATGGTCTGAGAAGCTAGGGAGATGTTCCCCACAGCCATATTCCTGCAGTACAGTCAGTTGATCTGACTGCTGTCTGGTTTGTAGCTCTTCCTCCTGTCTCCCAAGGCACATCCTCACATACCATTACAAACTCAAAAGGGGGAGACATTTTATGTACTGTACAAAATTTACACCACTTTGCACCAACACTGTCGTGTAGTTTACAGAGAAGTCTGTATTCAGCTCATCTCTCCAGGAAAGAGATATATAACTGTATATATTTTACAATAGATATTTTGTTCTGCTGCACCAGGTAGAATTCCAGGGTCTCCTCCCAGACTAAAGTCGAAGGCTGTGGACTCCAACGCCTCTTGAGTTGTGTTGGATTAATGAGGTTTCTAGAAAGGATGGAAGAAGTGGTGTCAGAACACAATTTTCACTGTTGCTTCCTCCTTCCCCTCTGGGGACCAGTTGACCCAGCCCAAATTTCCTCGGCCAATGGGTGTGGACAGTCATGGCAATGGAGCGAAAGCAGGCTGATGTGGAGGATATGTTGACTCTATGAAACCATCGTAAAAGGTCTTCCAGGAGTTTCTTTCCCCCGAGATTACTCCCACTCCTTGGCTGAATTTCAGGAAACAGCTAAGATTGGCTGTATCCCAACAAACCAGTTCTGATGACAGGGAAATGTCAGCCTCTTTCTCCTTCTCAGGAGTAGCAATATTGCAACTATTCCAGCATGGCCTACAGCTCTTCCTCCAGAAAGGCTATGGCAAACCCACCTCTCTGCAGGGTAGCCCCTCGGACTGACTGTGTTTGGCAAGAACAGTAATTTCCCATAATCAATGGAAGAGAAAAGAGAAAACATTAACTGTGGGAAAATTGGGAGCCCTTGTTTTGTTTTGAGTTGGTGGAGACAGAGAGAGGGAGGGAGGGAGGGAGGGAGGGAGGGAGGGAGAGGGAGAGAAATTGTTAAAAATATACTTCCACTTACTAAAACCATCCAGGGGTGCAATTCAACTGGTGTAACAACTGGTTCAATAAGTGTTTGCTACTGACTCTCTCCAGCAAATCAGCTGATCTTAAAAACCAGGATATAAAGACTAAAGCCAAGGCGGGCAGGTGGGCCCAACAACTGATCCTCGGAGCTACCGGTTCTCCCAAACTGGGCCAAACCGGTAGAATACCAACCCTGGAACCATCTCATTCAAAAGGTGGTCAATTTCAATGAGGTTAATTTTGTAAAACATCCAAAAAAAAAAAGAGCAATGGGATTCAGAGAAACCTCAGATACCAAACAAGGTTGGTTTGGGATATTCATCTCCACGAACAACCTTTATCAACACACTTGTGTCTACCCTTGTCATCTATCTCCACTGTTGGTTGTTGTTTTTTTTAAAGTATACAAGACAATGTTCTTTGCTCAAGCTTTTTCCTGATTCTTTCTGGTCTACAAAGGCATTCTTGAAAGGACCAATGTGGCCTACAGCCCTCACTCCCACCCACCACCCAAAGCTGTGCAATCTTGGCTTACAATTGTGGCTAAGAATTAACACTGACCTATAAGGAGATTCGGCCCCCTAACTGGCTACTTTTGTATGACCTTCCCTGAGTTTTTGTACTTCTCCTCTTCATCCTCTCTCCGTTCCTTCTCGTTCTGTGGATGAAGGGGAGACATGTGAATGGGTTAAGAACAAACATTCTCTTTCGTATCAAAAGCTGATCTCCATTTCCAAATTCTTCCAAATTCTGCCCAAATTTGTTTCCCTTCTGATTCTCCACTTTCCATTTTGGAGGATCGTGTCCCACTGTTGAATGGTGGCTTCATGGTAACCTTACATCTTCTTGGGTATAATGAATTTAACAGAAAGGGAAAGGGAAAAATAGGATTGAATCCTGAGCCATAGAATTCCCAGGATTAAGTTTTTCCACATTTCAGTCTCAACCAAAGCAAAATATTACCCTTAGAAGAGAAGAAAACGTGTTTTGCCATGGGAGAAGTGGCCACTTGGACAAGCCCAACCAGTCACAATGCAGACTGACATGTCCACTTGAGACAGTCGGAAAAGATGCCCCCTCACTTCCTGAACAATAGAAATTTGGAGGTTTATGACGTATGCAACATATGAAAAACAGTTGCAGGAACTAGGTATGGCTAATGTAGTGAAAATAAGGACTTACGGGTGGCATGATAGCAGTGTTTCAATATTTGAGGAGCTACTACAAAAAGGAGGAGGGTCAACCTATTCTCCAAAGCACCAGAAGGCAAGACAAGAAACAATGGGTGGAAACTAGTCAAGGAGAGAAGCAACCTAGAACTAAGGAGAAATGTCTTGACTGTGAGAACAATGAACCAGTGGATTGACTTGCCTTCAAACTTTGTGGGTGCTCCATCACTGGAGGTTTTAAGAAGAGACTGGATAACCCCTTGTCTGGATCAGTATGGGGGTCTCCTTCTTGAATTAGAAGACCTCCAAGGTTCATTCCAATTTGGTTATTCTGCGGTGATGGACACTGTCCTATCCCAACCCAAGGACCATCTTGCTTGGTTCTACACACATGGGTATCACTACTGAAGCGACCTAGAAGTTTTATCTAGCCTTCCCTGCTAGACTATTTCTGTTGTTTTATGTCCATTGCTCACCGGATAAACATCATGAACTATGAACGAGGATGGCGATCGGTCAAATCCAAGGTCATTTTCAAGCAGACGAGAGTTGTAACTCTGCTTCTCTCGGCCCCAGTTCTTGGCAGAGTCTCCCAGCTGCACCAAAGCAGAGAAACATAGCCTCAGTTATGACATACAGTTGATGCGTTAGCATTGGATGGTTGTCCACCAGAACCAAGTTAAGAAGCTGGACAAGAATTGGAGAGATGGCAAGGTCTGGCCTTCCCTCATCTCTTCATAGCACAGCCCACCTGACATATTGTTATTGGGGGTTAGGGGAAGTAGGATGAATAGAGTTATGAACACAGCTGATGAGCTGTCCAAATAAAGATGGGATATAAATCTAATTAATAAATAAACTGTCATCAGCATAGGGCATATGGGAGCATGGGCCAAGCGGCCAAACTTAGCAGAAGTCATTTCTGCTTTAAAAACCATGATTTCTAAATTTAACTCTGAGCATTTGCCAGGAAGCTGAATTTAGCTGTCAACCACAAACTCAAGACACTAAGAGTTAGTACCAGTTATAAATCAATGCTCTGTTCCAGGACTTCTCAATGTCAACTGAGCAACTTTAAGAAGGGTGGACTTCAACTGCCAGAATTCCCTAGTCAGCAAAGGCTTCTAGGAGTTGAAATCCACGCGTCTTGAAGTTGGCGATGTTGAGAAACGCTGCTCTGTCTGAACACAGATTAAAAGTGGTTGGATCTCATTCTGGTTTCAGAGGAACATCTGGGGAGGGATCATGTCAAAACTTCATGCCAGTGAGATGACAATTACCTGGTGTTCCAAGGCAAGTATGCGTGCCTCAGCCTTCTCCAGCTTTGAAACCAACGAGAGCTTTTCTGAGCTGGTTGAAAACATATCCTGCGGGGGACATCAAAAAGGGTTTATGGCTCACAGGTGGAGAAGAAAGCCAAGGAATTCAAATAGACTCATGTGGTTTTGGGTTACAAAGGGCCCTTCAACTCAGTTAAAGGAGTCAAATAGTGGGAGATGCCTCCACTGAAGATCAGGTGCCTCCAGAAGTTATGCTCAACACTGGAGGTTTTAAAGAAAAAATTGGACAGCCATTTGTCTGAAATGATATAGGACAGGGGTCTCCAACCTTGACAACTTTCAGACTTGTGGACTTCAACTCCCAGAATTCCTCAGCCAGCTGGCGCTAGGTTGAAGTCCACAAGTCTGAAAGTTGTCAAGGTTGGAGACCCCTGGTATAAGGTCTCCTGCTTGAGGAGAAAGTTGGACTAGAAGACCTCCAAGGTCCCTTACAACCTTGTTATTCTGTATGACTGTCTTTTGGATCAGACCCATCATGGAGCATCATCACACGAAGACATTCAGTTGATAGGTAGGATAAATAGAGTGTCATGCCCCTGATGGAGACTGACTCTGTGGGAAAGGAGGAACAGCCAACAGGGAGTGGGAGTGTGGCTCCAGAGGTGGTGGAGGAGGCTGGGGAAGGGCAGAGGCCGGCTGAGAAGTCAGAGGAGGACCCAGGCCCATTGCCTATCCATCCTAGGGCACGCAGGGAAGAGAGGATCAGGGAAAAATGTGGTCTACTTGGGAGAAGAGGGCCATGATTCTCTTCATGGGTTGCAGGTGTGAAATCTGCATAAGAGTTTGGACCTGTGTGCTAACAAACGCTGGAGACAAATTAGTGTTTTATTCCTAGATGAGGTTTATCTTGGTTGGCGTTCTTCCAGTGGACTGTACCTGGTTATCTTCCTGAAGTTTATAATTATTTATCCTGGTCTGTCGTGGAACTTTATTCAGTGTGGTTTGTTTTTGGTTTTTGCTTCGTTATCTGATCTTTGAATTTGAACCGTGTTTCTTTCGTTTGGAATGTTATTTTGAAAATAGTTTACTCTTCAACTGGGAACTATTAAACAGTGAAGCCAAGTTGAAGACATGAAAGGACCTTTATGTATGTTTTGGTTTTTGTTATATTTTTGATACACTCCGGATCATCGCATAGGGACATAGGTAATTGGAAGGTTAGATCGATAGACCTACAGGCAGACAGCCAAAGTGGGAAAGGGAAGAAATAGAAGGTACTTGTGGAGTGATACACAGAGATGACAGAGCAGATAATGAGATGGATGGATGGATGGATGGATATACCCATAAATAGATAGGTAAAGGGGATAGAGGAAAGGAGGGAAAGAGAGAAAAAGGCAATTGAGTCAGAGGGTCTTACTGGTAAGGCCTGTTGCTGCAATATGATGGGTGAACGAAAAGAAGATTTCCCCAGTTCATCCCGTAGCCTCATGTTCTCCATCAATAGGGTGGAGTAGACATCTTTGGACCAGTTGTCACCTGAGAACCATTAAGGGATGTGATGGTCAAGGACAGAAAGAGAAGGAAAAAGCTTCGTAAGTACCAAAGAATCTCTTCTTCAGTTGGGAACAGAAATGGGTTACCCAGCAATCTCCTTCAGGGTGGCAGCCAAATCTCTTGGGGATAAAGAAGAGAAGACCTGCTGTGGTTTACTTACCAGCCGTTTTGGATAACTCTCCAAAAGAGGCCTCTTTGATCCGTTCCTTCATCTTCCCTTCCAACATCCTCTCCATCCTCTCGATTACCTTTTTTGTGGAAATGGATGAGCATAACGGGATAGGAAAAGGCCTGTTTCCTCTTCCTGAAGGACCCAACCCCCGATTAGTATACCTAACCTTTTCCTGCTGCCGGACCGCATCTTCAAGGGTTTGCATCTTGGCCATCTTGGCTTGATATTTTCGAAGCACCATCTGCTGTTGTTGGTGGGCTTTCTGTAACATCACCAGGTCTTTTTCTCGGTCATTTTTCTGTGGGAAGGAAAATAAAATGAGAAGAGAGAAATCCAGCTTGAAAATCGAAAGTGCATTCCTTACATAATTTTTCAGAGATAGTAACTAGGTGACTGAAGTTTCTCCTGTCTAACTGGAGAACGTGATCGATGACGCTTGGCTATGGATGTGTCCCATTGGAGAATATGAATGATGATACACCCAGGGGGTGGGGGGAAAAACCAGGGTCAAGGGTGACAGTGAATGATGTGCCTCAGAGTTGGCTACACCCAGGCAGTGCCGGACGTGTTAACTCCCAATAAATCCTTTTGAAGTTTTGGAAGTTTGGCTCAAGACTCATAATTTAATTGGGGTAACTGCTGAAACCTTGACAGCAGCATGGATTTGGGACAAAAAATTATAAATAAATGAAGGCTTAGTGGTCCTGTCCAGCTGTCAAGAAGGCCAATGTAAGATGCACCAAAAGAGAATCGCTTACCCTAATCAATTCGTTTTGCAGTCTTTGTATCCGATCCTTCATCCGGGCCATCTCCCGAGCCCCAGAAGATAATTTTTGCTTGAGTGCCACTGAGAGAGAAAAAAAGAGGCAAAAACTCCAATGAAGGTACAGGTAGTCCTCGACTTACAACAGTTCATTATTGACTGTTCAAAGTTACAACCGAGCTGAAAAAGGTGACTTATGACCATTTTTCACAATTACAACCTTTGCAGAATCCCTGTTGTGGTCCGTCTGCTGGCAGCCTGCAGAGATGGCAGCAGAGTCGGACAGTGGGGAGGAACATGGGCCAATCCGTGAGTCTGCGGAGAACTCAGATGAGGGTCCTGTATCTGATGGGCCACCTGGGAGTTATGTGCTGACTCCGGAGCCTCCGGAATCTGACAGCAGCGAGGCAGAGGAACAGCGGGAGCCTGTTCCCAGTGCGCACATGCACAGAGCTGCCAGAAGGCAAGAACAGTTAAGACAAAAGGGATGACTCAGGAGTAAGGCTTGGAGGTGATTGGCCCCTCCCATAAGACATAAAGGAGGAACAAAGAGATGGGAACCTTTGCAGGAAGCAACTTTGTTCGTACTGGTCGGTTTGAAACCTGAAGCTCTGTGTTGAATTTGTGCTCCATTTGGCCTTGTATAACGAATTAGAAATTTAGTCCTTGGCAGAATTTAAAGAGAGATAAAGTGGGATGCTTATCAGACTTATCCTGAAGGACTTTGGCAGACATCCGTGGGACTATTTACAAACTTTCAGACTCATTATGGGCTGTGAATGACTAAAATTCACAGCCATTGAAATAAAGAAAAAAGGGTTCTGGGACTAAAGTGTGTTTATTAGTGTCTCAATAAGCCTTGGTCAAAACAATCCCTATGATCAGGTGATCAGAATTGAAATTCGTGGCAACTGGATCCTATCTATCACAGTTGCAGTGTTCCAGAGTCACGTGATCCCCTTTTGCAACCTTCTCACACGCCAAGTCAATGCGGAAGTCAGATTCACTGAATAATCTGGTTACTCACTTATCAACTGTAGTGATTCACTTAACAACAGTGGCAAGAAAGGTCATAAAAGGGGGCAAAACTCACTTAAGAAATGTCTGGCTTGACAACAGAAATTTTGGGCTCGTTTGTGGTTGCAAGTTGAGGACTTCCTGTAGTCAGGATTCTTCTCCCAACCCCATGATGAAAGCCATAGGATGACATGTGGCGATCTTGCCACGAATGCATCCAAAGTTAACTTTTGCAGGGGGAGATCCTTGGCCTCGATGGATGCTTTCAAAGAAAAGGAAGACTTCTGGGGTGCTCCCCTTCCTTTCCTTTAAGTAGACCCTTCCCCCAACTGAATGGGCAGAAAAGGAGGAGACTTACTTATTCTGTCGACTATTTCTGCCTTGGTCATAACATCCAGATCGAAGTCTTGGAGAAGAGCCCGGCCAATGTCTTCATGCAAGGCAAGGTTACGTCTCAAGGCACTGTTTTCCCTCTCCAGTGTGGAAATATGTTGGCGCAAGGACAGGATGTCATCCGCCATTTTTTTCAGGGCTGCACGGTAATTATCTGTTTCCTAGGAAGGGAAGGGAGGGAGGGAGGAAGAAAGGAAAGATGGAGGAGTAAGGAGGAAGGAAAGAGAGGAAGGAAGGAAGGAAGATTGAGGAGGGAGGGAGGAAAGAAGGAAAGTGAGGGAGAGAAGGAAGGAAGGAAGGAAGGAAGGAAGGAAGGAAGGAAGGAAGGAAGGAAGGAAGGAAGGAAGGAAGGAAGGAAGGAAAGGAAGGGAAAAAGAAGGAAAGAAGAGGAAGGAAGGAGAGGGAGGAGAGAGGGAGGGAGGAAAGAAGGAAAGTGAGGGAGAGAAGGAAGGAAGAGAAGGAAGATGGAGGAGGGAGGAAAGAAGGAAAGAGAAGGAAGGAAGGAAAACAGGAGGAGAGAGGAGGGAGGAAAGAAGGAAAGTGAGGGAGAGAAGGAAGGAAAGAAAGGAAAGGAAGATGGAGGAGGAAGGGAAAAAAGAAGGAAAGAGGAGGAAGGAAGGAAAGAGGGAGGAGAGAGGGAGGGAGGAAAGAAGGAAAGAGAAGGAAGGAAGGAAGGAAAGATGGAGGAGGGAAGGAGGAAGGAAAGGAAGGGAAGATGGAGGAGGGAAGGAGGAAGGAAAGAAGGAAAGAGAAGGAAGGAAGGAAAAAAGGAAAGGAAGGAAGGAAGATGGGGGGAGGGAAGAAAGGGCAAATTAACAGCATAAACAGAAAGAAAAAAAGTGCAACCTAATAACTATTGAGAACAATATGAAATTAATTCAATCCTTAAACTTGTATTTAAATCCGGACTAGATGGGCATACCGCTTCATCACCTCTCAGTGTATGAAGGTGCAAACTCTGCTTCTGAATTTCACTGGAAATTTCACGGTAGCCCCCAAATTATGTCTGCGACGGAGTTCTTCTGGCAGGATTTTATGGGAAGGAGGCAGCGCATGAAAAAGTTTGCGGGCTGAAACAAAATCCTCTGAAAGCTGCCTTGAGCAGCGGAACATCAAATTAACCAACATCCTTCAGAGTTCTTGATTTTTGGCTGATGCTCTCAGCCTTGTAGAAAAACAGCTTTTGAGATTGTGGAGTCCTGTCCTTGGACCAGGCTGCAATCTTAACCTCGCCCCAGCCTTCAACGGGTGGGACATCCGGAGATAAGGCTGGTTTATTTGTTTAGAGACCAAGGAGAGGGATTTCTTGGGATGAGCTATGGTCATTAGCCACGGTCATTCCTACCTTCAGAAAGGGAGAGCCCAGCTTAGTTGAAAACTACAGACCAATCTCATTATGTTGTGTCGCCTGCAATGTCATGGAATCAGTCATCAACCAATCCATTACCCTCCACTTTAGAGACAAACAACCTACTCTCTAACAAACTGTTTGGTTTCAGAAAAAAGAAAAGTGTCCCGTAATCTACAACTCCTACACTGTAAAAACATGTCGACTACGCAACTCCACCAGGGTACGTCCTACCTGTCAATGACTACTTCAACCACAGTAACACACAGGCAAGCAATAGATACAAACTCAAAGTAAACCGTTCCAAACTCGATTGCAGGAAATACAACTTCAGCCACAGAGGGGGTCAATGCCTGGAATTCACAACCTGACTCTGTTGTTACATCCTCAAACCCCAAAAACTTTAACGTTAGACTGTCTACGGTTGACTTCACCCCATGCCTAAGAAGTCTCTAAGGGGGTGTGCATAAGCACACCAGTGTGCCTACTGTCCCTGTCCTACAGTTCTCATTTATTTGTACTCAGTTATTATGTATATACTTATACCCATTTATACTTACATGTTTATATGTTACGTTCATACTTATACTTGCTTTCTCATACATGCTTGACAAACTCAATAAATAAATAAAATAAATAAAGATGTCTCCATCCTTTCCTGTTCTTTAGGCCACGGGGTTAGTTGCTGGAGATGGTGGTCTTTCAGTGTCACCCTGGTCAAGTTGAACCAAGGTTTAAATATCCCAGCAACCTTCCTGGTTTTTTTTTTCCAGAGAAATTGACGCACATACAGAATGTTGTTGTTGTTGACGTTGGCACAGCCTTGCTCCTGTGACCTACGGCTGTCAGAGGGACATATGTCCTAGATCTACCTTCTTTTTTTCTCTCTCTCTTTTTCGTTTTTTTGGACCCATGACCACGTGGCTCTGCTGAGGAGAGGACGAGCAGACAAGGACACGACAATTGGGGAAGGTTAAGCAGCTCGATGAGCGCCTCAACAAGTCGCTTCGGAAAAGGCCGAAATCAGTGGTGGGATTCAAATTTTTTTACTACTGGTTCTGTGGGCGTGGCTTGGTGGGCATGGCAGGGGAAGGGTACTGCAAAATCCCCATTCCCTCCCCCCATCCCACTAACCTGCTTTCCAGCTCCGTTCTCCTGGGCAGGGCAACCAAAAAAGACCCAGCCGATCAGTTGGGACTCAGTGGGAGGCAGAGAAGAGATGGGGTTGGCGGGGCCAGTCAGAGGGGTGGTATTTGCACATTCTCTGAATTATTCAAAATTTCCACTACCAGTTCTCCAGAACTGGTCAGAACCTGCTGAATACCACCTCTGGCTGAAATATAGAAGCCATTGATGTCAAGTGACACAAAATTCCTTTTGCCTTCCAAAGAAAGTTAGAGTTTTCTGTGCAAATGGCTATCAAAGTGTGCCGGATGGGGAGAATTCTTTGAAGGCCTTCGTTCTTTCATGTCCTTCTTTTCAGTCTGAGTAAAGAACTCCCAGTAGCGTCTTATGTCTCAGGAGTGTATGCTTACCCATGTTTTCTGGCTGTGTTGTTGTTGTTGTTGTTGTTGTTGTTGTTATTATTATTATTATTATTATTATTATTATTATTATTATTATTATTATTATTATCCTTCTCATCTTCTCTCTCTCTTTTTTCCCTTCTCATTGTTATGATTATTATTAATCTATTGTTTTACATACCCACTGAGAGCTTACGACAAATTCCTTGTGTGTCTATTCACACTTGGCCAAATAAAGGCTTCTCTTCTCTTCTCTTCTCTTCTCTTCTCTTCTCTTCTCTTCTCTTCTCTTCTCTTCTCTTCTCTTCTCTTCTCTAGCTCTGATTTCACACTTGTGGTCTTGATTTTTTGATCACATTTTGTGGATAACCTGACAATAAACAAAGCTGATCATATCTATTCCAGCCAACAGTGGTTCAGTTGAATTTTTCTCTTCTCTTTTGGTCCTTCCTTCCTTCCTTCCTTCCTTCCTTCCTTCCTTCCTTCCTTCCTTCCTTCCTTCCTTCCTTCCTTCCTTCCTTCCTTCCTTTCCTTCACAGCATTTCTATTGAACGGAGACAAACTTGGTTTTCATTGATTTCAGATCTATTTTTGTGTGTGGATGATCCAGCACTGGGGGTTTTAAGAAGAGACTGGACAGCTATTGGTCTGAAATGGTACAGGTTTTCCTATCCAAGCAGGGGGTTGGACTAAAAGACCTCCAAGGTCCCTTCCAACTCTGTTATTCTGGGTTTTTACCAACCTGTTGAATCCCTTCTGCTAAGTTGCTTCCTTGCTGCAGAGGGCAATATTTCACATCTTATTCCTCTCTCTCTCTTTCTCTGTGTGTGTGTTTTTAAAGTCACCTTTCAAGTGATTCTCTGATAGTTGTACAAATTTCAAGGGCGAGACACCCATCAGGATTAGTACCTATTAATCAGCGCGGCAGTTCCTTCAAGTCAGACAGAAAGGATTAGTTTTGTCAAGCATTTTGCTTTTCTCCTCCTCCTTTCTGAAAAGCGTTTTGTAGGTTGCCCACGGCAGCCGTGAAAAGGGGGCAGACGCTCATTTTCGATGCATTGCAAAATCAACAGAAGCCCATTCGTTATGCTGATCAACCTCACCAAAGCCGAAAAAAGAAACGAAAGATTTGAAAGGATGGAAGGACGAGGAAAATGTTGCGACCTTTTAAATCACCATTCTTTAATGAATTATTATTTCTAATTGCCTTACCAGGTCTTGGATCTCTTCAATGACTGGCCTGCAAAATTAGCAAAAAAAAATATATGTATCAGAAATAAAAAATGGGCATATTTCCCCCACTTTGCTTTAGCTCGAGTTTTTTTTTTCTCTTCCTGATCATACTTTTATTTTGATTTGTTTCTTTAGCAGCTTGCAAAACAGAAGGAGGGGAAAAAAAACTGCATAAAGATCTGTGTTTCTATACCTTTCCTGCTAATACGCACACATTTATCAATCAATCAATTAATTGATGTTGCATTCCCTAGTGCACATCGTGGCAAGCAATTTTCGCCATATATGCCTGGTGCATTCTGTACCTGGAATAGTTTTGTGCAGCGTAAAGCTGTAAATGCAGTCCAGCCTTCTGAACTACCAATATTTCCTCCTATGAAAACCCATCTATCTACTGCTGTTCTGCAGAGCCCACAGGCTAAGTTGGGGCCTACCTGGTGCCTTTTCCAGGCAGGATCCTGGCTACAGCATCAGGTAACGGAAACCTGTTGTTTTGCATCTGTGAAAGAAGAAGCAAATGGTTGCTCTCAAAATGTAGAAATTAAGAGAGGCTGCTTCCTTTCAGAAGGAAGGGAGGGAGGGAGGGAGGAAGGAGGAAGGAAGGAAGGAAATGAGAGGAAGGGATGAGATGAGATGAAATGAGGGGAGGGGATGGAGGGAGGAAAAAAGGAAGCGAGGAGAAAGAAAGGGAGGGAGGGAGGAAAGAAGGGACAAAGATAAGAGGGAGGGAGGGAGGAGGAGAGAGGGAGGAAGGAAAGGAGAAAAGAAGGAAAGGAGGGAGGAAGAAAGGGAGGGAGGGAGGAAAGAAGGGACAAAGATAAGAGGGAGGGAGGGAGGAGATGAGAGGGAGGAAGGAAAGGAGAAAAGAAGGAAAGGAGGGAGGAAGAAAGGGAGGAGGGAGGAAAGAAGGGACAAAGATAAGAGGGAGGGAGGGAGGAGATGAGAGGGAGGAAGGAAAGGAGAAAAGAAGGAAAGGAGGGAGGAAGAAAGGGAGGGAGGGAGGAAAGAAGGGACAAAGATAAGAGGGAGGGAGGGAGGAGATGAGAGGGAGGAAGGAAAGGAGAAAGAAGGAAAGGAGGGAGGAAGAAAGGAGGGAGGGAGGAAAGAAGGGACAAAGATAAGAGGGAGGGAGGGAGGAGATGAGAGGGAGGAAGGAAAGGAGAAAAGAAGGAAAGGAGGGAGGAAGAAAGGGAGGGAGGGAGGAAAGAAGGGAGGGGGAAGGAAGGAGATGAGGGGAGGAAGGAAGGGAGGGAAGGAGGAAGGGAGGAAGGAAATGAGAGGGAGGGAGGGATGGATGAGATGAGATGAAATGAGGGGAGGGGGAGGAGGGAGGAAAAAGGAAGCGAGGAGAAAGAAAGGGAGGGAGGGAGGGAGGGAGGAAAGAAGGGACGAAGATAAGAGGGAGGGAGGGAGGGAGGAGATGAGAGGGAGGAAGGAAAGGAGAAAAGAAGGAAAGGAGGGAGGAAGAAAGGGAGGGAGGGAGGAAAGAAGGAGGGGGAAGGAAGGAGATGAGGGGGAGGAAGGAGGAAGGAGGAAGGGAGGAAGGAAATGAGAGGAGGAGGGATGGATGAGATGAGGGAAGAAAGGAAGATGGGGGAGGAAAGAAGGAAGGAAGGAAGGAAGGAAGGAAGGAAGGAAGGAAGGAAGGAAGGAAGGAAAAAAACCTGGCCCTTCAATTGTGTAAATTCCATATCATTCAATAGAATTATTAGTGTGTCTGCTGTCTTATGCACAGGGGGAAAAATATCTGTGTCAGAGCTGAGTCGTCCTTGGCTACTCACCGTTGAGGAGAACGGCCGGTAGTACAATGCCATTTGCAGAATCTAAGCAGCCCAGCTCTGCCTCCCGCTACTTTTTACTCAGATGAAAGACTGGGTAGAAACTTTCCCTACCCTTCTTCCAGTTTCCTCTCCTGCCTTTGCAAGAACGGATTGTACAGCTTCTGTCTTGGTTGCCAGGGGCCTGTCATTTCCAAATGACAACACCCAAGGAACTGCACCAGCTCCAGAAGAACAAAGCAAACAGGTGTGCCTGCATTTCCTCCAACAGAAATGCCTGAGGGCACTTCGACGTGGACTCATTCGAGGTAGGAGGATGACTTAGAACAAGGAAGATCTCCCAGTGCTTAAAACTTAAGGGGGGAATCTACTACCTGATAGGCAGTGAGGCGGAAGGGAGAAAGGATCTAACGCGGTGGTGGGATTCAAAACTTTTTACTACCGGTTCTGTGGGTGTGGCTTGGTGGGTGTGGCCCTGTGACTGGGTGGGCATGGCTTTTCTTTTTTTGCTTTTTTGCAGCCACCCCCCCCACATGTTTTGGGGCCTTCTGGGCCTCAGGGGAGCCTCCTGGGGGGTGGTTTTGCTCCCAGGAAGCTCCCCTGGGGCTCAGGAAGGCAAAAAATGGAGAGGGGGGGCTCTGCCTCCCCCCTCTTGGGCAGAGCAATAAGACAAACTAGGGGTATCCCAGCGTAGCTGATTGTATGAACAGTTGATTGTTGGGAGGGAAAAAAAAAAAGAAATACCTTAAGGGGGGAGAATCAGGCGGGCAGGGTGAACGAACATCAGGTGGCCGGACAGGACAAGCAAGCTAGAGGTGACCGGGTCAGGGGCGTGGCCAGCCAGAATGTACTACCGGTTTGGTGACCCACACGAAATCCTTGCTACCGGTTCGCTCAAACCGGTGAAAACCGGCTGAATACCACCACTGACCTAATGGGGAGCAGAATGATCTGGAAGCTTGGATCTGCTTTTAAAGATCTGCCTCTTCCTCGCTGTGGATTCTGGTAACGGCCGTTGCCATATAAAAGCCTGGGCTTCTCTTAGCAACTGGGTTGTAAGCTAAAGCCCACAGAGAGTAATGAGTAAGCAACAATGGTGGCTTACCAGGTGGTGACAAGAGTATAGAAGACCTATCAGAGATGGGAAACACTTTTTCCCTCGACCACAGACAGGATTGGGAGCCCAGAGAGGAGATCCCCTTAGGCGAGTGTTTCTCAACTTTGACCACTTTAAGATATGTGGACTTCAACTCCCAGAAATGACTGGCTGGGGAATTCTGGGAGTTGAACTCCAGATATCTTAAACTTGCTAAGGTGGAGAAATACTGCCCTAGACGACCTTCAATGTGTGATGACCCGGGGCATGTCACAAAGGCAACACAGTCAGATAATTAATAAGAGTCCCTTTATTAGCTCCAACTTTGCCCCCAATGTCCAGGTTACCTTCTGGCTGGAGAAAAACTCTCCCAGGAAAATCCTTTGACTGCAGAGAATTAAGTCCCAAACATGGTCAATACGAATTGTAACTATAAATCCAATCAAGCCAAACTGAGGCAGGGCAGGGGCAAGAATTCCAGACATGAAGGCACGGCAAAACTCACACGGTTGGGAAGACGCCAGGAACACAGATAAGCAAAGACAACACCAGATAAAGTCACGTTTGCTTCCAGCATTCAGTTCTTTTAAGCTTTCATTCCCCGCTGTAGCTAATGAAGGGAATCAGGGCCCTTTCCTCCCCCATAAGCCTTGGAAAGGGACCCTAATCTTCTCTCTAGTGAGTCTCCTTACTGCTTTAAAACTTGCTCAACATTAAAACATTAGCTTCCCCCTGCAGTATTATAGTTTCCATTTGGTATCTTTGCTTTCCCTAAATGATTGTGGTTCAGAAGTCTGACTATAAATACACACACAAAAGGATATGTCCTATTGGTGGCCAGAGCAATAGACAGCGGGAGGTTCAGAGGTGGTATTCAGCAGGTTCTGACCAGTTCTGGAGAACCGGCAGCAGAAATTTTGAGTAGTTCGGGGAACCGGCCAATCCCACCTCTAACTGGCCCCGCCAACCCCATCTATTCTCTATCTCCTGAGTCCCAGCTGATTGGCTGGGTCTTCTTTGGTTGCCCTGCCCAGGAGAACGGAGCTGGAAAGCAGGTTAGTGAGGTGGGGAGGGAATGGGGATTTTGCAGGATTCTTCCCCTGCCACGCCCACAAAACTGGTAGTAATTTTTTTTGAATCCCACCACTATGAAAAACCTATGGGAATCTACCAGCTTCTATGGATTTCTCAAGCTACCAAACATCTTCAAATGTCCCGTTGCTCGATTTGAAACTAACAGAGTGACCATCACCACGATGGGAGTCACAAAGAAGAAATTATAGCAAGCCATTGGCTGCAGCAATTCCCTTGAGGGAATGCGACCTGATTGAAAAGTACTGGAGAAGACAGCCAGGAGATACAGCCTTGGAGGAAACCTGTGGGATGGATCCCAGGTTGGGGTTTTTTTTTTTAATTTAAGACACAAAGCTAGATGTTATGGGTTATACTCACGTCTGTCAGGTCAAAGTAGGAAGATACACGATCAGGTTCAATGTAGGAATCCTTAAAAATAGAAAATAAATTTCCTGTCATTCCCTTCCAAGGACCATGTTCCTTCCAAAGCTTGGGCCATCTCACTGTCCGAGAGACGGAAGGAAGGAGAAGCACATAATGTATGGATATTAATAATATCAATATTGTGACAACAACAACACTAATGATAATAATATAACAATAAACAGTGAGGGAGGGAGGAGAGAGAGAGAGAGAGAGAGAAGAATGAATGAAGCAAGATGGAGAGAGGAAGGGAGGAAGAAATAAAGAAGGAAGGAAATGAGAGGGAGGAAGGAGAGAGAAGAATGAATGAAGAGATGGAGAGAGGAAGGGAGGAAGAAATAAAGGAAGGAAGGAAAGGAGGGAGGGAGGAAGAAAGGAGAGAGTGAGAAGAATGAATGAAGCAAAATGGAGAGAGGAAGGGAGAAAGAAATAAAGAAGGAGGGAAATGAGAGGGAGGGAGGAAGAAGAGAGAGAGAAGAATGAATGAAAAGATGGAGAGAGGAAGGGAGAAAGAAATAAAGAAGGAAGGAAATGAGAGGGAGGAAGGGAGGGAGGAGAGAGAGAGAGGAATGAATGACGCAAGATGAAGAGAGGAAGGAAGAAATAAAAAAGGAAGGAAGGAAAGGAGGGAGGAAGAAAGGAAAGGAAGGAAGGAACATAATTTATTTACGGCGAAATATTATATGGGTGGACAAAGCTGAGCCAATAGCTAACTACATCCTACTAAGAGAGAATCCAAGATGCTGGATATCTCTGTCCAAAAGAGAGATGAGAGCCAGGCTGTTTTTATTGATGGGGAGTACACGCATCTATATTAGCCACAAAAGCCAGGCACACAGGTGCAAAACCCAGATCATGTCCTAACCATTTGAGATGGGATTCACACAAAATGATGGTTAGCGGCTTAAAAAGATTACGCCCCGTCAATTCCCAGGCAAAGCAAACAAACTGACCTGCCCCGTGTCTGAAGGAATCAGGAGATCAAACCAAACTCCATTTGATGAGACTGCCAAAAATCAAACAGAACCAGCTCCTTGATGGTTATTGCCAAGGATTAAAAATAAGCAGTATTTTCACGCCAGCGTGCGGTTTATCTTCAACTCTGCATGCGATCAGGTGGTTTTCAAAATTCTCGTTTTCCTTTTCCTTTCGGGCAAATCCTTTCATATGAGATGGGGGTGGGGGTGGGGGAAGAGATCTTTTTTCCAAGCTCTGCTCTGCTCCCATCATCCTATCTTGGTCTGTGCTGGTATATCGGCTGGCTGGCTGGTTGGCTCGGTTTGCAAATTGCTTTGGGGGCACTTTTGCTGTCAGCAGGATGGGTTTTCAACCTGTGGAGCTTATTTATCTCCCAGTGGCTTAAAAAGAACATTCGGGAGTTTAAAAAACTGTTTTACATGGTCTGACTTGCTCCCAGTCTTGATAAGGAAACCACGCGGGGGCGGGGGGGGGGCAATAAAACATGGAAATACAAATAATGGAACTTGTAAGCCTGTCCTTTGAACCTCCCTCAACCCAGAGGTGGGATTCAGCCGGTTCTGACTGGTTCACAAGAACTGGTAGTGAAAATTTTGAGCAGACATAATAACATTCTTCTGCTAAGTCAAGGTCATGTGGTTTCTGCACCTGGGTGAGGTGACGTCTCAAGTTGGTTCTGGAGAACCGGTAGTGGACATTTTTGAGCAGTTCGGAGAACCGGAAAATACCACCTCTGACTGGCCCTGCCAACCCCATCTCTTCTCTGCCTCCTATTGAGTCCCAGTTGACCGGCTGGGTCTTCTTATGTTGCCCTGCACAGGAGAACGAAGCTGGAAAGCAGGTTAGTGGGGTGGGGAGGGAAGGGGATTTTGCAGTATCCTTCCCCCGCCATGCCCACCAAGCCATGCCACACCCACCGAGCCACGACCACAGAACCGGTGGTAAAAAAAAATGTTAAATTCCACCACTCAATTCAATTCAACCTTCCTGTTATAGACAGGTAGCAGTGGTGGGATTCAAATTTTTTTTACTACCGGTCTGTGGGCATGGCAGGGGAAGGATACTGCAAAATCCCCATTATCCTGTTAAGGAAGTTTTTAAAGTTCAGCCAAATTCTCCCTTCGTCGCCTAAGCCTTACTCTCCTTGCCATCTAGGACAGCAGAGAAGAACGATGGGATTCCTTCTGCCAGAGGAAATGGCTCCTCACAAGTTGGCCATGATTAGTGTCTTCTCAAACGCTTACAACCTAAGAATGGCAGGTGGTAATTTGGATCTTGAAGCGGAGGAGCACAATAAGCAATGCTGAAGCACATCCTGGTACATTCATCAATCTTTCAAGCCATTGGCCTTCAGTGGTCGGCCTTGCCTGTGTAAATCTTATGCTTTCGTGGCTTTTAATTACAAGCACCATATCAAGCTTCTCCTTGGAGACAGGACCATAATTGCTTGGGAATGAGAGTTGATCATTAGAATTGACTCGGTGGCCTTTCTTGAGTCATTAGGCCAGGACAAATCAAGGGATTGGAACTGGGCTGTGCATCGCATGGGAATATTTAGGAAATGGGAATATTTAGGAATTAACCTCGTGCATAACGACACAATGCCTTTACAAGGGCCAGCAATCATCCATTAAAATATTTGGCATTTCAGGGGCTTCTTATTTCTGAAAAATATTGCCTGCAGGATCTTAACAGAATAACAGAGTTGGAAGGGACCTTGGAGGTCTTCTAGTCCAACCCCTGCTCAAGTAGGAGACATTATACTGGTTCAGAGAAATGGTTGTCCAATCTCTTCTTAAAAACCTCCAGTGTTGGAGCATCCACATTCCACTGGTTAATTGTTTTATCAGGAAATTTCTCCTTAGTTCTAGGTTGGATCTCTCCTTGATTAGTTTCCATCCATTGTTTCTTGTCCAGCCTTTGGGTGCTTTGGAAAATAGGTGCCTCTTCTTTGTGGCAGCCCCTCAAATATTGGAATGCTATATAAGCATTTTATTTTATTTTATTTGTTTGATTTGTTAATTGCTTACAAGATAATAGGTATAAATATAAACATAGTTATGAATACATGGGTACATATAAAAAAAAAAAGAAACAATAGGACAGGGACGGTAGGCATGTTGGTGCGCTTATACACGCCCCCTACAGACCTCTTAGGAAAGGGGTGAGGTCAATAGTAGACAGTCTAAGGTTAAAGTTTTTGGGGTTTGAGGAAGAAACCACAGAGTCAGGTAGAGTATTCCAGACATTGACCACTCTGTGGCTGAAGTCGTATTTCCTGCAATCAAGTTTGGTGCGATTAACCTTGAGTTTGTATCTATTGTTTGCTCTAGACAGGTAGGACATTGCAATGTATGATTTTATATACTATACTTAGATCGGACCGAAGGCCGTGTGATTCTAGGTTTTCATCTTCTATAAAATTTAAGTGATATATTTTTTATCGTATAAGATAGAAGATCTGGAGAAGAATTTAAGGGTTCAAAATTGAGGTTCCTATTAAGAACTTAGCAGCTTTCCCTTCCTTTCCAACACTCAGAGTTTGTGTAGCCAAAATTGCACAATTTGTGACCCAACAAGGAGGTCTCATAACACGAAGGAATCAAATATTTGTAAAATTGCAACATATTTGGGAGAAGGATTTAAATGGGGGGGGAGTAAACTCAAAACTACTTTATGAAGTCAGAATATGATCAAGTAGTCCAGGAATGTTGACCAAGCGTTTGCAGAAAAAGGCTACTAGAAGACTGCAAGCAGCTGCCTCACAACACATTACGGTGACATCTGCTATGGTCCACCTTACTCACAGGATGAGGTCGAATGGCATTTGTGGGAATTTTACCCACAGAGGAATGTTGTGAAATCTCCTTAATTCCAACGAATGACTCAAGCATATAAAATCAAAGACAAATTTCATGGGTTGGGTAGGTTCCAAACTTGGTCATCGGTGAGAGAAACGCAACGTTGAGGACTTGAGACTCAACAGCTGCTGGGTCCTGGAAGGGTCCATTTAGGAACACTAAATCAATTCCCCTTCCCTTGTCTGGACATGCCTTCTTCGTGAATTACCCATCTCATCTGCTTCTCTCCATACACTCAGGTAAATGTCAACTGCAATTAATCCTTCTTTATCTGATTAAACTGGAGGTGAACTCACCAGCTATTTACAAGCAGTCTTCTAGATGAACAAAGAGGAAGGGTATATATATACATATACATACATGCTTGGGAATGTCGCCATATATTTTCCCATTGCTATTCAATTTGAGAGTTAATTGGATTGTAACGAAAAGCATTTAATCTCCCCGGGAGCTGGTTTAATAGAGATGCACCAGCCCTCTCCGTGACTTGCTACCCCATTCAAAAGGGGTGATTTTTAAGCAGGCCAAAGAGATGGGCATCGTCATCAGGGTGTAGTCCCAGCTGCCAAACGCTGATAGGATATCGAGCAAGACGATAAAAGCTGACAGATTACACACGTAACTCTCTGAACAGACAAGCATTTCACCAGTTCGGGTCAGCCTGTTTCCCAGAGATAAGGCGCACGCTAGAATATTGAAATCATGCCATTCCGCCGCCAGGATTTCGGAGCGTTGTGTTTTGCAAGTGGGGGCAAGTCTTCAAGTGATCCAGGGGCTTTCCACCCACCATCTTTAATTGAGGCATCAATTTATTTTTATTTTTTTAATGCTGCTGTTTAATTAATGACCAGGTTTAAATCGTCCGGCTTTCGACACAGGGAAGGAGGTGACCGCACGGCGCTTCTGGGAAACCGTTGGCAAGAAAATTGTAGAGGCTTGTTTGCCAAGAGTGAAAAGTTAACTTGAAAGGCACCCGGATAAGTTTGTAACAAAAGGTAGTCCTTGGCTTAGAAGCCACAACTGACCCCAACATTTCTGTTGCTGATTGGGACATGGGTTAAGTGAGTTTTGTCCAGGGGTGGGCTTCAAAAAATTTAGCAAAGTGGTTCTCTGCCTGGTTGCTGGGTGGACGTTGCCATGGTGGGCGTGGCCTAGTTGGCCTCCTGCACCATGGCAGGGGGGCATTCGAGCCTCCGGAAGGGAGAAAACGGCCTCCGCAGGCTCCAGAGCAGAGGTGATATTCAGCCAGTTCTGACCAGTTCTGGAGAACCGGTAGCGGAAAATTTGAGTAGTTTGGAGAACCAGACAATCCCGCCTCTGACTGGCCCTGTCCTCTTCTATTCTCTGCCTCCCGTTGAGTCCCAGCTGATCGGGAGGGGAGAAGAATAATTGGGCCTCGTGAGGGGAATGGCGCTGAAGGTTGGAGCTGTGTGAACTGCGACAGTTGGGATGCGTTGCTGCTTACTGCGCAAATGCAGCCGCTTACCTTTTCTAGGCCAAGGTCAACCGTCTTGGAACACCAGATGTGTGAGACGCCACCTGAAGATGTACCCACGTCACATTATACACATCTCAGATTGGATGTCCGGTTTGAATTATTCGAGGTGGGTGGGGACTTGGGATAACTTGCTATCTATAATTTCCACACCTTTTATCTCAGATCTTGCCTTTCCTTTGTTGCTACCACTTCTTATTCACTAAAAGTATATTCCTCTATAAAAACTGGAGCCTAAAGTTTTCAAGTTGCTCAAGGGTTGAGCCATTCAACACAGATGTCCTGATGGTGGGTTTGGTTAATGAAGAAAGGAAGGAATTAAAACAACCGAGCCATCTTTCTATCTGTCTGTCTGTCTGTCACTATTCAGCCCTGCCTGCCTGCCTCTTTCGCTTTGGCCATCCTATTCTGCTTGGCTTAGGATTCTAATTAGCGCCAACAATTGAGGTTTCGTTAATGAGTTCGCTATAACAAGAACTAATGAGCGTCTTTCACTGGGGCCGTTAATTAGCACTTCAAAAGCTCTGTTTGGCTTGTGGAATTAGCTGTACATCATCCAGCAATCAAGTGTTTTGTGACAAACCCAACAAGGTTTTTCTGAAGCAAGCCTGAATGGGCGGGGTGCTTGTAAATTGCTGTGGCACACAATCTCTTCAGTGTGTGTGCATGCACGTGCATGTATGTGTGTGTGTAGAAAGCAGAATCCAGGCTCTTTATTTTTTTTCTCTCCTTTTGTAGGAAAAAAACACACCCAAAGGATCCACGGAGAGGTAAAATTCTACCCTCCAAATCCTGCATTTTGTATCTGAATACTAAGCCAGTTTTGAGGGGAATTAAAATACGATCTGCAAAGCAAAAACAATAGCTGCCTCTCATTTAGACCTAACTCTTCTTGGTGGAGGTATTTCTTTCTTTAAAAGGCTTGCCGCTCCTCTTCCTCCTTTGGAGTGAAATAAGGGCGCACAAGATCGGCCATTTTTAGAACTTCTCCCCACTCGAAGCTGTGCAAGAAATTGGGCACCAGTTTCTAGGAGCATGAATTCGGCGAGCGTTCTGGGTTGGCCCTGATATAGAGGTTGCTACAAAATGCAAGGACTTGCCTCTTTCCCGTTCCTTTCTTTCTTTGAAACAGGCTACATGGGGTAATCAATGAAAGGTTGGGAGATGGATGGGTCTCCAACATCAGCAGAAGTCAAAAGAAAAGCTACCTACAAGAGGTAAAGACTATCGCTTGGTCCTTCCAACCCTCACAGTCCAGATGTTTGAGAACTGCAGCTCAAAGGAGGGAGGAACATATCTACCAGCTGGCTGAGACATCTGGGAGTGCAGTGCCCACATAGTTAAAGGACGGCTGGTTGGATGCAAGCAATGTTAGCAGAACTTCTAAGCGACGGTTGTCGAACCTACTTTTAAGATTTGTGGTCTTCCAACACCCAGAATTCCCCAGCCAGAATTCTGGCAGTGGAAGTCCACCAATCTTATAGTTGGCAAAATTAGACGTCCCTGCTCTAAGAGATGAGAAGGATGGCTGTTAATATAAGTATTGTCCACTAGATGGTGGTAGGAAGATTGCAAAAACAAACAAACAAACCTGAGCCCATCGGCACAAAAAAAATAAAATAAAAATGGAAATAATTGGAAAGGCTGCCCAGATTTCTCAAGGCGTCCACCTGTAATTCGCAACTTCAGCCCAGTTGGAAGAGGATTGGCTGCCCACAGTGTGCCAGGAGCACAGAAGGCCTGCCGGATGGTGCCACACTACTTGAGAATTCAACATGCTGCGATGATTCTTCTTGTACCTGAAGCAGATCCATGTTCTTGCCTGCCAGGGTTTGTCCTTTTAGGCACAAGCAATCAGAATTAGATGTAATGTGAATTTAGCGGCTCCTCTCCTCTCTCCTTTCCTTTCCTTTCCTTTCCTTTCCTTTCCTTTCCTTTCTCCTTTCCTCTCCTCTTCCTCTTCCTTTCCTTTTCTCTCCTCTCTCCTTCTTCCTTTTCCTTTTCCACTTCCTTTCCTCTTCCTTTCCTTTTCTCTTCCTCTCCTTTCATTTCCTCTCCTCTCTCCTTTCCTCTCCTCTTGGTTTCCTCTTCCTCTTCTTCTTTCCTTTCCTTTCCTCTTCCTTTCCTCTTCTCCCCTCTTCCTCTCCTCTCCTCTCCTCTTCCTTTCTTTTCCTTTCCTTTCCTTTCCTTTCCTCTCTCTTTCCTTTCCTTTCCTTTCCTTTCCTTTCCTTTCCTTTCCTTTCCTTTCTCTCTCCTTTCCTTTCCTCTTCCTCTTCTTTCCTTTTCTCTCCTCTCTCCTCTCCTCTCTTCTTCCTTTTCCTTTTCCTCTCTCCTTTCCTTTCCTTTTCTCTTCCTCTCCTTTCATTTCCTCTCCTCTCTCCTCTCCTCTCCTCTTGGTTTCCTCTTCCTCTTCTTCTTTCCTTTCCTTTCCTCTTCCTTTCCTCTTCTCCCCTCTTCCTCTCCCTCTCCTCTTCCTTTCTTTTCCTTTCCTTTCCTTTCCTTTCCTTTCCTTTCCTCTCCTTTCCTTTCCTTTCCTTTCCTTTCCTTTCCTTTCCTCTCTCCTTTCCTTTCCTCTTCCTCTTCTTTTCCTTTTCTCTCCTCTCTCTCTCCTCTCTTCTTCCTTTTCCTTTCCTCCTTCCTTCCTTCCCTTCCTTCCTTCCCTTCCCTTCCCTTCCTTCCCTTCCCTTCCTTCTTCCTTTCCTTTCCTTTCCTTTCCTTTCCTTTCCTTTCCTTTCCTTTCCTTTCCTGCCACTCTTGATTCCTGACAACTGCCTGAACAAGCTCTTGCAGTTTTCCTAGCCAGGTTTTTCAGGGGTGGTTTTGCCCTTGCCGTCTTCCTAGGGCTGAGAGAGAGAGAGAGCGGGCCAAGGTCACCCAGCTGGCTTTGTTTGAAGCTAGAACTCACAGCCAGCTTTCTAGCCTGATGCCTCTACTCGAAAATGGCTCTTAAGGCCACATGAACAATTGGAAATACAAATTATCTCTCTAAAAGCATCGCAACAATCGGCGGTGTCATTGAAAGAAGAATAGTCTTTGTGTGTTCTGAAAATTTCCTGTGCCTTTTTGCTACTTTCCAATCGCTGCTTTCACATGTCCATTTTATTCATCAAATTTCCACGCCACCCATCTCTCCAAAGTGACTCTTTTTAGGGAATGATTTCGTTTTACTGAATCCACAGAGATCTGCTCTATTCTCTTCCCTCTTTCTCCAGTTCTCCCAGATTTTGACCTGAGCCATCCAGTTGGATGACTTTTGTCACTCAAAGGAGTGCAAAAAAAAAAGGCCAAATAAATTTCTCAAACTTTCATGGGGGATGCAGGCCATTTAAAGGGGAACCCCCCCCCCGAATATTATACTGGTAGGTTGCACCCAATAGTAGCTCACTTGCTAACTGAGTTGTAGAAGAGCTAGGGAGGCAGAAAGGGGAAAGCAGTAACACCTACATTGTGGTGTAGTGCTGCAAATCCTCGACTCACACACATTTGCATCCGATGCTAGGACACAACTAGGAAAAGATGGCTGTTGTGTGGACTCCTGTTTTACCCATTTTTTTCATCATCGCAGTTTGTACCAGAAGGCTCCACATGTGTGGCTCTTGAAGATCTTGTCAACATTGGCTGGAAATTTGCTACTTCTTCTACACACAGCCCATCTGTCTCCAACTCTCCCCTTTTCTGTTTTCCTTCACCCAACTTTCAATTTCATTTCCATCGTGCCCCTTTTGTTAGATTTTGCTACTGCTAAAATCTAACCCAGATAGTGATTACACCCAACCCAACTTTATGGAAACACCAAAGATCTTGACCTATATGGGGAAAATAAGCTTTAAAATAAGCTTTATCTAACAGCCACCTTCTCTTTGCTTTCTCTCTGGGTCCTTCCAATTTTCTACACCCAACTAGATAGCCCACCAAGATATGGAATAGTTGAGCTCTAATGCCTTCTTCCTTTTGTGTCTGTTTCTTACATTAAGATTGATGGAACACCCCAAGGCCTTCACTTAGCCAGTGGTCAGTCTGGAAGCCCAACGAAATGATTTTATCCATGTCCAGGTTTTGCTGATGTCAGTCTTACGGTCACAGAGCTGACAGTTATGAGCTGGAACTGGGCCTGAGGTCTAGAGATAATGTAGCTGTAATAGCCAGCAATGCGCTAAATGGGTTCACAATCAAATACTCGTCATCTTGCTGAAAGCTTTGAAACTTAGCAGCCAAGTTACTTCTCAGAATGAAGCCAGGCAGGAATTTCTCAAACCGTTGGAAAATTCAATTCGAAGATTGGATTAGAGGGGTCTCATTCCCAATTGGGAATCCAATCACCAAATCAATTCAGGACACCAAAGCGGACTGGAGACATTCAGATGGATTTATCAGTGGGTGGAACCTTCTAAACATGCGTGCTATATACCTGTAGAACCTTTTTTTTATTGGCTTAAATTGATTGGATGATCTCAATCAAATCCATAGTTGGAATTAGTTTTGGGGTAACCCGTCCCTCAACGTTGACATAATTCAGGGGGGAGATGGGGGATGGACAAGATGCTCTTCATCTACAAACAGGTCTCATCTGCACTTGGTCATGGTTGTTAACACCCATTGATTTTTCCTGTCCCTTGGGTTCACCAATTCATAAAACCATCCAGGGCATCATTTATTCTCTCTAGTTTCTTCCTGACTAAGAACAGAAGAATTGTGGAAGAACAGAAGAGAAGGACCAGGAAACTCCAACAGACTTGGAGAGATGGTGGAAGGGATGGGCCTTGGTGTCTATTTAATGACCCAAAGATATTACTGTCTCCAACATGGATGAACCTATGACATTTGGGCTACAAGAAACAGGTGGTGTTTAAACATCTGGTAGAGTTGCTGCATTCTTCTGTATTGCAATCACTGCATGCCAACCAAGCTACTGTTTTGGGGATTCTGAGGTTGGGTTAGCCCATAAATTGTATGCTTTAAGAACCTACCTCTTTGCAAGCCACCCTGCTGCTTATTCTTGGGAACAGATATTACAAGGGTGTCATGATTTCTACTGTTTTCACAGTCAAAGAGAGCTTCGCTCTATGACGTTGCTAGGAAGCGAGGACCATAATAAAGTAAAAGAAAACGCTCACAGACTCTCTAGCTGAAGTAGTCTTCTGTTCAGTTTTGGAAGTTGGCCTGGTCCACGGTTCCTTGATTGTCCCGAGCTCCCCCACCAACTCTGGATCCAGGACGGGAAGTCCATTTGTGGCTGATGAAGTCAGAAACCCATCTGGCCTCTAGACAGAACAAAACAAGAAGACATTACGATGGCCAGCCTTTTAGTTGCCTAAAAGATCTCGGACCTGTTTCTAACCAAGGAAGAGTTACCAAGCTTGCTATATAAAACACACCTTCAATAGTTGGAGAAATGTTCCATGCACCCCTAAAAAAACTATTCAATCCTAGATTACATCAACAGAGGGATAGAATCAAGATCGTGTGAAGTATTAGTACCGCTTTATAAAGCCTTTAGTAAGGCCACACCTGGAGTACTGCATCCACGTTTGGTCCCCACCATATAAAAAAGACAGTGAGACTCTTTTGGGGGGTTGGAGGGAAAATCATATAAAGAATTGTTGCAGGAATTGGCTATATACCTGAAGGCCACATGAGAAACAATGGATGGAAACTAACCAAGGAGAGAAGCAACCTAGAACTAAGAAGAAATTTCCTGACAGTGAGAACAATTAACCAGTGGAACAACTTGCCTCCAGAAGTTGTGGGTTCTTCATCACTGGAGGCTTTTAAGAAGAGACTGGACAGCCACTAGTCTGAAATGGTTTTGGATCTCCTGCTTGAGCAGGGGATGGACTAGAAGACCTCCAAGGTCCCTTGCAACTCTATCGTTCTCCAAAGCACCTGGAAGCAGGACAAGGAACCATGGATGGAAACTCATCCAGGAGAGAAGCAACCTGGAATTAAGGAGAAACTTCCTAATGGTGAGAACAATCAACCAGTGGACTATCTTGCCTTCAGAAATTGTGGCTGCTCCATCCCTGGAGGCTTTTAAGAAGAGACTGGACAGCCACTTGTCTGGAATGGATCTCCTACTTGAGCAAGGTTTGGACTCAAAGACCTCTAAGGTTTCTTCCAACTCTGTTATTCTGTTAAATATTGTTGGAAAACTCCGCGTGCAACCAACTGAAGAAGGATTGTGCATTTTGGTCCGAGATTTCCCTCCCCGTTAAAGCATCACCTTCGCTCAATAAGCATGACAAAATAGACTTTGATTTCCATCAGCGGCCCTGCCGTAGAAAGCACTCGTTTGCTACCTTCGGGGAATAGAAAGACCCCTCTGGATCCTTCCTTAGGCAATCTGTTTCATGTTCCTCCCTAGCACTTATGTGCAATTAGTTTCGAGAGACAAAGGGCTCCTATCCTGAAGACAACGTCAAGCCAAGCCGTCACCAAGCTTTGATCATTGCGTCTTGCATGGATTTCCTCCTTTTACTATTAAAGTTGCTGGCTTTCTTTTTAATCGGATTCCACACATTCTATCATTCTCCTCTGAACCTCCTTGAAGGACCCCTTCTATTCTGCCTCCCTCCTTCTGCTTGGATGGGTAAAACCCTACGGGGTCTTTTAATGTCGGGTGAGAAAAAAAAATGACCTCACACCGTCCTTCGTGGGATAAACCTCAACCAAAGGCTGTTTAGCACGATTTCCAGGAGGACCACCCCTACAGCTAGTCCTCGACTTAGAGCCATTCATTGAGTGACCCTTCAGAGTTACCACGGCATTGAGTTGGGTAGGATGACTTACAGCTGCTCTTCATACTTAAATAAATAGCAGTAGCACTTAGATTTATATACTGCTTCAGAGTGCTTTCCGGCCCCCTCTAAGTGGTTTACAGAGTCAGACTCTTGCCCCCAACAATCCGGGTCCTCATTTTATTGACCTCAGAAGGATGGAAGGCTGAGTCAACTTTGAGTTGGTCATGATTGAACTCCTAGTAGTGGGCAGAATAGCCTGCAATACTGCATTTTAACCACTGCACCACAATAGCTCTTCCTTCCTTCCTTCCTTCCTTCCTTCCTTCCTTCCTTCCTTCCTTCCTTCCTTCCTTCCCTTCCCTTCCCTTCCCTTCCCTTCCCTTCTCTTCCCTCCCTTCCCTTCCTTCCTCCCTCCCTTCCTTCCTTCCTCCCTCCCTCCCTCCTTCCTTCCTTCCTTCCTTCATTTCCTTCCTTCCTTCCTTTAGCAACCTCAGAAGGATAGAAGGCTGAGTCATCTTCGAGCTGGTCAAGATTGAACTCCTGACAGCGAGCAGAATTAACCTGCAATATTGCTTTCTAACCACTGCGCCCACCACAGCTCTTCAACCAACTAACTAACTTCCAAGGCAGCCACACAACAATGACTCAATGGTTCTCAAGTTATGTCCTGTCCTCCCTGAACATAGCTGGGCAAATCTGTTCTGAAGCTGCCATCGAGAGGCATTTAAGGAGCATAACAAATGGCAGATGGTCTTGAGCAAACAGAGATGGGTGGTTAATTAAGGAGAATTCCATCAAGGCTTAAGGCAACCTCTCCGTGCTCACCAATAGGATTTCTTCATTTCCTACAATCCTAGGGCTAACTGGCTAAATTGGCCACTCTGTGTGTCTGGCAGCAAAGTGGCTACCGCCAATTCTGATGCCGTGACTCCAGGCTGTGACAGCTTATTTGAGTCTTAATGGAGAAGAAGGAGGTAGGACTGCTATGTCTATTCTTGGATTCATCTTCTGAAATACTGCATCTGTCTCCGGACTTGGAAGAAAGGAGCAAACAGAATAACAGAATAGTGTATACTTCCATGTCGAAACTACCAAAGCACTTTCGTGCCAGTGACATCAACGTTGCCCTTGGGATGCCCAGTTGGGGGATTCCTTTCACATCCCCATCAATGAGTCCACCCAAGTGGTAGCTATTTATTTATCTACTCCTGTTTTTAAACAGCTAGTTTGGCAGGAACCGGGGTGAATGGTGGGAGCTCACACAGCAGCACTCGGACCTCAAACACAGACTTGCAAATTGTCAACCCAGCATCCTAACTACGTGAGCCACCCTGGTCCTTCATAGCAGAATATCAGCAGAATAGCACAATAGGAATTTGGAGGTCTTCTAGTCCAACCGTTGAAGTCAACTCATCTTCAAGGTTGAGATGCACCACAAGATGATCTCCTTCTCTTTGGGATATTCAGAAATATCTTTGAACCGATGACTCAGTGGGTCACAAGTTGTCTAGAAAGTGTGCTGGTAAAGTCTTTGAGTCTTCTGGCATCATATTTTACCAAGGTTCCATTGGATAGAAGATAAGAGCAATAGGATTGGAAGGAACCTTGGAGATCTTCTAGCCCAACCCCCTGCTCATGGCAGGAGATCCTATATCCTTCTGGACAAATGTTTCTCCAATCTCTTCTTGAAGAACCTCCAGTGAAGCTCCACAACTTATGAAGGCGAGTCGTTCCACTGGTTAATTATTCTCATGGTCAAGAAATTCCTCCTTATTTCTAGGTTGCTTCTCTCGATTACTTTCCATCCATTGCTGGAAGGAAGATCCCTGAGATTTTGCAGTGGAGCTGGCTGACTGATACAGAATGCAGGGCGTCCGTTGTCCTGTACCTGCCCATCTACATATTTCATTCAGCTGGGGAGACAAGCTTGACCTCAGCCAACCTTCCTTGGCATCAACAATGAGGCTTTCGCCTGGCAAGTGTCAATTAAACTCAAACAACCCCCAAAAGGACTTCCTGCAAAAGGCAGGCCTCATTGTCAATCCCGCCAAGCTGACCACCCAGATGGGGCCCAGAATCGACTGGAATTATTATCGCCTCCCCTGCCCCATCTGGTTAAAAAAAAAAGAAAACTAAAGGAGCAAACCTTGACCAACGAAGTTTGCCTCATCTGCTCCTCTAATTCAATTAATTCCCCCCTAAAACTTCCTCTGGGAACAGCCAGCGGAAACCGGCAAATTTTTCTTTCGACAAAGACATTCGTTTTTTTTCCCTCCCTGCTCCATTTCGCCGTGGCCTCGCTGTCTGCCGCTCATTAGTTGTCTAACAAAGCGAAGCCGGTGGACTCTCATTCCCGCTCGGTAGTAATTCTATCACTGCTCTATAATTTCCACCGCAATCATGATCTCTAACGATGCTGGGAAAAGGGGTGGAAGAGGGCTGGGCTTAGAGGAACAGGGTTGCAACTCACAAGAAGAACATTCTTCTGCTGGGAAAACAACCTCCAGCAAGAGATGTGAGAGTGTGCATGGACGTATCTATCTATACGGATAATCTTCCTCATGACCAGGATTTGGGACCACAGTTTGGGACCGCTAAGCAAGGCAGTGACTTGAGCCTGATTTTACGACCGTTTTTGTTTTTTTTTGCATGGGTATTAGGCAAACCATTGTAGTTGTTAAGAGAGTCATGCAGACTTTATGTGTATCGGCTTTTAACTTATTGCCCAATGGAGCAGGGAAAGAGACAACGGAGAAACGGGCAGGGCTGCTTACACAGACCCGTAACTTTATGAAAAGTACAGCTATAAGCAGTGTGGCTGCAATACGTTGTGTGACCAATAGAGAGAAGCCAAACAGCATGGAATGGTAACTCTCCATTGCCGCCTAGTGGCCGTGTGAAGAATGCTCATGGGTGCTATTACCGTAAGGGTGGGAAGAGGAGGAGGAGGAGCAGGAGGAGGAGGAGAAAGAAGAAGAAAGGAGGAGAGGAAGAGGAGGAGGAGGAGAAGAAGATATTAATTGGGGGGGGGCCTGCAGGCAGCTGGTGGACTGACCACCCCGGTTGTACATCATCCCACATCATCTTTTAATTTATGTACTCCCCCCCCTCACCCACTAGGCACTTAGCAATCCATCAGCACCTGTCACTGGGGAGGGGGCCCCACAACACATGGCAGCATATTGAATTTCACTCTGATCAGCCAAGATCTTCTTTTTGTGTGTATTTAAAAAGAAAACGAAAGGAAAAGATGGGTAAGGAAGGGAGGGGGTGGAATCGTGTTAAGGCAGTTTAACGTGGCAGCAAGCATGAAAAAGAAAGAAAGAAATGATGGCTTAAGATCCCTGTTCCTTTTAGAACTAATTAACCCCCATGGATGGCTTTAGCAAGCTCCATAGATGTTCCAGAGCCAAGACACACATTCTCTCTCTCTCTCTCTCTCTCTGCCTTTCTCTTTCTTTCTTTCTCTCTCCTTTCCCATTTCCTCTCTTCTTCTCTCCCTCTCTGCCTCACTTTCTCCCTCTCTTCTTCTCTCCCATTCCCTCCCTCCCCTTCCTTCTCTCTTCCTCTCTGTCTCTCTCTGTGTGTGTGTGTCAAATAAATTAAAATACAGGATTGTGAGCTTCTTGCTTTTAATGGAAGATAGACAGAGGTCTGTAGGATCTAAGGTGTTGTCCAGAGTTATAAATGTGTATAAATGTGATGTTTTATTATTGTTGTAAAGGTTGAGGACATTGGTGGTTCCAAACTTGTACTACTACTACTACTACCACCACTACTACTACTTCTTCTTCTTCTTCTTCTTCTTCTTCTTCTTCTTCTTCTTCTTCTTCTTCTTCTTCTTCTTCTTCTTCTTCTTCTTCTTCTTCTTCTTCTTCTTCTTCTTCTTCTTCTTCTTCTCCTCGTCCTCGTTCTCCTCCTGCTTTTCTTCTCTGCTTCTTCTCTCCTTCTTCCTTTCCTCTTCCTCTTCTTCCTCTCCTCCTCCTCTACTTATTATTATTTTTCTTCTTCCTTCCTTCCTTTATCCTCCTCTTCCTCTCCTTCTTCCTCTACCTCTCCTCCTCCTCCTCCTCTTCTTCCTCTTCCTCCCCCTTCTCCTCCCACTCCTCTCTCCTGTTTGTGTATTTGTGTATTAGCATGAGTGGGGGAGGGTCTCCACAACCGACAGTCCTTCCAAGATCAAAACAATAATCAGCTAAATGAATTCTGCAGCATTTTCCCGCATGACCAGGAGTGATAATTTAGTGCAGCAGCCAGCTGGAAGAAACGGGGATTAATTCTGCACTTACTGACGCCCCTGTGAATAATTCATCACGTGCAGAGCCCCCACCCCACCCCCTCCTCTCCCAAGTGCTTCTCCAGACAGCCCGGCCCCAAACCCTGGGAAGGTGGGGGGGAGGGGACCCTCCAGATGAAAAGAGCAAAGGAAGTAACCCGCTAGGTGTTAATTTGGCCCCAGGTTGGAAGAAAGAACACAAAAGCATCATGGACACCATGTCAAGGTCCTAGAGGAAAAAGAGACTTCTGCTCCAATCAACACACCCACACAGGCAGGATGTACAGACAGGATCCCCGATGTATCATTAGAAACTTCTAATCGATCATCTATAGTAGAAGATCCACCTCTGGTTTCCATCTCTTGGTAGACGGCTCACCCTCTAGTATCCACCTGTGGCTCCTCCTTACGGCTAGATTGGCTCAATCTTCCGAAACTCTCTCGATCCACCTGATGATTAAAACTGGTCTCCAACGATGACAATCCACGCAGCTTGGCTGCAGAACTCAGCTCAGAAATGTAATCTTGGAGTTGACTTGATCCTTCACTGGTTCCCAGGAGCTTCCACCTCTGTGTGGGTGTGACGGATGCCATTGCTAAGCAAGTTCTACCCCTTCTTATATGAATTATGATATCGCGTGCAGCCACGAAAAGAGGTTGAATTTGGGAGACGCAATGCTCCTTGTGTCACCCTCAAGACCGCTTCCCGTCTTGCAAATGGTTCTGCCGAGAACAATTGTGGTTTGTGGGTCAAGGGTTGCCTGCAAAATCATCGCGTTTTCTCCCTCTCTCTTTTCCTCTTCCCTTTCTTATTTCCACCCAACAGCCTTCCATGATGTAATTTAGCCCCGGCGAGCTGAAAAGCGGTGCCTAGCTATGAATTGCTCTCAACAACCTGTGTTGTTTCAAGACTGCCAGCCTGCGGAGAGGAGAAAGGGAAGGCAGCCAGGGGGGGCGCTTTCCAAGGCCATGTCAAACATCATCTATATTCATGAAATGGGTTTAGGAGGCCTCACTCTTTAGTCGAGTCGGCTGCCCAGCCGCCTGGGGTTTCTGGTGCTTTTACAGGGCTTGGATAGAATCACGAGGAAGAGATGGAAAGAAACTTAATTCAATCCAGCCCCAGACCAGGCAGAGGTCTAACAAGATGGTAGGTTCGAAACAGTAAAAAAAAATTAGGGAACATTGTGTCACATCTGTTGTGCGTTTCCCTCTGCAAGAATGCCTCTTTAGACAAATACCACATTTGCATAGCTTTCATATGCCGAGCGAGACCGCACAAGCTCGGAAAGGCATCGATTTTCGAACAGAAGACGTGTTTCCAGGGTACTGGTTGAATATGAATTATTTTGCTCCCGAGAAGAATTGAATTCCAAGCATGGCTACGTGTAGAGGTTGGGAAACTTGTTGCGTTGTTCCCTTTGATCCCGACGCCATCCTATCTCCCTTTCCTGGTTGAATTCTTAAACCCGATGGGACCAGGGTCAAACGAGATGGGGTAGTTGGTGAGTTGGCCTTTTGTGGTAACCCACTCGTAGCAGTGGCTAAGACGCTGAGCTTGTCGATCGGATAGGTCGGCAGTTCAGTGGTTCGAACCCCTAGCACCGTGTCATGGAGCGAGCTCCCGTTACTTATCCCAGCTTCTGCCAATCTAGCAGTTCGAAAGCACGTAAAAAAAATGCAAGCAGAAAAATAGGGGCCAATTTGGTGGGAATGTAACAGCGTTCCAGGCGCCTTTGGCATTTAGTTCTGCTGGCTACATGACCACGGAGACATCTTCGGACAACGCTGGCTCTTCGGCTTTGTAACGGAGATGAGCACTGCCCCCTAGAGCCGGAAATGAGACTAGCATGGATGTGTGAGGGGAAACTACCTTTACTCGTAGCATTAACAAGAATTGGGCTATCACAATAAACGATAAAGCGGTTTATTTCATAATGTGTTTTCTTAACTTAGACCTAGAGTTTAATGTGTTGCGTGAACACCACACTCTCTCTCTCTCTCTCTCCTCTCTCTCTACTTCTCCTCTGTCTCAGTCTCTCTCTCTCTCCCTCTCTCTCTCTCTGTCTCTCCCTCCCTCCCCTCTCTTTCTCCACACCCCTATTTTTCCGAGATATGTGAAATTAAGGATGAGAACTATTCATTTTTCCAGTCCCATATGGATTACGACCACTTAAGTCCAAGGATTGACTGCAATCAAGACATTTGACATTCTGGTAGGAAGGTACCAAGTCTTTGTGAACGGCTGTTTCCTAACCTTACCTCTGAATTGACTAACTGAAGGCCAAGTTGAACAGTTGGGAGTCCACCAGATGTGGTTTTCATAGTGGTATCCTGGAGAAATAATAGGCAGAAGGCAAAACCAATTAACACAATCCACACAATCCGTGTGAGTTCGTTACTCACATTTCTTTAGAAGAATTCTAAAACCTTAATAAAATTGATTATGCAAGTTTCCTTCTTAATATTGTAAAATGGCTTTGCTGGAGAAAATGAAACAGCCAGCTAACCTAAGTTGTATTTTTTTTTAAAAAGGAGATATTCAAACAAGTTTTCAAGAAGCACAGGAGAACGAGAATTCTTCTCTATTTATCTCCACAAAGCGGTCATCAAAAGACTGGAAGGACTTCATTTGGTCATCCAGAGTTTCATTCATTCGTTGACTTATTCCAAAGACTAAGATGAACCCTCTTCTAAGACATATCCATGTCATTTAAGTTGACAGCTTGAGACAGAACCAATGCCATACTATTCTATAACAGTGTTCTCCAATCTGTGAAACTTTGAGATGTGTGGACTTTAGTCTCCAGAATTCCCCAACCAACATGGCTTTCTGAGAGTTGAAGTCCATACATCTCAAAATTGGCCCAACAGGAAGAGAATGACCTAGAGCACAAATGTGATGTAATTCATCCATTAAAAAACAACAACATTATTCCAATATAATTTGATCCATCCATTCCTACCTGGATGGGTAGATTTTCTACCCTAATTCCACTTCGGCTACTATCTGCCGCAAGTTTTCGGTAAACTCGGTTGGTCAGTGGCAGCACGGAATAGCCTAAAAACTTTGATGTGCCTTCCAGATCTTCTCCTGGTGCTGGCGGTGTTGGAGAAGAACAGAGAGTGGTTTAGCTTCCCCTTACTTTGTAGAGGCATACAAAAGATAAAATAAAACGAAGTGATTCGTCTTTCTCAGAATCTGCTAATTTTAGACTTCAAAGTCTTCCCATTCAGACTTCATTCTGGGTTTTAAAGTTGAGACTGAATGCGTGGTTTCTACATTGAACCAATATTTGGGAATGCTGGGATAGGAGTGGACCTAGGATGAATGTTCAAAAATTAGTCTAAAATGTTCTGCGTTGGAGACCCCTTAACCAAATGGACCCTTAGTTGGGATACCATTCAATGAGGCTTCTCAAGGAGTCCTTGATGCTCTCTGAGCTTGGTTGCTTTCTTGAAGACGTTGCATGACCCAACTAGGTAGCATCATCAGTGCTACAAGGGAGTGGGTTTTTTAAATTTCTTCATTGTTAACTATACCTCAATCAAGGAACTACCAACTCAGACAAATAATCATTCAGTAAACCACAGTCTAATACAGGAACCATCAAGACCACTCTCACCAAGACTGACAGGGCAAGCCACTTGTTAATAAACAGAGAGCCAACCCCACTCCCTACCAGCACTGATGATGTCACCTAGTTGGGTCATGAAATGTCCTCAAGAAACAACCAAGCTCAGAGAGCACCAAGGACCCCACAGATCAACCCTGAGCTACAAATACTCTTTTCCATCCTGTTAACTAAGTTTGAACTGATTATCTAGCTGCAAGAGGGTCTTCTATCAGCTCTGGACCCTACCTTAGATGCTACCATGCCCTACAGCACGGTTCTTACGATGACCTATGATCTGGGAAGAGTCGGCAAGCTTCTTGAGCTCCTTCTCATCTCTTAGAAAGAAGATGCCAGTTCCTTGTTACACAGCACACCTGGGACTTACTCGAACTATAGTATTCAATGAGCAAGGCCGTATCATCTGAAAAAGCGGTAGCACCATCCCTTCCTTGGAACAGGAAGGAAGTATTCCACATGGGTTGTTCAGGAGGTCCACCAAGCGAAGACACCTGAGGATTGGGGAAAAAAATAGGGTGAAAATTCAGAAGGCACCCCAGATGATGAACCCCAGGGTTGAATCAAGAAACCTTAATACACTGCTTGACTGAGTTCACACGGAGAAGAGCGCGAGCCTTTCTAATAGCCCTTCTGAAAAGGCAATAAAAAATAAACAGGCAATAAAAAGGAGGAAAGCTTTACGTATTAACACAGCATAACAATTTTGCCATAAAATTTAATTGCGCAGGAAGCCAGAGATAAAAACAATTGCAGAATATCCTCCTTTTTCGGATCCCATATAGATGACTCCAAGAAAGAGGGACCAGGGTGAGAGCAGATCAAAAGTCGAACAAAGCAAGCTTTCTCTTTCTTGGGTTCATTCAGATTTCTCCACCCTCAAACCCTACAAGAAGGAAGCGTGAACTCAGTAACCGTCATCTGTTTTTGCTCCTTAGTAAGGAGAGACATTGTACTTCATCAGTTCACAATTTCTCTTTAACCTCTACATTTAATACAGGTAATACTTGACTTAAAACCAGGTGGTATTCAGCAGGTTCTGACCGGTTCTGGAGAACCGGTAGTGGAAATTTTGAGTAGTTTAAAGAACTGGCCAATACCGCCTCCGACTGGCTCCGCCCCCTCCTATTCTCTGCCTCCCGAGTCCCAGCTGATTGGCTGGATCTCCTTTGGTTGCCCTGCACAGGAGAACGGAGCTGCAAAGCAGGTTAGTGGGGCGGGGAGGGAATGGGGATTTTGCAGTAACTTTCTCCTAGGAGTGGGGCGGGAAGGGGATTTTGCAGTGTCCCCTGCCACGCCCACCAAACCAAGCCACGCCCACAGAACATCACACCCACCAAGCCACGCCCACAGCTGATTGGCTGGGTCTTCTTTGGTTGCCCTGCACAGGAGAACGGAGCTGGAAAGCAGGTCAGTGGGGTGGGGAGGGAAGGGGGATTTTGCAGTATTCTTCCCCTGCCACGCCCACCAAGCCACGCCCACCAAGCCACAACCCGCCCACCAAGCCACGCCCACAGAACCGGTAGTAAATTTTTGTTGAATCCCAGCACTGCTTACGATCATCCCTTTAAGGGACCATTATTTCACATTTCATTGGATCGACATATTTTACAGGAAGGGATTTATTTTGCACATTAGGGATTTCTTTGTGTATCAGAAGGCTGCTGGCCTTCAACATTCCACGTCCCAGAACTGGGCAATGTAGTTTCTGCCCAAAAGAAATATACACGAGAAGAAAATTGCAATACCAATGTCTGGATTGGAGAAATTTGCATTGTTATGCTTTCTTTTCTCGTTTTTTTTTTTTTTTGGCATCAGGATCCTGCAGCCTGACTGAACTGACTTCGGAATGAGTAAACACCAATCCGTATCGGCCAAATATTGATTAAACGATACATCCCCAGCAATCAAATGAAATATATTAGAAAAGCAAAGCGTACAGGCAATTAGCAAATGAAGCATGCATTCTCTTCCCTCTCCCTCCAACAGCCGGGAAGGAGAGGAATGAGCCGGAAGAGAGAAATTCTTGCTTACATTCGGATCCACGCATACATAGGAACCCAAAAGCTGGGTTCACACAACCTGCTTAACAAAGGCAGATCTAATGGCTGGGGTTGCATGCACATGAGCTGCTACTCTTTGGTTACGACTGAATTATTTCGTTCATTTTTCTCTACCAGTAGGTTGATGATTCCTTGTGTGGCACAAACCCAGATATAATGGGTTAATCAGACTGCGTATATTGATTAAACATAATGTGTCTCTCTTCCTCCCCTTCTCTCTCTCCTCCTCCCTCCCTTCCTCTCCCCCTCTCTCTTTCTCCCTTCCCCCCTTCCCCTTTTTCCTCCCTCCCTCCCTCTTTCTCCATCTCTTCCTCCTTCCTTCACTCTCTTCCTCCCTCCCTCCCTCTTCCCCTCTTTCTTCATCCCTTCCTCTCTCACTCTCTCCTTCCTTCCCTCTTTTCCTCCCTCCCTGTCTCTCTTCCTCCCTCCCTCCTTCCCTCTCCCCCATTTCCTCCCTCCCTCTCTTCCTCCCTCTCTTCCTCCCTCCCTCTCTCTCCTTCCCTCTCCCCCACTTCCTCCCTCCCTCTCTTCCTCCCTCTCTTCTCCTTCCTTCACTCTCTTCCTCCCTCCCTCTCTCCTCCTTCCCTTTTTCCTCCCTGCCTCTCTCTCTTCTTCTCCCTCTTTCTCTCTCTCTCTCTCTCTCTCTCTCACACGCACAACCCAGAGTTTTCTTAGGCAGAACACTAAAGCAACATCATTACTTATTCATTTAATAATAGCATTTACATACCTCCAGCCCCCGCGAGGACTTCCAGTGATTTACAAAAGGCTGGGACATAAAATCCATACAATCATAGCCCTCGATGATTAAGTCACGGGCATAACCCCAAAGGTTATCCTCCGCGCTCCCTCTCTTTCTCTCTCCCCAATTCCCAGGCCAGCCTGGAACTCAGACATCCCAGCCAAATGTCTTCTGACAACTTTAATACCGTTGAATTGTTGAGGTCCATTGAACTGTTGAGGTCAGTGCTGCAAAACTCAACTAATAGCCACTCCAACCGACTCATCTGGAATCCAGCTCCTGTTGGGTGAGTTTCCTGCTATTTTTCCGACGATAGAAAATATTATGGAGGCCAAGGGCCATATTCTAACCAAGCATGATCGTGATCAATCAATCAGAAGAGAGCTAGAAGGGATTTTGGAGGTCTTTGAGTCCAACCCCCTGCCCAACCTAGAACATAAGGAGAATTTCCTGACAATGAGCACAATGGATCCGTGGAATGGCTTGGCTCCGGAAATTGTGGGTGCTCCAACCCTGGAGATTTTCAAGAAGAAACTGGACAGCCATTTGTCCAGAATGGCATGGGATCTTCTGCAGGGGTGGGATTCAAATTTTTAACAACTGGTTCTGTGGGCCTGGCTTAGGTAGTAGGCATGGCAAGGTGATCATGTGACTATCTGGGCATGGCCAATTCAATATCACTCACACCGAGGCATGCATATCTCCTCGCCTGGCCTCTCATGACTGTGGGGATGCTGCAACAGTCGTGAAAGTGTGAAAAAGGGTCATAAGTCACTTTTTTCAGTGCCATTGTAACTTTGAATGGTCACTCCACACAAGCAAAGTACCAGCAAAGGAGGAGGAAAAAACCTCCAGAGAAGTTCCTGAGACAGGAAGTCTAGTCCTGCTAAGAATGTAATAGGGGTTAACGGAGAGGCAGTTTCTGTAAGCAACACCAGAATGTTTCCTTCCTGCCTTCCTTACAGGATTAGGCCAGTAATTTCTTCTAACAACCTGGTTCTCCAAACTGCTTAGAATGTTAACAACCGGTTCTCGCGAATAGGTGTGAACTGGGACAATCCCACCCCTGATCTTCTGCCATGAGCAGGCGGTTGGACTTAGAACAGGGTCTCCAACCTTGGCAACTTTAAGACTTGTGGACTTCAACTTCTGGGAGTTGAAGTCCACAAGTCTTAAAGTTGCCAAGGTTGGAGACCCCTGGACTAGAATATCTCCAAGATCCCTTCCAACCTTGTTACTCTATGTTCTGTCCAATGGAGCCTTGGTGAAAAACGATGCCAAAAGACTCAAAGCTTTATTGACACGCTTTCTAGGCGACTCCTGTTCCACTGACTCATCACTTCAGAGATATTGGTGAACATCCCAAAGAGAAGGAGACTGTATTGCAGTGTTTCTCAACCGTGGCAACTTGAAGACTTCAAGGTCCAGAATTCTCCAGAAATCATACAAGGTTGTGTGGATGACTGAACGTAAGCTTTCTGGCTTTCTTTTGCTTTTTTTTTTTTAAAATTTATTTTTGCAACCCTTTGCTTGCCTGAGGACAGACAAGCTGGTGGCATTTCACAGCATCACGGCTTGATTGCCTTAAACTGGGATTTGAGCAAGTTTCCATGTAGATCTTGCGGCTATTGGGTGACTGATCAGCGGAGTAATGAAAGGAATTACCGTTCAGAAATGGATACTACGGCTCAGCACGGACACCCGAGGGTTAAACAATCGACTGAAAAGGACATAGGAAGAAAGATTGTGTGTGGGTTGGAGTAGGGGGGGGGTTGGAGAGAGAGAGAGGGAGGGAGAGAGAGAAAGAGCTTGGACATGATAGTTCAATTCCCCCTGAGGATTAATTTGTAATTCAATTGCTAAGTGCAATCGTGATGCCCAGAAAGTGTAATTTACGGTATGTAAAGCAAACCGCTTGGGTTGGGGTGGGATTAACCCCATTCGTGTCTCTACCCCAACGACCTCTTGCTGCTTTGAAGGCTGCAGATGGGAGCATTTAGAAATTGTGCCTTTTTGGGGGCGGGGGGGGGCTTTCCACCCTCGTTTGATTCCAACTCTATTGAAGAGATCAGCCCACCCGTCACAGTTATAAAATACGTACGAATAACGTCCATGAAGAACGGCCACGGGAATTTGGCTAGTCTAGCCAAAAGAAGGACTAAGGATGACATGATAGCAGTCTTCCAATAACAGAACAGAACAATGGAACAGAATGCCAGAGTTGGAAGGGACCTTAGAGGTCTTCTAGTCCAACCCCCTGCTCAAGGCAGGAAACCCTATACTATTTCAGACAAAGGGTTGGCCAGTCTCTTCTTAAAAACTTTGGTGAGGGAGCGCCCCAACTTCTGGAAGCAAGTCATTGATTAATTGTTCAATATTTTGAGGGGCTGCCACAAGGAAGAGGGGTGGTCAACCTGTTGTCCAAAGCATTTGAAGGCAGGACAAGAAGCAACGGAGAGAAACTTGAGATTTTCAAGAAGAGATTGGACTGCCGTTTGTCAGAAATGGTGTAGGGCAGGCATGGCGAACCTTTTTGGCACCGAGTGGTGCATGTATGCATGGCAGAGTACCAGAAACCCGAAGACCAGTTGGCCGGTGCACGCATGCCTGTTTTGGGGGCATTTGGGGGGTTGTTTGGGGCTGTTTTTCAGGCCTTTTACAAGCCATTCTCAGGCCATTTTGGGGGCCTGGAAAACAGTCTGTTTGGGGGTGTTTTTCGGGCCATTTTCTGGACCAGCTGGCTGGCACACATATGCAAGAAACCAGAAGAGCAGCTGGCAATGGTGCATGTGTCCACAGTGAGGGCTCTCCATGCCACCTCTGGCACGTGTGCCATAGGTTCGCCATCATGGGTGTAGGGTCTCTCGCTTGGGTGGGGGGTTGGACCAAATGACCTATATCACACTGCTAACTGGAGCATACAAAACATTTGCTAGACCTATACTTGAATACAGTTCATCAGTCTGGAACCCATATCATGTATCTGATATTAGCAGAGTTGAGAAAGTCCAGAAATATTTCACAAGAAGAGTTCTCCACTCCTCTACTCGTTGCAGAATACCTTATGCCACCAGACTCGAAATTCTAAACCTAGAAAACCTACAACTACGCTGCCTTCAGTCTGATCTAAGTATAGTATATAAAATCATACGTTGCAATGTCCTACCTGTCAATGAATACTTCAACTTTAGCCGTAACAACACAAGAACACACAATAGATACAAACTCAAGGTTAACTGCACCAAACCTGACTGCAGAAAATACGACTTCAGCAACAGAGTGGTCAATGTCTGGAATACTCTACCTGACTCTGTGGTTTCTTCCCCAAACCCCAAAAACTTTAACCTTACACTTTCTACTGTTGACCTCACCCCTTTCCTAAGAGGTTTGTAGGGGGCGTGCATAAGCGCACCAATCGTGCCTACTGTCCCTGTCCTATTGTTTCTTTTATTTTTCTTATAAGTATCTATCTCATGTATTCAAAATTATATTTATTCTTATACCTGTATCTTGTAAGCGATTGACAAATCAAATAAATACTAAAAATACTAAATACTATAAGGTCCCTTCCAACTCTGATTATCTGTTATCTATTAAACTAATCAAGGAGAGAACCAAGCTAGAATTAAGGGTAAATTTCTTGACAACAAGAACAATTAATCAGTGGAACAATTTGCCTTCAGGAATCGTTGGTGCTGCATCACTGGAAGTTTTAGAGAAAAGATTGGACAGCCAATTGTCTGAAATGGCAGAGGGTTTTTTTTCTTGAGCTGGGGGTTGGACTAGAAGACCTCCAAGGTCCCTTCCAACTCTGGTATTCTGTTAAAAGGGACAAAAATCATCACCCATCGGTGTCCTTTCTCTTGGATTTGCTGAGAGCAACTGCACGGGGCTTTCCCAAAGCTGTATTTAAATGAAATTCAAGGTCTGGAGGTCAGCCTTGTGATTCAATTTTGCTCTTTCTTAGGAGATTGAATTTTGCTTCCTCTGCGCAGATTCAATTTTGGTTTCCCCCCACTTCACAGAAGAGCTACACATAGTCACCTACAGCCCTCCTCCTCACCGTGAGTACCCCCGCTTGGAGAAAATTGACTGAAATCGAAAAATCCAACTGAAATCGAAAAGGAAGCCCTGACCTGGAGGGTGTCTATCCCTACTCCCAAGTAGCCCGTGGTCCCTGTTGCAAAACCAACGTTCATTTCGGGTCTTTAACAAAACTGCAAGGGAAGGGAATATATTTTCACAGTCCAGATGGCTCCACTAAATCATTTATAACACCCTATCGACATCCTGTATAATTTTTTTCTTCTTTTTCGCCAACTCCAACTGGCAACGTGCCTCACTGGAGGATTGTCAGTCGAATCCGGATGGAACAGGGACTTCCCTTCCTTTCTCTTCCCCCCCCCCACAGGAACTAATATTCATGAACCCAGGACCTACTCCTTGGTGCCCTTATGTTCTACTCAGGGCTTCCTGTGGGCCTATGTGGACAGCTTTTAAAAATATCTCTCCCATCACTTCTGCAACTCAGTCAAGCTCCAAAGAGTGGCAAGAATATCTCTGGATGACATTAGTCAGGATGGATGCCCAGCATTCTTCATTGTCTTAAGAATACAGGAATAAATTCTCCACCAACAGCTTTGTAACTCTGACGGAAAGGAGTAAAGAAGTAGAGCCCTAGGAGGGAGGGGTGTAGTTGTTCTGACCCAAAACCTTGTCCAATAAAACAAACAGGAACCAAAGGAAACGGAATCCTTTCAATGATTCTTACGAATCCCCAGTTAAAAGGCGGCTGCAAACTAATTAACTTTGATAAGTATGAGCCTTGCCAAAACTGTGCGAGGCTGCCAAGAATAACAGATAAGAAATATTTCACAACACAAGAGTCTTCAAATACCAACTTAAGATACTGTAATATCCACGAGGCTGAGTTTCAAAACGTCTTTGCTTCCTGCAAAGAACGTTCACTTCACAGCTGGCTTATCTTCTTGAAGGAGGGGTCATTACCTTTCAGCCTTATTCCTGAGTTGCCCGTGCTGTTGCAGCTGCTCTTTCATGCGAGCAACCCTGCATGCACACGCACTTGGCACAGGCTCCTCGGGAACCTCTTCATTGCTACTGCCAACCCCCACAATCTCTGAAGACAGCAGTCTACTCCCTGATGGTCCTGGCCTCTTATCTGAGTCTTCACTCTCTTCAGCCGTCTGCACCTGCTGCCAGCTAACCACAACAATAGTCCAGAACAGTACAAAGCAACTCAGTCTGGAAATTATGTGTGTGAGAAAGAGGGTGAAGAGAGCCACTCCTTAATAGTTTCCCAGAGTACATTATAGATGCAGATAGTAGACTCCTTAATCTGGCAAGATTCTGTCTATAGGTGTAAAACAACAAAGAACTCAGCCTGGAGCTTCACTCTTGGTTTTGAGCTTGACATCAACCCAACACAACTGCATCATAAACCAGTTCTTTGTTCTTCTCCGTGTCTTTTCCCAACTCCAGGTCCCTGGGTTCCATCAGCCACTCAGCCAGATCTTTTCTCTCCCTCTTTCTCCTACCTGTGGATATCCATGGTTGTTGACTCGAGGGACATCAAAATCCTCCATTACAGGATCTGGGAAATTCACCACGGTCAAGGGAACGGCAGGAGCATCAGGTAACCGAGCTTGCATCTTCTGTCTTTAAAAAGAATGAAAAGGACAGAAGGGTCATTTGTTATCCACAGCTTGGCGCCATTTGGTTGTTAACGAGAAGGTTCTAATTACACCATAATCCCAGACCTGTAGACATCTTCTCAAAAGGAAGTCCTGTGCTACTCAACAGGGCTCATTGTGCCACATAATGTAGGCTGCTCTCCGAAGTAAATTCCACGAAGCTAAAAAAATTCCAGGCAAGTCCTGGTTGCAAGATACATTCGTGGCCTTACACAATTTTTGACTTTTCTGACTCAATCTCTGGGCAGAAAAATTAGAAGAAGATAGTTATATCACATGATTCAGAAAACCAGAGAGCTTGGAGCGAATCATAATCGTCCCCATTCATGTCATTTATAGGTCAACGTTCTTAGAAAACCTCACTGCTTCTTATCTGGATCTTCAGGAAGTTAGTACACAATCCCAATGAGATTGCTACCTGACACATGCGCATACATGCACGCTCCTTATTCAGGATTTATTACTCACATGTAGGCTCCAAGGTTATTCACTATTCTAGCAACGGCTTTGACTTTGCCACCAGGCTGTGCAAGAGGTTCATTGATCCCTTTGAGGAAAACCTAAGATTAGAACGAAAAAGGAAAAAGATCTGGAACAGATTCGCAAAGCACTGTGGGAAGGAATATTCCCTGAACTCTTTCCCTGTAGAATTGTGTCAATGACTTGAATTATTGGAGTTTTTTTAATCAACCATGGAAGTTCCTTCTTTAGAACTCTTTGAAATTCAGTTTCTTTCAAAGACCACCAAGTTCTTTAAGTGGTCAAGAAAAGGTTCTTTGTAAAGTAAACAACCATTTTTTGACCAGTTAAGGATGCTTCATATCACATACATTTCAACACCAAGACAAGCAATAGTCAAATTTCTCATTTTTTTAAACAAATCACATGTCTAGCTCCATTTGACTTATTCATGAATTCTCTGACCCATCTCCCCAAATGGCCCGGATTTAATAATTTTTTAATTCCTTGTTCAGGCCCTCACCTCCAGCCCTGTGTAGTTCACTCCGGCATAGCGTGGGATGAGGCTACGTTTACGAATGATGGATGCATATAACTTGGTTCCTGTTTGGTCCTTCTTCCGCGGCTGTTTGAGGAAAAACCAAAAACCAGAATGAAAAGAGATTGGAAGGTGCAAACGAGACAATAAACCAAGCAGAAGGAGGCTTACGGGTTGTTCTTGAGATGGCTCGAAGGACCTGTAATTGATAAGTAAGTCAGGAGCTGTTCATTACAGTTCATGCTACCCTGGAGAATCATCTAGAAAGTTCAATGCCATAAATTGCTCTGATTGGTGTAAAAGTAAATACAATAATGCTTCTATTTCTGGAGAAAGGATGGAAGTGGCTTTCAATTAAGCTAACATCAAAGATTTGGCTTTTGGGAAGGGTTATGGCCAGTAGATTCGACAATACAAAAGGGGAGAGCTTGTGTTATGATGGCACAAGACACCTTTTGCTGTTTCCTCATCATTGTGGTTGGTTCCAGATGCCCACACAACCCAAAATGTTTCATGCTTTGTCTGTGTTAATCTCTGGCGATCAGTGGATATCTAAGCAGCGTTTTTCAACCGTGGCCGCTTGAAGAGATGCGGGCCTCCATTTCCAGAACTCCTCAGCCAGGAAAGATGGCTGGGGACTTCTGGGAATTGAAGTCCATGCTTCTTTAAATTGCCACGGTTGACAAACACCAATTTAGAAGAACTGTAATTCTCCCTCTGCAGAGGCTTCTAAGGTAAGGTTGGACAGATGTCTTCTGGAGATGACGAGGCTCTGGATTACTTAGATTAAGTAGAAGACGTCCATGGTTTATAAACTCCTCCAGTTCTATAGATTTATTTCACATTGTGTTCTCTCCCTTTCAAAATTCTGAACCACTTGATTATCCTAACTTATCAAGAACTGTGCCGCAATACAAAGAAGCGTGAAATTGAATGGAAGGCGCCACTCATTGTTTTGAACTATGCAGATCAACCAGTTTTCTATATAAAAATCCAGGAAGAGTGAATTCTTTACCTATTTCTACACAGAACGGGATTGTCACAGTGTGGCTTAGCATCTGCAAACAAGGGGCCACAAGACCGAAACCTTTTAATTGTCCCATTTTTAATTATCAGTAAAGCACTAGTCTTTAAAAGCTTCCATAAAGGTTAGAATCACAAGCAATTCAAGCCCTATAGAAATACGGGGAGGCTGACGTTAAGATGAATACAAATGGATTCTTGAGTCATCACCAGACAGCTAATCATTATCATGTCATCAATACAAGCACTTTCCTTTAAAAAAAAAAAAAATCAGTCTTTGTTGCAAACGGGTAAAGGTGTAAAGGTCGAATTTTTTTTTATTTTTTTTTTGGAGATGTCAGAAAGAAGAATTTGCAGTTCCATTCTGCACAGCACAATGGCTTCAAGAAACCCTGCATGTTTGCATTTAGGGGTTTTAAATTTTAGCATTCCGGGATGAATGGAAATATGTAGGTATCCATTCTCAGATGATGCAAGGGACGAGAGTGGGTTTTTCTCTGTTTGTTCTACAGTTTCAGCTTGGAACAAAAGGCAAACCTGGGGAAATGACTCAAGCCCAGACTGGATTTCATTGAGGTATTCTATAAGGACTTCCTTTCTCCTTTAAATTTCCCATTTTTTTCTTTTTTTTCTTTTTCTTTTCTTCCTTTTTTTTCTGGGTGGGGGGTGTACATCTTCAATCTCAGAACACGCTCAACTGTTCGTCGCATTTCTCAAATACCCCTTGAGTTTGCTACTATAAAAAGAGTGAGCAGTATTTGGTGGAAGGAAAACTGGATACGTATTTTAGATAAACGGAGGTTAGATAGAACAATAAAATAATGGGATAGTAGAAGGCCAGGAAAATGGATAGATGAATACAAATAATACAATACTGATAGAACAATAGAATGATAGAACAATTGGTACAATGACTGATTGATTAATACAGTAGTTATACAGATGTAGAGAAAGCCAGTCAAAGAAAGAAAGCAAGAGATGATACAGAGATAGAGATGGATGGATGGATAGATGATAGATAGATAGATAGATAGATAGATAGATAGATAGATAGATAGATAGATGATAGATAGATAGATAGATAGATATAGATAGATGATAGATGATAGATAGATAGATAGATAGATAGATAGATAGATAGATAGATAGATAGATAGATTGATAGATTGATTGATTGATTATGGGTGGAGAAAGATGGATGATAGAAGAAAGAGAGCTTATGGAGAGAGGTAGATTATGGATGGATGGATGGAGACTGACTGACTGATAGATATATAATGCATAGAGATATATGGATAACAGAATAGCAGAATTAAGGGTTGGAACTTGGAAGGGACCTTGGAGGTCTTCTAGTCCAACCCTTTATTCAGGAAGGAAACCCTCTACCATTTCAGACAAATAGCTGTCCAATCTCTTCTTAAAAGCCTCCAGTGACGGAGCACCCATGATTGCCGGTGGCAAGCTGTTCCACTGGTTAATTATCCTCACTGTTAGGAAATTTCTCCCTAGTTTTAGGTTGCTTCTCTCCTTGATTCTGGATGGATGCATGGAAGCATGGATGGACAGATAGATGCCTCCATCTTCACTAGTCTTTCTCTACCATTCCTGTTTTCCCACTGCTATTTTTTTTTTGGTCTTCCTTCCACTTTGGGCCTCTCATTCCTTCTGCCTGTTTTCACACACACTCCACCAGCTGTGCCCCCTCCTTCCTTCCCTTCCACTGCTCATGCGGAAAAGCAAACATGTCAGGTTGTTTCTTTAGCTGCCTTTGAATGTCAAGTTGTTCCTTTTAATGTCTTTGATGCCACAAAGATTAGAAACAGGGCAGGGGAGTTCTCTCTCTCTCTCTCTCTCTCTCTCTCTCTCTCTCTCTCTCTCCCTCCCTCCTCCCTCCCTCTCTCTCTCCTCCCTCTCTCTCTCTCTCTCCCCCTCTCTCTCCCTCCCTCTCTCTCTCTCTCCCTCTCTCTCCCTCCCTCTCTCTCTCTCTCCCCTCCCTCCCTCCCTCTCTCTCTCTCTCTCCCCTCCCTCTCTCTCTCTCTCTCCCTCTCTCTCTCCCTCCCTCTCTCTCTCTCTCCCTCTCTCTCCCTCCCCCCTCTCCCCTTTGCTTGGCTGAGCAATGGAAGCCCCTCCAAGGAAGCCAAGAATGCTCCTTCTTTCACAAAAATTGGACAAAGGGCGAGGAGGGGACCCCTTGAACCGATGGATTTCCAACAGCTTGACCAGCAACAAGATCTCTCACCCCCCTGGATATCTTGTATTCTCTGCCAAGAGCATTTGAGAATGAAACCTTTTTGGTGACGGAACTTAGGTTTCATAGAACGTAGACATTCTGAACTGTTGTTGTTTGTTTTTCTAACTTTTCAACCACAGGTTAAAATCATCCCCTCCAGGTTCTCATCCACGGGGAACTTCTCTCTTTGCAACCCTCTCAACATCTGGTCTGCGTCTGCTATTTTGTTCTCCTAATGGCTTCTCTTTGGTGTTTAGATTGCAAAGGGGGTTTTTGTTTGCTTTCGTTAGGAATATTAGCCATCTGGAAGCACGCCCTGTCCTCCACCTCCCTGGCTTGGTGGGAAAGCTTTGAAGTGAAGAAATAATTGTGCGGCGCAAACAAGGAGAAGGGCTCAAACGTTAGGGTCCTGGAAATCTCATGGAGCTTTCTCCTTGGCGAGCTAGCTTGCCATCTGCAAGGACTTTGGAGAATGGGCCTGGCTAGTCTAGAGAAGAGAAGGACCAGGGGAGAGATGATAGCACTCTTCCAATAGTTGAGGGGCTGCCCCAGAGAGGAGGAGGAAGGGGTCAAGCTATTTTCTGAAGCACCGGAAGGCCAGACAAGGAATAATGGATGGGAACTGAACAAGGAGAGATTCAACCTGGAAATAAGGAGGAATTTTATGACGGGGAGAACAATCAACCCATGGAACAGAAGTTGCCTTCAGACGTTGAAGCTGAGACTTTCAAGAAGAGATTGGACTGCCATTTGTCAGAAATGGTGTAGGGTCTCCTGCTTGGGTGGGGGGTTGGGCTAGATGACCTACAAGGTCCTTTCCAACTCTGATTATCTGTTATCTGAGAAGACCATCCTCTTTTGATTATGTTTTTGCGTTTACGTACAGAAATGGTAATAGCAATAGCACTTAGACTTCTATAGCGCTTCACAGCCCTCTCTAAGCAGTTTACAGAGTCAGCCACTTGCCCCCAACAAACTGGATCCTCGTTTGACCGACCTCGGAAGGACGGAAGGCTGAGTCAACCTTGAGCCATAGGGGCCCTGGATGCTCTGTGAGCTAGGTTGTTTTCTTGCAGGTGTTTCATACCTCAACTAGGTAACATCTTCAGTACTAGGAGGGAGTGGAGTTTGTGGAGAGGAGGAGGAGGAAGAGGAGGAGGGGGCTGTAGGGTCCTTGATGCTCTCAGTTGTTTTCTTACAGATGTTTTATTACTCAAATTAGGTAACAAACTAAGTAACATCAGTGGGAAAACCCCGCTCCTTTCCATTCTCAGTTGCATATATTCTCCTTTAAAGTCTAAACAGGTAGATGACATCAGCAGTCCCCAACCTTTTTGGCACCAGAGACCTGTTTCATGGAAGAACATTTTTTTTCCATGGACTGGAGAGGGAGGAGCGTGCAACTTAGATCTCACCCACATGCTGTTTACAGTAGGGTTTGCTCACCTGCTGCCAGCTGTGCTGCCCAGTTCCTAAACAAGCCATGGACCGGTACCAGTCCACAGCCAGAGAGTCGGGGAGCCCTGGATTATGTAACTCACCAGCACCAAGGCACAATGATAATGGTGGAAAGGACGGAGGTATTTCACAGGGATGTTGTATTTCACAAGAATTTCTTTGGAGTCCTTGTCAGCTATGGTGAGAGACACATCTGGAAAGAGAAGAAAGGAGTAGACAAAGATGGTCAGGTTAGGGCACAAAAATGCCAGTGAGCCAAACTTAGCTACAAGCAGGAGAATCGTGGTCAGCTCTTTTCATTTTCTTTCCTTGAAAGCAAATGGGGCGCCAGGCGGCTGCTTTTGATCAGTGCGGTGACATTTAATCTCCCAGCCTTTCCTGCCATTTTCCCAATCTAAATATCTCCCCCAGGGGAACTATTAGGCACATGAAAGAAAAAAAAAGGGGGTAAAACCCCCCTGATGCAAATTCTTTGGTCATTTTTATATTGTTTCCTCTGCTCTGGGGAGAAACCACAGCTTCCAATGGGGAGGGTGGCAGCTGACTGAGATCTGAAAAATAATGGAGTCGGGTAGATTAAGAGCCCTTGTCTAAAAGACGCTCCTCTGGTAAAAATTAGAGCAGTTGTGCTCGTTTCAAAATTTAAAAGAGAACCAAATATCTATCTTTTCCTAGCTGTTGCAAAGCTGATTGGTGCTTTAATTCATTTATTTCTCATGAACCCACCACAAAATGCTTGTTAGTTACTGAGAATTCAGAACTCCACCAACATAGATAAATGATAAAGATGATAGAGAGATAAATAGATAGATAGATACATAAATACTTAGATCATAGATGGTAGAGATAGATAGATAGATAGATAGATAGATAGATAGATAGATAGATAGATAGATAGATAGATAGATAAATAGGTAGGTAGGTAGGTAGATGATAGGTAGATGATAGATAGATAGATAGATAGATAGATAGATAGATAGATAGACAGACCACAGATGGTAGATATAGATATAGGAAGGAAGTTTGCTTTTGATGAGATGAGCTAAATTAGAGAGATAGGTAGATAGATAGATAGATAGATAGATAGATAGATAGATAGATAGATAGATAGATAGACAGACAGAGAGACAGATGGTAGATAGATAGTTGATAGGTAGGTAGGTAGATGGATAGATGATAGATAGATAGATAGATAGATAGATAGATAGATAGATAGATAGATAGATAGTTGATAGATAAATAGATCATAGATGGTAGATATAGGTAGATAAGATATAAGGAAGGAAGGAAGTAGTTTGCTTTTGATGAGATGAGCTAAATTAGAGATAGAGATAGATAGATAGATAGATAGATAGATAGATAGATAGATAGATAGATAGAGATAGAGATAGAGAGAGAGAGAGAGAGAGAGAGAGAGAGAGAGAGAGGAGAGAAAGAGAGGGACATGGCGATATATGATAGAAAAATAGAGAGAGAAAGTGAGAGAGAGTGGATGAAGATAGACGATAGATAGATAGGCAGACAGACAGATATCTTAATAACCATCACTTTACATGTCTACTGTACTATAATTGCAGTAGGAAAATTATTCTACTGTCATCTGAGACAAGCCACCCATGTGCTAATTTCTAATCCCACCAATTATCATCCTTATGAGTTTCTAACATCGCTAAGCAAAGTCTTAAAAGCCGTGTGGAACAAAAGGCCCATGCGAAGAAAATAAGCGCCTATTCACTTGATAAAACTCATTATTCTTAGCTGAATAATGTGTGAAAAGCGCCTGAAGAGGCTTCCAGTCCTGGGGGGGAGGGGCCCTCCCCTTGTCCCCTGAGCAGAAAGCTCTGTCCTTGGTGCTGAACTGTAATCAGGCGCCTCTTGAAGGGAAGATGAAGGTGTGATAAATAGTTGATGGTGTATACATTTTGGTTTGGAATTTATATCCTGCGGGGGGGGGTATGCACAAGGAATAGCTATGCTAGGTTATAGTAGAAAGAACTAAAAAAAAAAAAAACCTTTAAAGTGATTGTAAATGTTTGCATTTTTATCTGCAAAAATCCACCTTTACTTCTATTCCCATCCAAAGTCTTTTCTTTCCCTTCCGTTCTAACACATTTGTGTATGTTTCCTTTATTTTTTTCATTTATCCCACCTTTTCTAAAAAATAATATTGTCAGATATGGGGGGACGAGGAAGAGAAAAGAGGAGAGGAAGAAGGGAAGGGAAAGGAAGGGAAGGAATTGCAACAGTGCTCTATTAAAATAATGAACTTCAAACATTAAAGGCAAACATTAGACAATGAGAGAATTGGGGCCTTATAGAATTAAAATCTTTTTTTTTTTACTGCTCCATCAAAAATAGAATATCCTAATAGCTAAGTATTCAAAATGATTAAGAAAGCTATTAATTTAAGAGTATGAAAGCAAAACCAGACAATGAACGTTGAATCATTATTATTTTTTTAATGAAACTGGAATGGAGGGGAGATAATCTTTTTATCAGACCCCAAATAGGGAGTTTTCAGACTGATTAGTTGAAACAGGCCTTTTTCTGTTATTTCAACTGGAACAGCAACAACAAAAAGAAGTACTGTAAATGTGGTTCACGCCTTCCTCACCTTTCCTGACCTACTAAAAGAAGTTCCAAAGGCTCTTATTTTTTTTATGATGGCTTGATTTGGGATGACAAGAACATTTCCTTGAGCCAATTTGAGATGGAACCCCTAGCATTCTCTTCCCAAGGTGCATTGTGTAAATCATGAAAAATTCATCCGACTAGTCCCTAGAGTTCAGGAGCAGAAAGAAGAAACGTGCAGAAACTACAGAAGACTTCCAAATGTTATGCAACGTCAGAAATTATATATTTTTTCCTCTTCCTACTCTTCCTTGAGAGACAGAGAAAGCAAGATGGTGGATTCTGAGCTATTCCCAAAGCTGAAGGCCAGGGGAAAAAAGGATGTTGGCATCGTTGCTAGATGAAGGGGGAAAGGAGAAGGCATTGGTTGAATGCCCTAAAGGTGCTTTCCAAAACACAACTGGACTTTCTCGGTTTTTCTCCTTGAAAACATTTCACTTCTCATCCAAGAAGTTTCTTCAGCTATGAGAAGTGAAACATTTTCAAGGGAAAAGAAAAAACACAAGAAATTCCAATTGCCTTTTGAAAGAAACTTTTGGGACAACCATGACTTGGATGACTGAGAATCTCCGTAGACGTTGGTTGAATGTGGGATGGAAGAAGAGGTGGAAGGTAGACTGGATGAAGGTCAAACCAAGTTAGATAGATGCCAGCCTCTAACTGGTGCCTTCTTCTCCCTTGACCACGTTGCTGGCCTTGTAACCTTCTCCTAAGTCCTCACAGCATTTTCTGAACTTTCTGAGAACACAACTGAAACCCCAAGACAGGAAGACATTGTTGCTTTGTGTCTGGAGATGTTCTCCAGCCTGTCTCCCCGCCTGTCTCATTATCTCTTCCCAGCAGTCTTGTTCTCGCTGTGGCCATTATTCTTTGTCCCTCAAATCCCTTGCTCAAGAAGGAAGGCCTGCCTCTCCTGTGAGCGTTGACAACGGAAGAATAGAGCCTCATTTCCTCCATCATTAGTTGCCGGTTGCTTTCTGTGTGACCCCACTGGAGAAGGGAGGGGGCAGAGGCACCACAGAGCTATGACTGAATAGATCTCCACAGAGCAACAGTCTGCCAGGCACCTGCCCAACGCATGGATTTCTTTGTCTCTCTCTCTTCTTTCTCTCTGTCTCTCTTTCGAGATCCCTCCCATCTATTCATTTTCTTTCTGATTGCAATCATTAGCTCCGAGAACGTTACGACTTCAGCTGTCGCCTGGATGTCACTGTGATAGCCACCATCTCTCACAACCCCTGGGTCAGAGAAAGATAATACCCCACTTAGTACCGTGACTCTTCTTTTCCTAAACTTAGGAGCTGATTTTTTTATTTTATTTTATTTTATTTTTTGCTATTGGGAGCAGAAGCAGGGGCACGATGGCTCAAGGGTTAAAGGTGCTTGTCAGCTGGAAAGCTGACAGCCTGGGTTCGAGACCCCAGCTCTGCATGATGGGGTGAGCTCCTGTTCCTTTGCCCCAGCTCCTGCCAAACTAGCAGTTCGAAAGCCGGCAAATGAGAGTAGATAAATAGGTACCACTTTGATGAGAAGGTAACGGTGTTCTGTATGTCTTTGGCATATAGCCCTACAGTGTTGACTTTGGACAACACTGGCTCCTTCGGCCAAGAAGAAGAAGTGAGATGAATACCATGCTCTAGATTGGAGAGGGAAAACTTTTAACTCTAGAGGAAGTATATGACATGTTTTTTGCTGAAGATGCTTTGCTTTTTCTTGGAGGGAATCTCCAGGTCCCATGGGGGGGGTGTCCTTTTGGGGTGCTGCATCCTTAAAGGAACAAGTCTCTCACCACACAATCATGGGGCCCATCTTGACCCTTTTGACCTGTGTGTTCTGACCAAGGCTTCCTGAGACCCTAATTAAGCACACACTGACTTAAAACAACTCTTGTTTTATTTCAGCGCTGGGAATTATGTTCGTTCCCAGCCCGTAATGAGTCCTAAACAGTTCCTTGAGATAAGCACCCACCTTTCTCTCCTTTGAATTGCTGCCAACAACTAAAGTGCCGAATGAACTATAAAAAGCCAATGGAACTGCAAAGTCCACACAGAGCTTCAAGGATTAATCCAAACAGAACAAACAACTTTGCTTCCTGCAAAGGTTTCTCTACCTTTGCCTCTCCTTTATATCTTGTGGGAGGGGCAATCACCTCCCAGACTTACTCTCAAGTTGCCCCTTTTGTCTCACCTGCTCTCACCTTCTAGCAGCTCTGTGCACACTGGGAACAGGCTCCCCTGGGTCCTCTGCCTCTCTGCTGCCAGACTCTGGAGGCTCCGGAGTCAGCACGTAACTCCCAGGTGGTCCTGGCCCCATCTCTATATCAGATGCAGGACCCTCATCCGAGTCCTCTCCAGACTCCCGGACTGGTCCCTGTTCTTCCCCACTATCCAATTCTGGTGTCATCTGCATTGGCTGCCGGCGAACCACAACACTGGGAATTATGTTCATTCCCAGCCTGTAATGAGTCTCAAACAGTCTCCTGCCTTGCCTAGACAAACAGCTTCCTCCAACTGGATTTAGACTAAAGCGATCTAACCTTGAAACTCTGCAGGCCCCGTCTCTTCCTTCTGGGCTGAGATAGGTAGCGGAGTACATCAAACACTGTCTTATTTCACCGAATCAGGAGCTGTAATGGAATTACCTGGAGTGCTACGTCTGACTGCTGCTGACTCGGTTTCGCCAGCGTCTGGCATTAATCTAATTGTTAACTCTAAGGCCATTAGTAGTATTATGATTACCCGCATAACATCGCTCAGCTTGGAAGAATAAAGATCAAGTCACCAGGACAAATGGCCGCCGTCTTGCGAAAATGCCTCAATTATCAATCATCATTTCCCCATTAAGGCAAGCAATGGAGCTAGAAGGGAAGAGCCAGAGGCAGCAAAACACAGGTCCCATTTCCTAACTGGGAGATAAGCGAGGCGATTTGGTAGGCGATTATTAAATACAGACTCATTTGCTTGATGGAGAGAGGAAGGACTCAGGAGCAGTACTCTATACACAATCCGCTAGCTGGGTACCACATCATGTGTTTATGCCGCCGAATTCAGTTCAGCTTGGCACACAAGCTTTTTCAGATCTGGCATTCCATTGATTGAGTGCCATTGAGTTAGCGCCAACTCTTAAGGACCATGTAGATGTTCTCCAGGACTCTCAACCCCCTCAACCTGATCTTTAAGAACTCACAACCTTCCCCCGCCCCTCCCCCCCATCACCACCATGATTGAATCTATCCTTCTTGTTTCAGGTTGATTCTTTTTCCTCTTTTCTTCCCTTCCATTCATTCAGTCCCACCAAGCTTCTCGGATCTTCCAAAGTGGTCCCACCTTCTTCTCCTGCCTTGCTGGAATCAATTTCCACGGTCACTCTTTCCTCCCAGGTTGGAGCATGCGTGGGTTCTGCAGGGACATGGGTCACTGCCTGAGCTGGCTGCTTGCTGTCTTCTTCTGAAGTGGTTTTGCTACAAATGGAGAAGAAGGGAAGATGTGACATAATTTGGGTGCTTGGTAAATAATATTCTGTTCTGTTCTATTCTGTTCTACTCTACTGTACACCTACTGTATTCTATTCATTTCTATAATTCTATAATTCTATAATTCTATTCTATTCTATTCTATTCTATTCTATTCTATTCTATTCTACCCTACCCTACCCTACCCTACCCTACCCTACCCTACCCTATTCTATTCTATTCTACTATTCTATTCTATTCTATTCTACCCTACCCTACCCTACCCTATCCTACCCTACCCTACCTTACTCTATTCTATTCTATTCTATTCTATTCTATTCTATTCTATTCTATTCTATTCTATTCTATTCTATTCTATTCTATTCTACTCTACCCTACCCTACCCTACCCTACTCTATTCTATTCTATTCTACCCTACCCTACCCTACTCTATTCTATTCTGTTCTACCCTACCCTACCCTTCCGTACCCTATCTTGCTTTTCTAGTAAATAGTTTTTGCTGATTTCTACATTCCTTCAATAAGCATAGTTCCCTTAACAGATGCCCTGACATTTTCACCTACGTAGCTACATATGGTATCATTTCTACTTCTTGTATGCAACGCCTCCAGCCTATTTTTCATATAAATTTCCCAAACAAAGGTTTTGCACACAACATTTGCCCAGACTTGCTCTCTTGAGTGGCATTTTGCCAGATCGGCATTTCAATTTGCAGAACTTCTACCAGCCAAGTATGAAAGATGGCCACAGACCTTCTCTGGTGCTGCCTACGCAACAACATTGGTGGCAGATTTATTCGACCTCTCTGGCGTAATTCATTTCCATCCTAAGAACAATTTATTTTACCTCTCTACCATAACTTATTTCCAGTCCTGGCGTAATTTATTTTACAGCCCTAATATAATTTGCATTGATTGGCAGGAGCTCCCTACGGTTTCAGATTTTTTAAAAAAACGTCCTTCCCATCTCAACCTAGAAATGCTTAGCTAAGCTGTGGGTTTTCCTGCATGCAGAGCTGGCCTCTGTACATGAGTGATATTTATTCCCTAATTTATTCAGACCTTTCGGTCTCAGTTCTCCATTGGGGTAAGATAAACAGTCGTATTTTGGGAAGCAAATGAACTCTTTGGGTGTTCTCATACCATTCCCTCAGAGAAAGTCCTTCCAAACTCCAACATTTTGTTGTATCAAAGTTCTGAGGTCTCCTCTAAAACTGGATGGATCAAAAAGCAATCGCCCAACCAATTCTTGATGAGAAAATTGCTGCAAATTATTGTTATTATTGTGGTCCACAGCGTAGCCGGCCAGATGGTCAGGCTGGATTACCAATTTTGGATTCCTTGACAAGTAGAGCGAGCGAATGGACCTGCTAAGCTCATGTAGCATGTTGGACATGAGTTTTTGTCCTTATTTTGGTTTATCTGGATGCAGGAGTAGGAAATCTATGAATATTCCTTACTGAAAAACATCCATATGTTACCTGGGTCTCTCTCTAGTCTGCCGTGACTGCTTTTTAGTTTTGGGTTTCTATCGATTCCAACTAATCAATTCCATCATTTGCACTTCATTCTCACCACCACCATTTCGACTCCCTGGAGGTGGTGATTATTATGCACGTTACTATCCAGCTGCATTAATGCCTGTTACCAAGTACAGAAGAAGAGATCCATGCAGGAGTAGAGAAAGAGGAAAGCAGACTGGGAAAGGAGGAAGGGATGGCGGAGGGAAAGCCCTCAAGAAGCCTGCACAGAAACCAACATGGCCAGGAGCCAACTACTAAGCGTCATGCGTCTCTCCAGAAGTATCCCGTTTCCATAAATCTCAGCGCATCATGCTCATTTTCCCCTCTTTGTTCTCCTGTACAGATCCTTAAAATGCAGCAATTAATTAGGTCAGAAATCGCAACCTCCTTCAGACCAATGTGTTTGGGAGAAGAGATAATTGGTGTAACGTCGTTATATCCTTCAGTTGCAAGCATGAAAATGCAACTGACACCTCAGAGCAATTCAGGAAGGAAGGAAGGAAGGAAGGAAGGAAGGAAGGAAGGAAGGAAGGAAGGAAGGAAGGAAGGAAGGAAGGAAGGAGGAGGGAGGGAGGGAGGGAGGGAGGGAGGGAGGGAGAGAGGGAAGGAAGGAAGGAAGGAAGGAAGGAAGGAAGGAAGGAAGGAAGGAAGGAAGGAGAGGAACAAAGAAAGGAAGGAAGGAGGGAAGGACAGATGAAGGAGGAAGGAAGGGAGGAAGGAAGGAAGGAAGGAAGGAAGGAAGGAAGGAAGGAAGGGAGGAAGGAAGGAAGGAAGGAAGGAAGGAAGGAAAGATGGAGGGGAGGGAGGGAGGAAGGAAGGAAGGAAGGAAGGAGAGGAACAAAGAAAGAAGGAAGGAAGGAGGGAAGGAGAGATGAAGGAGGAAAGAAGGAAGGAAGGAAGGGAAGAGGGAGGGAGGAGGGAAGGAAGGAAGGAGAGGAACAAAGAAAGGAAGGAGGGAAGGACAGATGAAGGAGGAAGGAAGGAATGAACGAACAAAGGAAAGATGGAGGGAGGGAAGGAGGGAAGGAAGGAAGGAAGGAGGAAGGAAGGAAGGAAGGAGAGGAACAAAGAAAGGAAGGAAGGAGAAGAACAAAGAAAGGGAGGAAGGAGGGAAGGACAGATGAAGGAGGAAGGAAGGAAGGAAGGGAAGATGGAGGGAGGGAGGAAGGGAGGAAGGAAGGAAGGAAGGAAGGAAGGAAGGAAGGAAGGAAGGAAGGAAGGAAGGAAAAGGAAGGGGAATTATTCGCTGCTCCAAGGTTTTTCTTGAAAGAAGCATTCTCACATTTGCACATGTGGGCAGCACCTCTTTCCAGATTTGAATGCATTTCAGCTAATTGACATCAAAAGTTTTATACAAAGAGGAGAGGGTCCAGCTCTTCTAAAGCAATTGAAGGCACCGTTCTTCTCTGTTTAGTTCCTCTCTGTCCATCCTCCCTCAAAAGGATGCTAACTCCCATTTTCCTTCTCATTCACATAGATGGGCATAGTGGCCCCTTACCAACTGATGTCCCAAAAAGCATTAAAAGCAAAAAAAAATACCCCCCCAAAATAATGATGTAAGAAGTGATTGGACTCCAAGGTGGACCCTGTCCTTTGGGTAATAATTACAGCTCAACCATTCTCATTGCTCTCTCCAGCCCAGGAGACAAACCTTCTCTTGAGGCAGCTGATTACTGGCTTCTAAAAATGTCTGCTGGACACCACCCACCCACTCCAGGATTTAGCTGGCAGACCTGGGCCCCTGTTGTCTTCTGGAGCAGAACCGGAGAACCAGATGGTCAGATGTTTCTTGTCCACCAACCCTCAAGGGTTTAACCTTGCACACACACACACACACACCCTGACTCATCTGCCCAGTTGCTGTCCTGGACTGCCATATCTTTGAATGAATGAATGAATGAATTCTATATTGGCCAAGTGTGATTAGACACATAAGGAAATTGTCTTAGTGCAAACGCTCTCAGTGTACATAAAAGAAAAGATACGTTCATCAAGAGTCAAGAATCATCAGGTCCAACACTTAATGATAGTCATAGGGTACAATAAGAATAGAATAGAATAGAATAGAATAGAATAGAATAGAATAGAATAGAATAGAATAGAATAGAATAGAATAGAAGAAAATGGAATAGAATAGAATTAGGATAGGATAGGATGGGATGGGATGGAATGGAATGGAATGGAATGGAATAGAATAGAATAGAATAGAATAGAATAGAATAGAATAGAATAGAATAGAATAGAATAGAATAGAATAGAATTCTTGATTGGCCAAGTGTGATTGGACACACAAGGAATTTGTCTTGGTGCAAATGCTCTCAGTGCACGTAAAAGAAAAAAATACATTCGTCAAGAATCATCAAGTACAACACTTAATGATAGTCATAGGTAGGTAAATAATAAGAATAGAATAGAGAATGAGAATAGAATAGAATATAATAGGATAGGATAGAATTCTTTATTGGCCAAGTGTGATTGGACACACAAGGAATTTGTCTTGGTGCAAATGCTCTCAGTGTATATAAGAGAAGAGATATATTCGTCAAGAGTCAAGAATCATCAGGTGTAACACTTAATGATAGTCATAGGGTACAATAAGCAATCGAATCATACTAGGAAACGGTCCATAAAAATCGTTAGGATACAAATGACAAAGTTACAGTCATACAGTCATAGTGGGAGGAGATGGGTGAAAGGAACACTGAAAGCTCCTTGTGTTGCCCTCCCCAACACACACACACACACACACACACACACACACACAGAGGCCCCTCTGCTAGCCATCTTCCCTTTGATCCACTCAGCCCAAAACTGCCTCTTCTCCGGGCAATCAGCCGATGAAAATTTAATGACGGTTTCTTTCAAGCCATTTGATCGTGGCCTCTCGGCTGCCGCACCCACCCACTCACCCGCAGCGGAGAGGCCCTTTTAATGGAACCTCAGGCTGGCCCTCCCGTGATGTGTTAATGAGGTTCTTGCTTGAAGGGGCGGGGTGGGGGGGGAGAAGTAATAGCTCTCCTGTACCTTCCTAACCTTCCCATCCCACCCAAGCCCTCCTTCTTGCTCTCTCTCTCTCTCTCTCTCTTTCTCTTTCTCTCTTTCTCTCTCTCTCCACCCCTGCTTTTTAAACCGCTCCTTAAATGTAGCTGCTGGCATTTCCAACTCGTAATTGGCTCCCTGTTACTTCAGCCAGCAATTCTCCCTCTAGGTAAAGGCAGACCACCTGATCACGACCCTCTTCCCCCCCCCCACCGTGCTTTCATCTTGGACCCTCCCGCCTCTCTATCCCCAAAGAGCCTCCTGCACCACCAGTGCATTAATAATGGATGGTCCCTTGACCTGCCACTCTTTCTAGGTGGATATCGGTAGCTCTGAAAAACAAACGGCCAAATCAATTGCAACGGGGTGCTGGCAAAGCAAACAAGCAGGGCGAAGCCTTCCTGAAGCGAGCATCAAAAGTTGGAGAAAGCTGCAGGTGAAGATCAATAGGGCTGGCTCAGAAGTTTCTGCTTGTCTCGCTGTCTCTTTGTCTATGAATATTCACAGCCCTCCAGGTCAAGGTAGTTGTTGGACTTTCTGGTTTTTTTTTCTTTGAAGACGTTTCGCTTCCCATCCAAGAAGCTTCTTTCAGCTCTGACTGGATGGTGGGGAATGGAAGGATGTGTATTTTCTTGTTTTTCTTTGAAGACGTTTCGCTTCTCATCCAAGCAGCTTCTTCTTCTTGGATGAGAAGCGAAAGGTCTTCAAAAAAAAACCCACCAGAAAGTCAAGTTGTCTCTTAAAAAAAGCACTTTTGGGGGTCCTTCTCTTTTTCTCTCTAAATCAAAGGAGGGACTTCGTTACAAAGACTCTGGGAAAGACTCTCGTTGACATATTCTTATCTCTGATTTTGCAGGACATGGAGTAACTTGGAAAACAAATTAGGTGCCCTTCAGGAATCCGACTCAGGCTAGAATAGATCCCAGATGCAGAGGCTGGCCACCTCCATGTCCAGTTTAGCAAAGGTGGGGGGCGAGTCCCAATACGTCATGTGATGACTCTCTTTAATGAGTAGAATTCTTGATTGGCCAAGTGTGATTGGACACCCAAGGAATTTGTCTTTGGTGCAAATACTCTCAGTGTACATAAAAGAAAAGATGCATTCATCAAGAGTCAAGAATCATCAGGTACAACACTTAATAATAGTCATAGGGTACAATAAGAATAGAATAGAATAGAATAGAATAGAATAGAATAGAATAGAATAGAATAGAATAGAATAGAATAGAATAGAATAGAATAGAATTCTTGATTGGCCAAGTGTGATTGGAAACACAGGGAATTTGTCTTGGTGCAAATGCTCTCAGTGTACATAAAAGAAAAGATACATTCATCAAGAGTCAAGAATCTTCAGGTACAACACTTAATAATAGTCATAGGGTACAATAAGAATAGAAATAGAATAAAAATAGAAACAAAAATAGAATAGAATAGAATAGAATAGAATAGAATAGAATATAGGATAATATAGAAATAGAATGGAGAATAGAATAGAATGGAATGGAATGGAATGAAATGGAATAGAACAGAACAGAACAGAACAGAATAGAATAGGTTTATTGTCCAAGTGTGATTGGACACACAAGGAATTTGTCTTGGTGCAAATGCTCTCAGTGTGCATAAAAAGAAAAGATACGTTCGTCAAGAGTCAAGAATCATCAGGTACAACACTTAATGATAGTCATAGGGTATAATAATTAATCGAATGAGCCGCATTACCTTCTTGTCTTGCTCTCAGATGTTTTGGAGAATAGATTGACCCTCTCTTCTCTGTGACAGCCCCCTAATATTGGAAGATTGGTATCAGGTCTACCTATCATATCCTGCCAAACCTAACCGTTTGAAAGCAGGCAAATGCAAGTAGATAAATAGGTACCACATCGATGGGAAGGCAACAGCTTTCTGTGCACCTTAGACATGCTGGCACGCAACCACAGAAAATGTCTTCGCACAATGCTGGCCAAGAAATGGCCAAGAAACCGAGACGAACATCACAATCTAGAGTTGGACACAACCGGACAGGGAAAACTTTACCTTTATTTTGCTATCGTGTCACCCCCCTAGTCTTTCTCTTCATTAGAAACACCCAGTTCCTCCAGTTTCATCTTGTGAACACATATGTACCCTTAACTGGACTGCAGCTGTTCTCCAAAGAGTGAAAGAGATGAGCCAATCAGTTCGCAGCGGAGAGGTGGAGCCCAAGGAAACGATATTCCCAAACTGGTGACAGAATCTATGCATAAAGCGAACCCAACAAAACATGCATAGCCTTACACACACACACACACACACACACACACACACACACACAAAACAAGCGCTTAATTGCAACCACTAAAAGCCCAAACCCGATACATGTATTGATTTCGCTCCTCTTGTGACAGCGAAGTGATGGTGCCAAGATTGGCTGAGTGCTGAAAAGCCGAGCATGAAATGCTCAATTGCTCAGCCAACTAAGCCCAGATTCTGATGGGGAGGAAAAATATCCGTTTGACCCAGAACTAAAAATTCTCTGAAGGCTTTTTGGGGAGCAACGCGAATCCGTAGTGCTCACAAGGACTGCACCAATTGAGCTGGTGTGTGTGTGTGTGTGTGTGTGTGCGCGCGCTAGGTGGGGGAGAATATGGACTTTCATGTGAAACTGGAATTAAACCAAAAAGAAAAACCTAAGTTTTTGACATTTGAGAGGAAATTGCCTACAACCAACTAGGAGTGTTCTCACCGGCTCCTTCACACCACCACCTGCCTGTCCTTCCCAAGGTGAACCCGGGAATGTGTCTACAGGACGCTTTTTGACAAGGCTGTGCTCCAAAGGCTATTATTTAATTCTGACCACAATCACTCCACTAAAACTCATGCACACCTGCTCCTTTCCTTTCCATTCTTTCCTTTCCTTTCTTTCCTTTCCTTTTTTTCCTTTCTTTTCCTTTCCTCTCCTCTTTCCTTTCCTTTCTCCTTTTCTTTTCTTTCCTTTCCTTTCTCCTTTCCTTTCTCCTTTCCTTTCTCCTTTCCTTTTTTAACTTTCCTTTCCTTTCTCCTTTTCTTTTCTTTCCTTTCTCCTTTCCTCTTTCCTTTCTCCTTTCCTTTCCATTCTTTCTTCCTTTCTTTCCTTTCTCCTTTCCTTTTCTTTCTTTCTTTCTTTTCTTTTCCTTTCCTTTCCTCTTTCCTTTCCTTTCTCCTTTCCTTTCCTTTCCTTTCTCCTTTCCTTTCTTCTTTCCTTTCCTTTCTCCTTTTCTTTCCTTTCCTTTCTCTTTCCTTTCTCCTTTCCTTTCCTCTTTCCTTTCTCCTTTCCTTTCCTTTCCATTCTTTCCTTTCTTCTTTCCTTTCTTTTTCTTTTCCTTTCCTTTCCTTTCCTCTTTCCTTTCCTTTCTCCTTTCCTTTCCTTTCCTTTCTCCTTTCCTTTCCTTTCTCCTTTCCTTCTCTCCCCCATCTCCCCTTCTCTGCTTTCTATTCCTTTTCTATTTCCCAACTTTCTCTCAAACCTCTACCTCCCTTCATATTTTGCATTACCTGGGCTCCGCATCTTAGTCCCACAAAGACGATTCACCTCTGATGGAGAAATGTGATTTGGGGAGGGGGCACTACTGTTCTAGACCCCACACCTAAGCTGTGTCCTATTATCACAGAAGGTCCCCTGAACCTTCTCAATTCTCCCAGGCCTCCAAGTTAGGCTTCGTTGCTTTCTCCCGCATTCGTTTTCTGTTCACGCTCCGCTTTGGTAGAAGGTCATCGCTGCCTTTTCTCCCACACCCTCCTTCCACAGAGAAGGCAAAAGGTATGTGAGTCATTTCTCATTCCAGGGGGAATGTGAACAGCTGCCTGGTGCCAACTATTACAACCGGCCAAATGCTGTCGAGACCACCGGCGTTTGCCCTGAATGAAAATGAAGATGACTGGAAAGAAAAACATCTGTAAACTGAAAGCTAGAAACCCAAGGGTGCAATTTAGAATAAGAGAATAACAGCATTGGAAGGGACCTTGGAGGTCTTCCAGTCCAACCCTTCCTCAGGCAGGAAACCTTATACCACTTCAGACAAATGGTTGTCCAATCTCTTTTTGAAAACCTCCACCTGCAACTTCTGGAGGCCAGTTGTTCCACTGATTAATTGTTCTAACTGTCAGGAAATTTCTCCTTAGTTCTAAGTTGCTTCTTTCCTTGAGTACTTTCCACCCATTGTCTTCTTGTCCTGCCTTCGGGTGCTTTGGAGATACCTCTTCTTTATGGCAGCCTCTGTCATGCGCCTGTTGGAATCTGACTCCGAGGGAGAGGAGGAACAGCTGACGGAGTGGGAGCGTGGCTCCGGTGGCTGTGGAGGAAACTGGGAAAGGGCACAGTCTGGCTGGGCATTCAGAGGAGGACCCGGGCCAACCCCCTCTTCATCCTAGGGCACGCAGGGAGGAACAGAGAAGGGAGCAACGTGGGTTATGGGGGAGGAAAAGGCCCTGATTCCCTTCATTAGCTGCAGCTGGGAAAACAGGATAAAGAGGGTGTTTGCGCACAGCACCTTGTACATTATCTTTGTTCGCAACATCTTAACTGGGTTCCGGCGTCCTCCCGACTTTGTGTGTTTCGTTATTTTTTGAAAGTCTGCAATTCCTTATCCTGCCCTGTCTTGTTAATTGTCGCAGTGTGGCTTGTATTGGTTTTTATTTATAATTTATATGTACTTTGGGTTCAGACTGAATTTCTTCCCTTTAAAAACTGTTCGTGGGAGAGTTTTTTTCTCCAGCCGATGATAACTGAACATTAGGGGCCAAGTTGGAGGGATTAAAGGGATTTACCTACTTTTTGTGACTTTGTTGCTTTTGTGCCACAGTCTCTGAGATATTGAAACACTGCTATCAATCACCTCTGGTCCTTTTCATTAGACTAGAGATACCCAATTCCTGTCACCGTTCTCCGTACGTTTTAGCCTGCAGTCCCCTAATCATCTTCGTTGCTTTTCTCTGTTGCTCTTTCTGGACTGCTGGTCTCCATTTAATTCTTAAATTGCTATTCTACACCTTCAATTTTGGGGGCATTTGAAATCCACAGTGAAAAACGTTTGCTAGGGAAATGGTGTGCATCTTTAGAGCCACCCAGTTTAGTCAACCAACCCAAGAGCCAAAAGTTATCTCATGGTCAAAAGCAAATGGTGTGATATTAAATCAGGTTGCTACTGCAGCCAAAGCAAGGATCAGAAATGGAATCTTCTATCCCAGAGAAATGTTCTTCTAACCTTTATGAAGAACAACTGAAGAAAAAGGCACAAGATTCAACATTTACGAATGGAGCTCGCGTTTAGTACACAGCAATTCATTGTTTTGTAGAGCATGTGCAAATCTTGAAAGGACGAAAGGAAACAATTTGCGGCTTGCCCCTCTGCCTATCATAAATAAATGGGGTTTTCCTTCTCAACAGAATTCGGCCTCCACACGCTGAGCAGAAGGGACTCATCCAATGCAAAAACACAAAGATTTGCAAGCCAGAGCTAAAATTTGATGAAACCTTGCACCGCTGTTATCCTTATTTTGTGCAAACACACTGCTCAAAGCTTACGGTGATGATTGTGATTGTCGTTACCGTTGTGGATTTACCCATCTCTGGAATCAAATCAGGCTGAAATGAATTGAAATCTCTCTCTCTCCCCCACCCCTCTCTTTGTGTGTGTGTGTGTGGGGTACACCCATGGAAACACATACCCTTGCATCATAAGATGCTCTGATAGTCAGATTCAGGCACTTGGTGCATGCTATTATTGATATACCATTTGCAAAAAAACCCCAAAAGATATTTGCACAGTGTTTATTACCTGCCAGCAACTAGCTGGGCTATGCCACCATCACCACTGACAATAACAACAACACAATACTCCCATCCTTCTGTGCAAAAACTAAGCGAACAAACGGAAATCAAAAAAGAAGAGAACCGAATGAAAAAGCATACTAAAGAATGAACACATGGATGGTTCCCTTTGATTAGGAACCAATGTATAAACAATCAGGAGCGCATTAAGAATTAATCAGACACTAACCAGATGCCTTTAACATTCGATCTTAACATAATCTATAATAGCTCCAGCAACTGCCTGCTGCAGATTTAGAAAGCAATTTTCAAAGGCCCATCAAGCTAATTGCAAAGGTCTTTGTGAAGTCACCTCTTGGGTAGTTCATCTTCTGTTTGATCACCGAGAAAATACGTTTGTTTTTCTTGTCTTGTCTTGCTTTTTTTAAAAAAAAAAAAAAAGCTGATAGGGCAATTTCACAGATTTTTTTCTTTTCTTTCTGAAACTCACTTCATTTTCGTACGACAATGTTTGTCTGGGCAAGATTTTGAGGGACAAGGGATAAAAGAGTCTCCTGAGAATTGGTGATGTCAGCTTACAGAAAGGGTGGAGTTATGACACCCAGATGGTAGATAGGGACAATTGTCTAAAATTTATGAGAAGTTAAGCCTAAATAAGTGGGAGATGTTGGGTGAAGGGGAAGAACATGAATTTATCACTGAAAAGCAAGGCACGTGGCTTTTCTGACACATCCGCTTTCTGATTTGACCATATCCTGGTTTCTTTTTGAAATGTTGAGCTTCCTTTAAGATGTTCTCATAGGATTTCTTGGATGTGATGTGTCTGGCTTAATCTGTAAGATTTCCATGCAGTTTGTCAACCCAGAAAACTAGCACTAATGTTATCTAGTATAGGTAATAATGAAACCTCTGCAAGAAAACAAGCAAGCTCAGAGAACACCAAGGACCCCTTCAGGTCAATTCTGAGTTACAAATATTGGTACCAGAAAACTAGCGTTTGGTTATCTGCCCTTGAGATGTTCAACTCAGAGTTACACTTAGGTTAAACATGGACCCACAGCCAGCTGAGATATTGGTTCAGGGGCCTTGTTGAATGCCCTTGAGTTATGAAGATCACTTCTTGACATTTATTGAGTCTTACCCAGCATTCCTTTGGAAATTAATGCTTGACATGCTCACACTCATTGGAAGCGAGGAAGGAAATGGGTGAGCAAACTCATTTATTTGAGGGAGGGAGTGAACATCTGAATGAAGGATCTTCAAAACCTTGGGTTGACTCCACTGACTAAGGAGATCCACTAGATCTTTTCAAATAGGAAGGAACTGAAGACTCCTTCAGTTTTTCTTGAAGAAACTTCCCAGTGTTCAGTGTTGTGGCTCCGGGCTTGGATTCAGCTCCTGTGACTGATATGAGTTCAAGTGAGGAGGTCATGGCAGAAAAATATGAGCCAGCCTGGTTTACTGATTGGACTGATAACCAGGATGAGGAGATGGACGTGACAAAGGACGACAGACCTGATGTATTAGAATTGTCAGGACCTTTGACCTTCTCTGGTTCCTTATCTGATCAACAGCCGGGAATGGCTGACAGGGAAGTTTTGAGAGAATCTTCTAGTGGAGATGAGAACTTGGAAAATTTGTGGTTAAAGGTAAAAAATAGAAGACGGTTGAGAAGGCAAAATCAGCTGGAGCGAATGAGGAGAGCGAGTCAGTAAATTAGCATGTTGCCTCAATGAGTATAAAAGGACACAGCTGGGCTGGTACATTTCGCCAGGAACAAAATAACTATTTGAATGAAGACGTTTCAGCAAGAAGCTCTGAGACTGGAGATTTATTGCCAGGACTGGTTTGCCGGATAGAGTAAAGATTTATGCTGTGGTTTCTGCCAGCCGTTATCTTGTAAGACTTCTTCCCGTTTGATTTAATTGTGAAACGGCTGCTTTCTGTTTTGTTCGTTTGAATTTTGAAGGGGAGTCATAACAGTTCAGGTGTCTTTCCTCATCTTTGCAGACCTTCAGTCCTGACTCCTAATTTAGTTTGATTCTACTTACTAAGGGATCTTTCCAAATAAGGAAAAAACTGATGATTCCTTCCATTTTCCTTGAAGAAAGAGCTTTCGTGTCTTTCCACATTTTTATAATCCTTACATCCTTGATGTGTTTATTTTTGGCGGGTGTTTTGGCTGCTGTTTGGTACCTGGTTATTTTTTTGGCTGCGACGTCTGCCTTGTTGCCTATCCAGTTATCTTGTTACCCTTTTTTTTTTGAACTATTACCATCTGGCAGACCGTACAGGATAATAACAATAAGGACAAATAGGCTGAAAAACAGCTTCTATCCCAGGGCAGTGGCTCTGTTGAATTCTACTGTAGAGTGCAATATTTTCAATTCAATGTATAGAACAGAGGTCTCCAAACTTGGCAAACTTAAAGACTTGTGGACTTCAACTCCCAGCATCCCTGAGGTAATATGACTGGAGGAGGAATTGTGTTTATTTTCATAGTCACAATGTACACTGAAGATGACATTTAATTTCATTGTATGAGGTGCAGTGACAATAAAGTGAACTAAAACTAAAACCTATTTCCTGTTCACCAGATTCAATTCAGCTGGCTTCCCACAACAGAGCCCAGACACTATGAACAGCAAGGATTCTGAATGCTTGTTCAAGGCACTGCTAAAAGACACCAGGACCAAAAGCAAACCAGCTTGTTTTATTCCTGTAGCCTTTTTTTTTAAAAAAAAGATGAAACAATAAGGAAGCCGAGAGAGAAAGGAATACCAGTGAAGGAGCGTGAGTTCTTCCAGATCTCCTGCATTCCTTCCTTGGCGCCTGTCTCGAACCATTTATACAATTATGACATTTGTCACTAGAGCCGTGGGGGTGGGGGTGGAAGGGTTGGAAATTGCATTTGAACAAAAATCACAGGAAATTGGGTATGAAAGCGGAGCTCTTCGAAGGCAGAGCTTTTCGCCATCCAGGCTTTGCCTCTAGGCACAAATGACATTCAAAACAGCAGTCGAGCGACAATGTGCGAGGTGAAAATGAACCGTACTCCAAAGAAAATCCTGCTTTTGTCGCTGTCTGTTCTGTCCTAGGTTTCCCCCAAAAGCACTAAGTCAATTCTGAATCCTGGCAAAAAAAACAACACCTATTTTATTACATTAATGTGAATTTATTTCACTCACAGCCAGCCAACAGCTTGGCAAATAGTCTTGCAAAGGTAGACTAATGAGCTCATACCTTTATCAATCCTGAAACGCTGCCCGGTAAATAGTTCCACACTCAGTGCTGGCAGGGAAGGCCTGGGTTACACAAACAAATCTCACGAGGCTGAAACAAACAAATGACTAAACGAGCGAGTTGTTTCCTGCAAAAGCCCCCCCTCCCTTTTTGCTTCTCTTTTAAAACTGACGGGAGGGGACATTCATTGTCCACCTGTGGCCTTACTCCCACATCGACCCTGAGTTCTTAATTGCTCCTTCCTTTTGTCAGTTCTGCATGTGTGCAGGCTGGGAACTGGTTCCAGAAGCTCCCTTGCCTCACTGCTGACCAAGCCCAAAGGCAGCTGATGACTGCCAGACTGCCCTGGCCCCATCTCTGCCTCTGATGCAGAGCCCTCATCCGAGCCTTCCTCAGCCTCCAGGAATGGCCCGGGTTCTTCCACAACCTCCTCACTACTATGAGACTCCACTGCCAGCTCTGCCAGCTGCCGGCAGGCCACAATACTGTCCAGGCAGAGCAAACCCAAGAAATGAAGCATTTTCCTCCCCTCTCCTCAGCTACGTTCTAGAAGCAGCAGAGATGGATTTAATAGGGTTCAAACCTGTGTCTGCCACAAGCTTAATAAAGCTAGTCCTTGACGTATGACCACAATTGAGCCAAAAACTTCTGTTGCTGAGTGAGACAGTTGCTAAGTGAATTTTGCCTCATTTTATTACCTTTCTCACCACAGATATGAAATAAATCCCCTTGGTTGTTAAGTTAGTAACATGGTTGTTAAGTGAATCTGACTTCCCCATTGAGTTTGCTTGTCAGAAGGTCGCAAAAGGAGATGCCATGATGGTAGGATACTGCAATGGTTCTAAACACATGCCAGTTGTCAAGCATCTGAATTTTGACATGGGGATGCTGCAATGGTCATAAGAATGAAAAATTGTCATAAATCAAGCTTTGGGAAAAGTTAGGAAAAAAAATATTTTGAATCTGAACTGGGGATATGGAACTCCGAACTTGGATTCTGTAGGAGAAGAACAGGCAGAGATGGAGGGGGGAGTTAAGCAAGTCATTAGCCCGGAATCATTATGTTCTCACAAATGGTCTAAATCCAATCCCTCTTGAATACTGTTGTTAACCGCTATCTGGTGCCAATTATAGTACTGAACTTTAGTTGACTAGATTCCTGTGTGTAGGCTTTTCTGAACTGCAACATAACTTATGGTCCTGATCCTTTGCGCCCGGCAGGTCTCATCTATCTTCCTCAAGGCTGTTGCAACCATTGTGTTCCTCCTGCTGAGCCTTAGCAACAAGATTCCATCACACGGCCCATATTTCACCACGGCAACCCAAGCTGGGTTTGTGCTTCCCATCCCACCTGAGGTCGAAGAGGCAGAGAGGAACCCAGGCAGCCCCTCCCCCAGAGGAGGCTTGCAGGGGGGGGCAATTGTGAAATAGTCACGTAGGATGCGCCAGGTGTGTTCTTCAAAGACATCTGTTTCAGTAACCATGGTGAAGATAGCCAGACGGAAGGATCTCCGTGGTTGATTTGAAAGGATGCTGATTTGAGCTCCAGAGGTAAGAAATGGGGCATTAAGAGAAGCACCGCCAAGGCAAACGGTGGCCTAGCAGTGGCCTTGGGAAAGCAGAACCTTCTAATGAGTCGGTTGCTAGGCATCTGCTGTTAGCAACGGGTCCTTCTAAGCTGTGTAAGCAGGAGGAATTAGCAAGATGCTAATAATGGGTGGGAAGTGGGAACAGAGTGGAAGATGAAGAGAAAGAGAAAGAGAGAGGGAGAGAAAGAGAAAGGAGAGAGAGACAGAGAAAGGGAAAGAGGGAGGGGAGGAAGAGAAAGAGGGAGGGAGAGACTCTTAAAATAGCCCCTTTTAAAAGCTTCCATCCTGCTCGCCCACAGAAACTGGAGCGTTGATTTATTTATCAATGATATTTGTTTTCCTTCCCGACAAGAAAAGCCGATTAAAGATCTATGAATAATAGAAGAACAGATGATCCTTTGGACTGGAAGTAAACTTTGAATAGGAGGGCCAGAATGAAACCTCTCTCTATATCTTTAAACCTCTAAATATTTAGAAGGAAGGAAGACAAGAAGGATGAACGCTACGATCACCCACAGATTCACGAGATGGCCATCCAATGGGGACAGAAACCTCGAAAGATGCCAACTTTTATAGCCGAGCCAAGGCTGGATCACAACGTTGGCGCAGACAATTCTTTGAGTCCAGGGTTGACTGGTGGGTTCTGAGAGTTGAAGTCTTCAAGGTTGGACACCCTGGATGTAGAAGGAGATGTATGTCCCTTTGTGGTTGAAGATGAAGACGTTAAAAGCCTCTAAGATGTAATGATTTGAGGCAGCCAGCTCCAAAAAGCCACCTCTCTTCTACGTCTCTGAACGATTTTCCTTCTCAAACAGCTGCTTCCTTCCTCCAGCCAACCAGGCGGTATATTTACTAGTTGAACAGTACAGATTTACAGAAGCTTCAGGCAAACCCTGAGGCTTAATGAGACAGGATTCCCAGAGGGTTGGTAGCTTTTGAAGCAACCTTCCCAGTGCTTTCTTTGACCGGCAACCAACTTGCCTTTTCTCACGGGGTCTCTTCACCCCCAAGGACAAGTCACCACCTGATTTCTACAGCCCGAAACTGTCCAAAGTTCAAAGAAGGCCATTCCCTTCTCTTTATTTCACCCAGATCTTAAGCCAAGGCTATTTCAATGTGTTTATAACCCAACTTTCCATGTGAAGATTAGTTTTCTGAACAACTTGATTTGATAAGCTGAAGGGTCGTTGGGGCCCCCTCAGCTCAGTTGTTTTCTTGTAGATGTTTCATAACCCAACTAGGTATCATCATACTTGATTATCTAATTGGGTAATGAAACATCTGGGAGAGAACAGCCAAGTTCAGAGAGCACCAAGGAACCCTACAGATTAACTATGAGCTGGAAATATTCTCTTCTATTGGTTTTATAAGGGTCAGAGAAGTAAACAGAAGAAACATTTGGTGGAATGTGAAAATAACCAGTATGACGCTCTGAGGTTGGGGAGAAGGAGATGGAGAAGAAGAAGAAAAGGAGAGAAGGAGGAAGAGGAGGGGGAGAGGAAGAGGAGAAGGAGAAGAAGAAGGAAAAGGGAGGAGGAGGAGGAGGAGGAGGAGGAGGAGGAGGAGGAGGAGGAGGAGGAGGAGGAGGAGAAGAAGAAGAAGAAGAAGAAGAAGAAGAAGAAGAAGAAGAAGAAGAAGAAGAAGAAGAAGAAGAAGAAGAAGAAGAAGAAGAAGAAGAAGAAGAAGAAGAAGAAGAAGTAGTAGTGGAGGAGGAGGAGAAGGAGGAGGAGGAGGAGGAAGAAGAAGAGGAGGAAGAAGAAGAGGAAGAGGAAGAAGCAGGGGAAAAGGAAAAGGAAAAGAGGAAGGAGAAGGAGGAGGAGGAGGAGGAGGAGGAGGAGGAGGAGGAAGAAGAAGAAGAAGAAGAAGAAGAAGAAAAAGAGGAGGAGGAGGTGGCTGACATCAGGCCCAAAAGGACAAATGACCACATTCCCATTTTGTCACCGCACCCTCCAGGGTCTCTTGCCCTTTCTCAAAATGTCCAGCGTGGTTTCCCAGCAAACAAGCAAGCAAGCAAACAAAGTCTTTCTTCTCCTTAATTACTTCAGAATGTGGTCAGACCTCCTGTGCTTTTCGTAACCTCCCAGCCCGGCCAAAGAACTGACGTGTTTCTCTTTTGTGTTGTCTTTCGGGAGAAGAGAATACATCGAATCCCACTTCGGCTAGATTACGCTTTTCTGGCCGGGTGTATTTATTTACGATTGAGGTAGAACTTCCGTCCAACACTTTTGCTTATCCCTCTGCAGATCATTAAATCTTTCCTACACGAAAACCGCCGGATCGGTAGATAGAGGCGGGGCGGGTAAAAGATGTTTTTGTGTCGTAAATGCAAAATCCAGGGTTTGTTTTTTGTTTTGTTTTTCGCCTTCCTGGGAGGAAGGCTGCCACTCCTGGGCTTTGGGACCTCACCTCTGAAGTCTGAAGGAGCTTTACAAACTGTTGGGGTTCTACAGAACCAGGCACCACTCGGCTCCCTCCTGCTCTCAAGAGGCTTCCTTCTGATCCCAAACCCACTCAGCAATGCCTTTTCAATTAATCAGGCAGCCCACACAGCCGGGCTATAATTAAGTCCCATGGTGCACTGATTAGATACCCCATGGAGGGGAAACTCTGGGCAGCTCTGTTTTATTTATTCAATGCAAAAAAAAAATGTCGAATGTTGAAAGCTCCTGAATGCTCCAGCAGCCAATGTTTCTCTCGCTGACTTTGGAAAGCGAATCAGAGAGACCCCTTTGTAATCTCCGATGGTGGGAATTGTCAATGACTACTTCAGCTTCAACCATAACAACACAAGAGCAAACAATAGATACAAACTCAAGGTTAACCGCACCAAACTTGATTGCAGGAAATACGACTTCACCAGCAGAGTGGTCAATGTCTGGAATACTCTACCTGACTCTGTGGTTTCTTCCCCAAATCCCAAAAACTGTAACCTTAGACTGTCTACTATGGACCTCAACCCTTTCCTAAGAGGTCTGTAAGGGGGCGTGCATAAGTGCACCAACGAGCCTACTGTCCCTGTCCTATTGTTTCTTTTATTTTTCTTATATGTATCCATGTATTCATAACCATGTTTATATTTATACCTATTATCTTGTAAGCGATTGACAAATCAAATAAATAAATAAAATAAAATAAATTGTGCCATGGGGTCCTGCCTGCCCACAACTCATCCCGGCTGTCAATACAGGGGTGGGGTGGCTTTTGTTCAAATACACCTTGGACAAGAGTCTAAATCATTGGTTCCTTCCCCCCCCTTTTTTTTACTCATCGAATTTAGAATGTGTTTGTAAACAACCAGAGACCACACTGGGGTATTAGGAAAGGTATTGTGGGTTAAGAGACCATGGATACTGAATTTACAACTCATCTCACTGTTTATATTCAAGGAGAAACTGACATGTCTGATGATCAGGTTTGGTCCACAGGAAAACCAGAAGCATTGAAACCCCAGACAGAACCCTCCTTTGCAAACGTTAGGTCCTTCACACAAAGCCAGTTTGGCCTAGTGGTTAAAGGGCTGGCTTGGGAACCAGAAAACGGTGAGTTCTAGTCCTGCCTTAGGCATGAAAGCTGGTTTGGTGGCTTTGGGTCAATCACCAGGAGACAGTGAGTTCTAGTTCAACCTTAGCCAGGAATCCTGGCTGGGTGACCTTGGGCCACCATCACCAGGAGACGGTGAATTCTAGCCCCATTTTAGGCATGAAGACCAGATAATCACCACTGTGAATTCTAGTCCCACCTTAGCCAGGAAACCTGGCTTAGACCAATCACCAAGAGATAGTGAGTTCTAGTCCTGCTCTAAAGCATGAAAACTGACTGGACGACTGGGTTAGTCCTTCTCTTCTCAGCCCAAACCACTTCACAGGGTTGTTGTTGTTGTTGTTGTTGTGGGGAAAATAGGAAGAGGGATGAGTATTATTGGCTGCCTTATTTATAAAAATAATAACATTTAATAATAAGGAAAAAGAAATAAACTCCAGAATCTTTGCAGACATTTTGGGATGTGGGAAGTGTACTCACACAATGACATATGGGTGGGGGACATTTCCCTTGCGGGTGGAGGGCAGGTTGGAGGCACTGTGGAGCACAAAGGTGATGGATTCCTTTTCGGGATTCGCCAGGTGCCAGTCATTTGTGTGGGACGTCAAGGTGGCTTGTCCTGGTCCAGCTGGATCCTCTTTCACCTGCCAGGTAGAAGCCAGAGCAAGATTTGAAATTCGTGGGTGGAGGTCAGATCTTCTAGCAGAAAGAGAAAGGAATGACAAGTTCGTTGAAGTCCTCCCCGTAGGTTTCCCCCCCACGGGCTCAATAATCATCTCCGTAGCTCCATTTCTGGAAGTAGGGAGATGCCACAGGCCCCGTCAGGAGCTCCTCAAACAGAGAACGACGGGAGACGGCAGCATCTGTCTGAGTTGGGTTACAAGGGGGACCAGGATTTCCACTGTTAAGCAAGACAGTTGTTTTTCACATTCCTGAATTGACATTGTTAAATGAGTCCAGTTCCAACCCCCCCGCCCCCCATTGACTTCACTTGTCAGAAGCCAGCTGGGAAGGTTACAAAGAGTGATCACAGGATGGATGGGTGGAAGGAAGGAAGGAAGGAGAGACAAGGGACAGAAGAAACATGGATGGATGGATGGATGGATGGATGGATGGATGGATGGATGGGTGAGGGGGTGGAAGGAAGGAAGGAAGGGAGGGAGGGAGGGAGGGAGGGAGGAAGGAAGGAAGGAAGGAAGGAAGGAAGGAAGGAAGGAAGGAAGGAAGGAAGGAAGGAAGGAAGGAAGGAGAGACCAGGGACAGAAGAGACATGGATGAATGGATGGATGGATGGATGGATGGATGGATGGATGGGAGGGAGGAAGGAAGGAAGGAAGGAAGGAAGGAAGGAAGGAAGGAAGGAAGGAAGGAAGGAGAGACAAAGGAGATAGGAGAGGTGAATGGGTGGATGGAAGGAAGGAAACAAAGGAGAGAGGAGACATGGATGGATGGAAGGAAGGAGAGACAAAGGAGAGAGGAGAGATGGAAGGAAGGAAGGAAGGAAGGAAGGAAGGAAGGAAGGAAGGAAAGACAAGGGAGAGAGGAGACATGGATGGATGGATGGAAGGAAGGAAGGAAAAAGAAGGAGAAGAGGGAGGAAGAGGGAGGAAGGAAGGAAGGTACTTAGTTTCATGTGACTGTTAATCCTAACAACTATAGTGTTGTAAAGCCCCACACACACATACACACACATTGAAAAGGGAGGGAAGAGTTAAATGTTTCGGCCTTCTTGACTTGCAAATGAAGGAAGTGGGGAAATGCCCTCCATCCCTTTTTCATTAGCGCTTCATTGACAGCCATTCCCAAGAGTTTGAGAAACCCCCCATCTAAAGCAAGATGCTTGGCTGCCCCAAATTATTCCAAACTCCAACAGTTCCTTAAAAGCCCTCCTTTTATTCCACGGGTGGAAATCAGGAGGGATGACTGGAAAATACGCATCCCCGGATGGCGGGTGTAGAAAACCGGGGCCGCTGCTCGCTTTTCCAAGAAATATCTGCACTGCATTTTATGTTCATCGGACATGTTGCTTCTGATCCAGCCAACCCTAAGACTTGAGACCAAAAGCTTCCAGGCCACATTTAGCAATTACGTCTCGATTACTGCCAAAGGTTGAGGAGACCAGGAGAAGAGACAACGCTGGGCTTCTGATGGGAGAAAACAGGGCAACCACTTTCGTTGAGCATACAATAAAAAATTGGAGGAAGGAAGGAAGGAAGGAAGGAAGGAAGGAAGGAAGGAAGGAAGGAAGGAAGGAAGGAAGGAAGGAGGAAGGAAGGAAGGAGATAGAGAAAAGGGAAGGGAGAGAGGGAAGGAGGCAGGAGGAAGGAAGGAAGGGAGACAGAAAGGGGAAGGAAGGAAGGAAGGAAGGAAGGAAGGAAGGAAGGAAGGAAGGAAGGAGAGAGAAAGGGGAAGGAAGGGTGGGAGGAGACAGAAAGACGAAGGAAAGAAGGAGATAGAGAGAAAGGGGAAGGGAGGAGGGAGACAGAAAGAGGAAGGAAGGAAATAGAGAGAAAAGGGAAGGAGGAAGGGAGACAGAAAGGGGGAAGGAAGGAAGGAAGGAAGGAAGGAAGGAAGGAAGGAAGGAAGGAAGGAAGGAAGGAAGGAAAGGAAGGAGATAGAGAAAAAGGGAAGGGAGAGAGGGAAGGAGGCAGGAGGAAGGAAGGAAGGAGACAGAAAGGGAAGGAAGGAAGGAAGGAAGGAAGGAAGGAAGGAAGGAAGGAAGGAAGGAAGGAGAGAGAAAAGGGGAAGGAAGGGTGGGAGGGAGACAGAAAGACGAAGGAAAGAAGGAGATAGAGAGAAAGGGGAAGGGGAGGGAGGGAGACAGAAAGAGGAAGGAAGGAAATAGAGAGAAAAGGGAAGGGAGGAAGGAGACAGAAAGGGGAAGGAAGGAAGGAAGGAAGGAAGGAAGGAAGGAAGGAAGGAAGGAAGGAAGGAAGGAAGGAAGGAAGGAAGGAAGGAAGGAAGGAAGGAAGGAGATAGAGAAAAGGGGAAGGGAGGAAGGGAAGGAGGCAGGGAGGAAGGAAGGAAGGGAGACAGAAAGGGGAAGGAAGGGAGGGAGGGAAGGAGAGAGGGAGGGAAGAAGAAAGATAGAAAGAGGAAAGCTGGAAAGGAAGAAGGGAAGAAGGTAGGAGGGAGGGAAGGAAGGAAGCAAGGAAACAAGGAAGGAAAATTCTATGACCAAACACTGATTTTCTCTGCAGTTCATGATATACAAAAGGAGTTGGTGGTTACCTTTTTCATAGAAAATGCTCATGTAGGCATGTTTCTCCCTCCCTCCACACACACACACAGAGAGCTTTTATCTCTTTGGTGCCCTGTCCAGGAAGTTCTGCATTATACAACAGCGGTCAGTCGGTCGATTCAGGGCCGAGGCTCCTGTTTTCTCAGACCTTGGCCAATTCTTTTGAAAGTTCCCGTCTTGTGGCCTTGGCCAGAGCTAAGCTGGACAAGCATTCAAGAAATCACCCCGGGGAAGCAAAAGTCTCCATACCCAGGAGGGAGCCTCTAGCCATGGTTGCTCCACACTCTGTAAATAATAAAGATGTGGTCAAATAAAAGGCTGACGTCCTCTGGGCACTGAAGGGGGTGGGGTGTGTGGGTGGGGAGGAAGGGAATGAATAAAAGATGAAACATTAAAAGAATGCGAGAGAAACAAGTATTTATTTATTGATGGATTTGCTTTCTGTTCAGCCTTTCTTCCAAAGGAGCCTATACAGAGGTTATATTCAGCCGGTTCTGACCAGTTCTGGAGAACCAGTAGTGAAAATTTTGAGTAGTTGGGAGAACCAGCAAATCCCACCCTCTGACTGGCCCCACCAACCCCATCTCTTCTCTGCCTCCCGAGTCTCAGCTGATCGGCTGGGTCTTCTTTGGTTGTCCTGCCCAGGAGAACAGAGCTGAAAAGCAGGTTACTGTGGTGGGGAGAGAATGGGGATTTTGCAGTAACCTTCCCCTGCCACGCCCACCAAGCCACGCCCACAGAACCAGTCCTAAAAAATTTGAATCCCACCACTGATCCTATAGAAGGAATTCCCTGATCCAATTCGAAATGTCCAAAAGGTGTGAGGTTGATGGACGGAAGAGCTAAGAATTGGCCCCATGTCTTCCAATGTCTTTTAACCAATATGGAAAGATTTGGACTCTTAAGACTTCCTGGCCTTCCTTCAACATCTGTCAGCCCTTTAAGGTAGCCCAAACCAGAAGCCCAAACCCAGAGTACTAACGCTACCTTTGTTGTAAGCAATTTCAGTAACACAATCTTGCAAGTCTGAAAAGGTTGCCCCATTCCTTGGCCCAAAGGTGCTTTGTCCAAAAGGCTTCTAGGACAGACACCTTTCCAAAAAAAAAAGTCATAGGAAATACTCTGCTAGCGGAGAAGGAAGTCCTAAGATCCAACCCATGCACGCAAAGCTATCATCTCTTGTCTGTTTGGGGGGTTCAACCTTGTTTATTCCAAGTCTTCCTGGCTAAGGTAAAGGTAACAGTTCCCCTTGTGCATCCATGCTAGTAATTTCCAGCTCTAGGGGACGGTGCTCATCTCCGTTACAAAGCCAAAGAGCCAGCGCTGTCCGAAGACGTCTCCGTGGTCATGTGTCCGGCAGGACTAAATGCTGCCGAAGGCGCATGGAATGCTGTGACCTTCCCACCAAAGGGATCCCTATTTTTCTACTTGCATTTTTACCTGCTTTCAAACTGCTAGGTTGGTAGAAGCTCCTGGGACAAGGAACAGGAGCTCACTCCGTTACGCGGCGCTAGGGATTCGAACTTCCAAACTGCGGACCTTTTTGATCGACAAGCTCAGCGTCTTAGCCGCTGAGCCACAATGTCCCTAGTCCTGTTCAATATCCCTGCTTCAAAGCTTCATGAGACAATCTTACTTTGGTCCTTCTGTCTTCTCTATCCTCACCCATAACAAAGTCCTTGTCGGTTCCCTTAAATTATTATTTTTTCTTTAGATCCAGAATTGCTCCGGAGAACAGTTGTGCAATTCTACCCTCCTCGAAAGTTGTGCATTTATATCCTTCCTTTTGGCACAATCAATTTGTACTCATTCTCCTAAGAAGCCAAGCATAAACCCATATAACAGCTGAATGCATATTCTCTATTTACTCTTGCCTCCGGCTTTATTTTATTTTTATTTTTTTTCTTCCTCTCTCTTTTCTCCTTCCCGGGGTCATGTCTGAAATGGGGAAGCATCCAAAGAGTTTTCTTTTAGCACGCCTCTCCAAAACATGAACGAAAACGACGGTGGGAAGGAATATTTGAAACTGCATGGAGGAGGTAAAAAATAACCACCTTTTTGCAAAATTGACGTAGCACTGGAAGCGTTTGCGAAACTGATCAAGCAGATTGAGACATTTGGGAAATAGATGCAGGAGATCAGTGCCTTTATGAGACAGATCAAACCTAGTTTCTTCAGATCTTTTTGTTGATATATCTCTAAACACACCAGCCTGCGTCGTTATTTCATACCTTATTCCCACAGAGTCTATTAGAGATGCACTCAATTTTTATTTCAACCCCAAACTGAGAATTGGATACCTTCAAAACGTTAATCTGTGTTTGTAGCAGCCATTGCTTGGATTTTTTTTTTTCTTTCCTTGCAAAATAAGCTTTTTTTAAAAAGACAATAATAAACCTAATATTTAGACAAACTCTTGATCTATTAGGTTACATAAAATGGCCTACTGTAATGTTATACCTTTTATCATCTTTGTTAGGCCAAAGAATTTAACACGGCAGTGTCATATAATGTAAATAATGCGATGCGACATAAATCTTTATGGCTCTCCATTAAAATGGCAGCTGAACATCCCTGAGTGTTAAAGGAGATGGCCGTTTTTAATTTCCTGGCTTTTTAATAAAAAAAAAATGATAAGGTATTTTGAGTGTCTCTTCCTTACCTTACCCTGAAAAAAACCAATAACAGAATTTGCGAGGAATGACACAGTTATAAGAAAGAAAGAAAAAAACAAACCCTGGGCCATTTTGGTGCCCTCCTAAAATACATACAAGATGCTCCACTTTACATTATATTTCTAATCTATAAAGACGTTATATTTATTTCTAACCTACCTTTTTGGTTCCAAAAGAAAAGAAACTGAATCGACTTCGTTTGTTGAGTTTTCTGTGGTCTGATTTCTTCTGAAGTCACCGGGTTCCAAAAAGAAAAGGAAAAAAGAAAAAAAAGGAAAATAGGACAGAATTCTCAGTGACATGCATAGATAAAAGGGAGATTTCATGCTACGTTAACTGGAATTCACAAACGGAAGAACATAAGAGAAAATAGGTTCATATCTGCAAAATAGATAAGGAGACTTGGAGAGCTGGCCATGGGCTGAAATACAGATTACTCAAGGTTTTGCAAACCAAGAGTTTGTGTGCATTCAAGAGCGCTAGGATTTTTTGAGATGATAAAGAAGCAGAAACTGAACCAATGGAACCAACAACCCTATATTTGAAAGTGGGCTCCAACATTTCTGCCTAGAAAAAAATAACTTGACTGATGTCTGGGCCCCAAACAGAACCATCTGTGAAGTCTCTTTGTGTTTGCGTGTCTGCGTGTATACAAAAAGCCAAGAAGCAGCTGTAGCCATACAATCCACGGCTACCATCTTGTTTGGTGAACAGGACTGATTTCATAGCTTCCATATTTCTTCTCCTCCCTTGGGGTTCATTCTAGCCGAGTGTAACATCTTCCTTGAAAACATTGTGCTTGTGTGCATCCAAGAGGGTGTTTTACAAAAACTAATAGGAAAAAGACTAATAGGGAATTTAATCGTGGGTTCTTCTCTTCTGTTACTGGGGTCCCAGCGAAAATCAGCCCCTGTTAATAGGGTACGCTTTGTCTGACAAAGAGAAGGACTAAAGGGTTGACATGATAGCAGTCTTCCAATATTTGCGGGGCTGCCACAAAGAAGAGGGGGACAACCTATTGTCCAAAGCATTGGAAGACAGGAGAAGCAATGGATGGAACCTAATCAAGGAGAGAAGCAACACTAGACCTAAGGAGACATTTCCTAATGGGGAGGAAAATTAATCAGTGGAACGCCTTCAGAGGTTGTGGGTGTTTCATCACTGGAGGGTTTTTAAGAGGAGATTGGACAATCATTTATCTGAAATGGTATTGGGTTTCCTGCTTCACTAGAAGTTCTCCAAGGTTCGTTCCAATTCTGTTATTCTGTTATTTTCCACTGCCATTAGTCATAATGCAACTTCTCTTTTGATAAAATATGACACAACGTAATTCTAGATGTCCCATTCTTCTGGCATTCACCTGCACCCGGAGAAACAGGTCAACTCACCTCCAAGTTAGATGTCTCTTCATCAGTTTCATCAGCCATTTCTTCAGGCAATTCTGGATTCCTTGGTCTGTTATTTCAGAATACTTTCTTACAGTACTACTTTTTGGGTGTGAAAGTGTGACCCAGCTGCAGCGTTTATCATCACAGTTGCTTCCAGCACTTTAAAAGAGAAGAGGGCTTGCTCCATTCTAGCTTCTAGGGAGCTTCTCCATCATTAGCTGGAGGTTTGGCCAAGGAACGTGTCTACTGAACCACGGTGGAGTTGAACGGAAGCTGGTTGGTTCCATCACAACTGACTGCTTGTGATGTCATCAGTGTCACCCTTCCGAGGCCAACATGATCTCACCTTGACAACTACCAAGGCATTCTGGGTATATTTTTAAAGATTTTTTTTTATAGGGTTGCCTGGCAAAATGGGCAACAATGAACAGACGTGGGTGTTCCGTGCACCTTCTCAAGAACTTCCTGTTTGATACTTGATGGAGCACGCTACCCAGTCTCCAAAGCTTAAAAGACTCTTGGTTTGAAGTGTAGAGAATGGACTGAGGAAGGGTCGGGTAGGGCTGTAGAGAATTGTGGGTCAGCAGTGCCTAGAAGGCTGCAGGTGTGAACTTTGATTCCATCTACTATACGTCTGGCCAAAGAGAGAGATAAGCCAGGGCCATACAGTGGGGAGCTTATTACAATTTTTCATTTTAATTAAAAGAAAGGGCTAGGATGACATGATAGGATTTGAGGGGGTCAACTTATCTTCCAAAGCACCAGAAGACAAGAAACAATGGATGGAAACTAGTCAAAGAGAGAAGCAACCTAGAACTTCCCAACAGAATAATTAACCAGTGGAATGCCTTGCCTTCAAAAGTTTTGGGTGCTCCATCACTGGAGGTTTTTAAGAAAAGGTTGGATATCGACTTGTCCAGAATGATATAGGATCTGCTGCCTGAGCAGGCAGTTGGACTAGAAGACCTGTAAGGTTCCTTCCAAGGCTGTTGTTCTGTTATAATCAAAAGGATATCGAATTCAGGACAGTCACCATGCCGATTGCATGTGTGTTTCGTCATTTCTGTCTTTTGTCACATTCAGAATTACAATGAAGAAAGAGATTGTGTAATCAAATTGCTCCGGAAGACACGGCATAACACTTGCACAATTGCACCGGTTGTGAATCTTCTGATTTAACTCTTTTTCAATTGATCCCATTAATTCCAGGACTTTGGGGTGATCTGTTTCTCCAACTTGATCACATAATATCAGAACGTGTTTCACAGAGCCAGGAATCGCCTCTTCTTGTTAGATCTCCTTCGACAAGATGCAAACCTCCCCCCCACCCAGCCCCATGTGTGATTTATGATCAGTTGTTGCAACACACCAGCGTTATTCTTCTCTGGAGACGTCATAAAATAATATGAAGATGAAGTGATTGCAGCGTAAGCTTTCTTAACTCAACGGTTCCCTGGGCAGTAGTAAAACCAGATGAAAAGTCCTTGTGTGAACTAAATATAGCCGTAGCAAACATAAACAAAACAGATAGACAAGAAGCGACCAAGGAAAAGGAACACAAGTCTAGTTTCTGACAAAGAGCACAAAATTATGCTAGACCAGTTGTAGGAAGTCAACATACATCTCTTGATTTTCTTCGTTCTTCCAATCTTTTATTTTTCTTGCTAAAAATCTTTTCAAAATGGGAAACATGTAGATATGGTAACGCAAGTTCCAAGTTTCTGGCTTAAAATAATTTTTAAAACACGGAACCCCCTTCAAATTTCTCTGCTCACCCCATAATTTAGTGGGAAAGTCCTGAAAATGCTCATCTTGCCCTTTGAAAGATACAGTCCCAACTATCTAATTTTCCACCAGTCCTTGAACCTCCCCCCAAAAAACTACATGCAATCCTTGGTTACTAAAACTCCCATAAAGGAGAATATTTATAACTCAATATTGAAAGGAAGGGTCCTTGGTGCTCGCTAAGCACAGTTGGATGTGTAATTACCCAAACTAAGATGTGTCATTACCCAAACTAAGTAACATCAGTACTAGAAGGGAATTGTTTTTTTCCCCTCTGTTTATATATAAGTGGCTTGGAAACCCAACTCCTTGCTAGCACTGATGATGTTACCTAGTTGGGTAAGGCAACACCTGCAACAAAACAACCAAGTACTAAAACTTTTGCTGCTCCCATTTAGGTCTTCGTCATAAAAAAGGCACACAGTGGCTCAGTGGCTAAAACGCTGAGCTCGTCGATCAGAAAGGTCGGCAGTTCATCGGTTCGAATCCCTAGCACCATGTGATGGAGTGAGCTCCCATTCCTTGCCCCAGCTTCTGCCAACCTAGCAGTTCAAAAGCATGTAAAAAATGCAAGTAGAAAAATAAGGAACCATTTTGGTGGGAAGGTAACAGTGTTCCGTGCGCCTTCGGCATTTAGTCATGCCGGCCACATGACCATGGAAACGTCTTTGGACAGCGCTGGCTCTTTGGCTTTGTAACGGAGATGAGCACCACCCCCTGGAGCTGGAAACAACTAGCACGTAGGTGCGAGGGGAACCTTTACTTTTACATTCAAAAAAAGTGGAAAAACAGTGGGGCCTTGAGATGGATGGACCTTTGTCTTGGCAAGGCCTCCAACATTCCTTTTAAGTCTCTAAGTCAAGGCAAACCACCTCATAGAAAAGCAACGGATGGCGGAAAAAAACAATTTTAGTTTCTGATTTTTAGCAGGTTGCTATGTTAATTTGTCTCCCGTTAGGCTTACAAATGATTTGTAAACTCTTCCGTTGCTCGTTTTGGCTGATTATTGTCAAGAGTGTAACAAGGAATATTAGCAACCGAGTTTTCTGCCATATTTTCCTTTCTCCCTCTCTCTCTCTCTCTCTCTCTCACACACACACACAGCAAGCTTGCTTTGTTTACTTTACAATTCGGTTCGCTTTTGCAAAACCTAACGGTTGCATGGTGAGGTATGTGGGTGGGTGAGTTAGGCAGCCCCCCCCCTGTTCTTTTGCACTCTCTAGGGTAACCCCAGCGCTCCAAACAATCCAATTTAAAGCTGTGAAATCTTATTTGAAGGTCTATTAATGCCCAGCTGGAATGGTGCAGGCTCCATCCTGGCTCATCCACTGACTTGAAACCTCGGAAGCAATTTTATCGAGGAACATTGCAAGAAAGGAGGTGGAAAACTCGGAAAGCAATGAACTTTAGGAGGGAATTTTAAAAGTGGGGAGTCATTTATTCCCCCCACCCCAGCAATTCCAATCTCCTTTCTCCAGAGAGGTGGGATAAATCCTTGAATTACTCAAAGCATTTTGCCAAGGATCAGGTCCTTAACATATGACATCGGGGCGTCTTGGGTGGTTTATTTTTTGGGGTGTTTTTTTTTTTTTTTTTTGCAGAAAGCAATTAGCAGGCTGAGGTGTTTGTTCCCTTGCCAACATCTGACCTAAGGAAAAGAAAATTTTAATCAAGGAGGCTCAGTAAAAGCGTGGGACCTAGCTGGATGTCAGCTCCGGAAACAAAACAGATGATACGGCAATTATCAACACTGCATAATTGGATGTAGCATCGATGAATAGCTGGGGGGCACCGAGGAGAGATAATTTAAGGCAAATTAGTTACGCCTGTTGACTTTCTGACTAGCCATCAAAATAGCGGAAGACTGCAAAATTCAGTGGTGGGATTCAAAAATTTTTACTGCCAGTTCTGTGGGCATGGCTTGGTGGGCATGACAAGGGAAGGATACTGCAAAATCCCCATTCCGTCTCCACCCCACTAACCTGCTTTCCAGCTCCGTTCTCCTGTGCAGGGCAACAAAAGAAGACCCAGCCAATCAGCTGGGACTCAGTGGGAGGCGGAGAAGAGAAGGAGGCGGGCCAGTCAGAGGTGGGATTGGCCGGTTCCCCGAACTTCTCAAAATGTCCGCTACCGGTTCTCCAGAACCAACTTGAGACATCACCTCACCCAGGTGCAGAAATAACATGACCTTGACTTAGCAGAAGAATGTTATTATGTCTAACCACATGCGCTCCCCAAAATTCCCCCCCTCCCATTTTCCCAGGCTCAAGAATGTGACAGTGTGGAAGTGTCTGGTCTCAATATGGCTTCCAAAGCTGACACAAGGCACTTGTTAAGTGTGTCAGCCCTGATTTTATGACCTTTTTGGCTACACTTATTAAGCAAATTGTGTGGTTCTTAAGTGAATCACGCAGGCTGCCTCAGCCAAGACTTCGGGGTCTTCGCTGAAAATAAATGTTTCGCTGTCAAATTAGGTGACGCCATCCTGACTTTGAGGCTGTCGCTTACTTTGAGGTTGAACTGTTGGGGAGAAGAAGACTAAACTCCCCAGACACCGGGATCCAATGTTTATATTTCAGGTACACTGGACGCTTTTTTTAAAAAAAAAGGAAGCGCTAAACGTGTATTTATTCATCTGTGTTTTTTCATGTGACAAGCCCACCCTGTTGAACAAGGTCAGGGAAAGGAGAAACTAAGAAACTATCCCTCTTAGACAGAAGACCCCACCTGGAATTCTGCAACCAATTTTGGCCACCAAACTCCCCCACCCCAAAAAAAGATGTTGAGAGTTTGGAAAAAGTTTAGAGAAGAGCCACTAAGACGATCAAAGTCCCGGAGACTAAAACATGTGAAAGATGGCTGCAGATTTTGGGTCTGGCTAGTCTAGAGAAAAGAAGAATTAGGAGTGACATGATAGCAACGTTCCAGGATTTGAGGGGCTGCCTCAGAGAGGAGGAGGGGGGTCAAATTATTCTCCAAAGCACCAAAGAAGGCCGGACAAGAAACAATGGATGGAAACTGATCAAGGAGAGAAGCAACCTGGAATTAAGGAGAAACTTCTTAATAGTGAGGACAATTAACTAGTGGAACAGCTTGCCACTAGAAGTTGTGGTTACTCCATCACTGGAGGTTTTAAGAAGAGACTGGACAGCCACTTTATAGTACAGTTCTCCTCTTTGAGCAGGGGGCTAGACTAGAAGACCTTCAAAGTCCCTTCCAGCTGTATTCTATTCCAGTGGTGGGACTCAAATTTTTTTACTACCGGTTCTGTGGGCCTGGCTTGGTGGGTGTGGCAGGGGAAGGATATACTGCAAAATCCCCATTCTCTCCCCTCCTCACTGACCTGCTTTCCAGCTCCGTTCTCCTGTGCAGGGCAACAAAAGGAGAGACAGCCAATCATCTGGGACTCAGGGAGGCGGAGAAGAGATGGGGGCGGGGCCAGTCAGAGGTGGGAATGGCCGGTTCTCCGAACCACTCAGAATTTCTCCTACCGGTTCTCCAGAACATGTCAGAACCGGCTGAATCCCACCTCTGTTCTACTCTTAAGTTATCCCAACTTCAATAAATCTAAGAATTTAGGCTAAATTTAGCAACTGGTATTCTGTAAGAAGCTCCTCAACCTTCACTTATACGAATAGTTATTGACGTACGAGCCCCAATTGCAACTAGAATGTCTGTCGCTAAGAGAGGCAGTCATGGAGAGAGACACATCCAATTTTACTAGCTTTTATTCTGCCGTGATTTCCTGAAACAAATCACGTGTTCGTTAAATGAATCCAGCTTCTTCCTTTAACTATGGTCGGCAGAAGCCAGCTGGGAAGATGGCCAATAAACCTAGCACGATAAGAGTTTATCCTTGTTTCTGCCACGGAGCTCGTCCTTCTTCCATCTTTTTCTTGTCTTTTTTTCTTTTTGGCATATTGATCACTTGGGAGCAATTGAACAATGTGGTTGGATGTCACCAAATGTTGCCCTTTGCACTCTTTCAGGAGCTCTTTGGCACTTCCTGGAATCGAGTTGGTTCTGTCCAGTGGTGGGATTCCAATTTTTTTTACTCCTGGTTCTGTGGGTGTGGCTTGATAAGCATGGTGGGCGTGGCTTGGTGGGCGTGGCAGGGGAAGGATACTGCAAAATCCCCCTTCCCTCCCCACCCCACTAACCTGCTTTCCAGCTCCGTTCTCCAGGGTAGGGCAACCAAAGGAGACCCAGCTGATCAGCTGGGACTCAATGGGGAGGCGGAGAAGAAATGGGGTTGGCGGGGCCAGTCGGAGGTGAGATTTGCCGGTTCTTGGAACCGCTCAAAATTTCCGCTACCGGTTCTCCAGAACTTGTTTCAACCTGCTGAATGCCACCTCTGGATCCGTCCTTTTTCCCTGTCAAGTCCAGGGAGGGGAAAAAAAAGAGGATATTTCCCAAGGAAAAATGAACGACTAAGCCATTTTTATCCAAGGGAGAGAAGCGACTCTGATTCTTGGAAGCCCCGTCGAGCGATCCTTTCTCGTGCCATTCATTCCAACCCATTTGGGCAAAATTGGCCCAATTTATCTGGCGAATAATTACGAAGCGTTGGCTCAATGCCATGCGCATTGCCTTCCTCTTTCTCGGCGAGAAACAGCCTTCCAGTTGTTTCTCTTGCTTTGGCAAAGCCCCCTCCTCTTCCCCCCCCCTTCCCATCCTCTATATAATAGAAAGCATTACCCAACCCCCACCCCTTTCCAGTGTATTTTTAAAAAAGAAAGCAATTTCTCCCCCTTTTAAGCCCATTTAAGTCTCTTGCACAGGCGGGCATTTGTCACTAGCTGCACGATTATTATCCAGAAAAAGAGCTCTTCGTGAATACCTCATAATTACCTTTCTGTAATGCATTACAGGTTTTGCAAGTGATTGCAGCTCAGGGTGCAATCAAAGGCGGGAGCGTTTTCTCCCCAGGGAGCCCATTCAGGTTAACCCTCATTGCATCTTCTCAAGGCTGACCTCTGGGTTCCTCACCTGCAGTTTGTCCTTCCTTCCTTCCTTCCTTCCTTCCTTCCTTCCTTCCTTCCTTTAACCCTCGTTGCATCTTCTCAAGGCTGACCTCTGGGTTCCTCACCTGCAGTTTGTCCTTCCTTCCTTCCTTCCTTCCTTCCTTCCTTCCTTCCTTCCTTCCTTCCTTCCTTCCTTCCTTCCTTCCTTCCTTCCTTCCTTCCTTTAACCTTCGTTGCATCTTCTCAAGGCTGACCTCTGGGTTCCTCACCTGCAGTTTGTCCTTCCTTCCTTCCTTCCTTCCTTCCTTCCTTCCTTCCTTCCTTCCTTCCTTCCTTCCTTCCTCCCTCCCTCCCTCCCTCCCTCCCTCCCTCCTCCTTTCCTTCCTTCCTTCCTTCCTTCCTCCCCGGCTTGCTTTTGTGTCTCAGAATTGGAATGTAGAAAAGTGCACACAGCTTAGATTGAACGTAAGTCATCATTTGTTCAAGCTGGCCTTGAGGAGTGTGGGTGGGGGGGTGCCTCATTGTAAAAGAGGTCTCTGTGTGGTGTGGCCTTTTCATCTTCTGCCTCCCAGCTCAACAAGGCCTGCCGATCAATTCATCTCCCGGGCTTGACAGGCACTCCAAAAGCTTGCAAATTGTGCTGTGGTGTTTATACGCTTACGCAGCCCAGAGAAAGCAGGGTCCATCTGTTTGGCCAAGACAGATTTCATACAATTGTATCTGTGGCCATATGAAATTACAGATTAACACAATTGGAAGGCACCTTGTAGGTCATCTAGTCCCACCCCCTCCTCACCCAAGAAGGAGACCCTACACCATTTCTGACTGATGGCAGTCCAGTCTCTTCTTGAAAGCCTCCAGTGATGAAGCTCCCACAACTTCTGAGGGCAACTTCTGTTCCACTGATTGATTGTTCTCACTGTCAGAAATTTTCTCCTTATTTCCAGGTTGAATCTCTCCTTGTTCAGTTTCCATCCATTATTCCTTGTCTGATCTTTGGGTACTTAGGAAAATAGCTTGACCCCTTCCTCCTCTCTGGGGCAGCCCTTCAAATATTGGAAGACTCCTCTCCTGTCTCCCCTCGTCCTTCTCTTCCCTAGACTAGACAGTCCCAGTTCCTGCAACCGTTCATCGTATGTTTTAGCCTCCAGTCCCCTCATCATCCTGGTTGCTCTTCTCTGCACTTCTTCTAGAGTCTCAACATCCTTTTTATAGTGCGGGGACCAAAACTGGATGCAGTACTTTAGGTGAGACTTGTGGACTTCATAGCTGGCTGGAGAATTCTGGGAGTTGAAGTCCACAAGTCTTAACAGTTGCCAAGTTTGGGGACCCCTGCATTAGAGAGAACCAAGATTTTAATCCTTATGGCACAAAACTCTCCTGCCACAATTTAATCCATTCCAGTGCACAGAAAGGTTAGTATAAGGCGTCACAGCTTCGCGGGTCTCTTGCGCATTGTGTAATAGCAGGCTCATTTCAAATGTCTATTTCCACAAGGGGCTTCTTTGCAACCAGCTCAGGGTCCCTGCTCATGCCTGCAAATACATTATCTGGACAGATTTGATGAAGAAGTAAAAAGAGAAAAAAAAATATGGCTTAGCCCTCATTCACTCTGCCTCGGCTGTAGCTTTTGCTAATCCCTTTCTAATTCCCCACTGCCTGGACCTCAGATTTCCTGGCACGTACTGTGAGGTTCCTGTGAAAAGCTTGAAACCGTCGGATCCCCGTGACCAACTGAAGCAAGGAGAAGCACAAAGGGCTAAATTGCAAACAGAGGCCAAAAAAAATTGTGGGGCTTTGCATTTACCCAGGATAAAATGGTTGTGGGTCGCTCTGCTTTTCTGTCCCGCTGGGTGCCTTCTGCCTTGAACCTTCAACCAGCTGGTCTATGGAGATCTTCAATCATCCGGGTCATGGTTGTTCCAAAAGTGCTTTTTCCAAAAGGCAACTGGGCTTCCCGACTTTTTTCTTTGAAAACGTTGGTTAAGATTTATCCAAATTTAAAATCAAACTGCTGCAAATGTGGACAAAAACAAGGTACTTTCTTTCATACATGGTGGTTATGCCCTGAAGCGAAAAAATATTGGAAGATAATACAAATGTGGCTACAGGAGTTAATTGGAAGTCAAATAGTTTTTGTTCCAGAACTATTTCTTTTAGGGATAATAAAAAAGGAATTACAATAGAAAGATAAAAAGTATTTGGTGTTACACTTATTAACAGCAGCAAGGTTTTCCTATGCGCAATATTGGAAGAAAGATTGCATACCATCCAAAGGTTTAGTAATTTTTTAAAATTGAATGCACGGAAATGGATAACATGGAATTAAAAGGAAAAGTAGATTCAGAATACTATGCAATATGGGAGAAATGGTATCATTGGATTGACAACAGAAATAAGAAAAGAAAATGTATATAATAGGTATAGGAGATATAGAAATAATATGTATAGATTGTATCGGATGGGATATGTGAATATATATAAAATGTCACAGTACTGTTTATGAAGTAATTGAATTATGTAAAAAGAAAAAAACCCAATAAAGTATTTCAAATAGAGAAGCAAAATGTTTTCAGGGCGGGGAAAAAAACTCAAGAAAATCCAGCTGCCTTTTGGGAAAACACCTTTGACGCATCAACCGGTTTCCTCCCCCATTTGATCTCCACGGCATTGTTTAGGACTCGGTCAATTACTGCAAGGTGATCCAACCGGTCAGTCCTAGAGAAGATCAACCCCGATTGCTCTTCAGAAGGCCAGATCCTAAAGTGAAACTCAAAGACTTTGGCCACCTCATGAAAAGGAGAACAGCCGAATGCTGGGGACAATTGAGGCAGGGGTGGGATTCAAATGTTTTTAACAACCGGTTCTGTGGGCGTGGCTAGGTGAGCATGGCTAGGTGGGCATGGCCATGTGACTGGGTGGGTGTGGCTTTTTTGTTGAAGCATTTCCCCTACCCCCCAATTTTTTTTGGCCTTCTGGGCCCCAGGGAAGCCTCCTGGGGGGGCATTTTTGGTCCCAGAAGGCTTCCCTGGGGCCCAGGAAGGCAAAAAACAGAGCCGGGAGGGTGAAACACCCCCTGTGCTCCATTTTTGGGCCCCCTGGGTCTCAGGGGTGAAGCAGTAAGGAAGCGGGGGGCGGGATCCTGGCACAGTTGATCCTAGGAACAGCTGATTGTTGGGAGGAGGAAAAATACCTTAAGGAGTGACTGGGTGGAGAAGAACACAGTCAGCGCTATTGGGCATGTGCAATAAGGACTGACTGGGTGAAGAGGGGAAGGGAGATAGGGGAGGGGCCAGCCAGGGGCACGATTTGTGCAGAATCATAACAACCAGGTCTATCGAACCAGTCCGAACCGGTAGAATCCAACCCCTGAATTGAGGGCAATAGAAGAAGTGGATGGCAGAGAGAAGGAGGCGGCTGGATGGAGTCACGGAAGCAGTCGTGGTGAGCTTAAATGGACTCCAGAAGATGGTGGAGGAGAGGAAGGCCTGGAGGAATGTTGTCCATGGGGCCATGATGGGTCAGACACGGCTTTGCAACTAACAACAACCACCACCGTTACTGTATACTATTTTTATAAAATTTTATTAAGATAGACTTGGTATGACTTTATGATTCGTTGTAAAATAAATTAAACAAATTATAGTTATCTCGTTAAAGTATGACTTAACAAAATTATAGTCAAATGATTGTTTAGTAATGATATTAGGCTATATAATTGTTGATTGATAATATGAGCTATTATGTAATATAACTACAATGGAGACTATGAAATGGATGCACAAAAAAAGTGGTAAACCAACCGATACACTGTCTGTAAATTTATGAAGGAGGGTGATGCTTTTATGTTTCATGTTTTATGTGTTTTTGTTCGTTGTTAAAGTCAATAAAACTTTTTTTCAAAAAAAAAAAAACCAACCACCATTACTGCAAAAACATTGTCCAGAAATTCCTCATCCATCATTCTCTCCTTTCCATCTCCAGCGGCTCCTACCAACATCACCCTGAGTTTTCGAAGCTGACCCTTTTCTATCCAATCCCCAGCGTTGCGGGGTTTTAACCCTTCTGGATCTACAGGCTACTTTCCCCCAAAAAAACCCCTCGTCTTTTGCCTCTTTCTGCATGAAAGAAGGGTCAACAAAGAAAATCTGAAGACTACATTAAGTTAATGCTGCGTCAAGCCAAAGCATTGTTCGGCTGTTTGTGGTGAAAGTTTGGCTAGTAAATTCCTGCCATGCTTTTCTGTAGGTGGATGCCTGATTGAGTTTCTTTGAATAAAGAGGGGAGAACAAAGGCTTTCAGCCCGCTTTGTAATCTGTTTGTTGAGCTGGCTTTGCACTTCTCTCTTTCCTAGAAAGTATTTTCTTTTCTTCTTTTTTTTTTCCTTTCCACGCCTTATTTTCTCCTCCTTTTTTTATTTTTTTTATTTTCCCACTTATTTATCACAGAGGCGTTTTGTCACTTTCCACTGTCTTAATTTAGATCACATTCTCATGAAACTCCCCTAATATTTGAAACTGAGACTCATCTGGAAGGAAGGGAAGGTTTTTAATAAAAAGGCAAGATGAAAAAAAGCCCTGCCTTGAGAAACATCTGTTCTAACATCGTACTTCTCGCCGAAACTCATCAGAAGCCTCCACTCTGATCCAGGATCTCTTGATTTCTGATTTCTTTCCCCCCCAATTTCAACATATTTGCAGATTTATTATCTTTTACACTTCAAAAAACATGACCTCACCCCTTTCCTAAGAGGTCTGTAGGGGGGCGTGCATAAGCGCACCAACGTGCCTATCGTCCCTGTCCTATTGTTTCTTTTATTTTTTATTTTTCTTATATGTATCCATGTATTCATAAATATGTTTTTACTTATACCTATTATGTTGTAAGCAATTGACAAAAATAAATAAATAAAAATAAATAAAATTATCCCAAACTCTCCAGGCTCCACAAGCTGCAGTACACATTATATGAATGTATATATATATATATATATATATATACCCATGGTCTAAATTCAAAAATTATTTGCAAATCTGGCTCAAACATTTGGCAAATGAGGTCCATCTAGATACCAACAGGCCACCCTCACCCCCCACAGCTAGGAAAGGGAACAAGGAAAGGGAAGGAGAGGAGAGGAGAGGAGGGGAGAGGAAAGGAAAGAGAGAGAAAGAGAGAAAGAAAGAAGGAAAGGAAGAAAGAAGGAAGGAAGGAAGGAAGGAAGGAAGGAAGGAAGGAAGGAAGGAAGGAAGGAAGGAAGGAAAGAAAGAAAGAAAGAAAGAAAGAAAGAAAGAAAGAAAGAAAGAAAGAAAGAAAGAAAGAAAGAAAAAGAAACACATTTCCTATTTCATTTGAGCATTTTTGCTTTCCAATCAAAAATATAGATCTTTGGCCAAAGAGATTTTTGTTGTGCAATAATTGCAAAGCTCAGGGCTCAATGATTGGAGTGTTTTCACTGGTTGTTTGCTTTTGTTTGTTCTTCAGCTGAAAAACCCCAAATAGATTAAAAAGGAATCTATAATTGTTTGCTTTTTATAACTGACATGTGATATCACAAATTATCAACTTTGGAGTTTTATTGCACATGGATGCCTTCACAAGAGCTGATTTTAAATGCCTTGTCTTGACAAACACACCACTGATTTCATTGCTCCCCAAAGGTAAATCATTTTTCAAAACATGTTCATTTTATTGTAATTTAGACCTTTTATGTTAATTTATCTGGCAATTCAATCACATCTTATAGGCTTCAAATTGAAGATGGAGATTGAAGCTGTTGTACTCTGACATTCAGTAATTTGGATGAGACAATTGTTGGTGCTGCCATTGAACATGTCTTCCCTTGTAAATCTCGGGCTCTATTTGGTCATTTCTGATCTTAGCAACTTTCAGATATGTGGATTTCAACTTCCAGAATTCACCAGCCACACAATCTATGCATTTCCAGATATGTCTCCCAATATAACAGAAATAATTCATAATAGCCAAAGACAGAGGCAAAAGCAGAGGCGAATAATCATTATTATTTATTGTGTGGCACATTCATATCACACCTCAATAAAAACATGACAAAAACACAAAAGATGAAATATAAAATCCAAAATACAGAGGAGGAGGAGGAGGAGGAGGAGGAGGAGGAGGAGGAGGAGGAGGAGGAGGAGGAGGAGAAGAAGAAGAAGAAGAAGAAGAAGAAGAAGAAGAAGAAGAAGAAGAAGAAGAAGAAGAAGAAGAAGAAGAAGAAGAAGAAGAAGAAGAAGAAGAAGAAGCTTAGAACATCATCACTAACTTCACACCTCCTGAAAACATTACTCTAAACATAGGAAGTGGGTGTTAATTTAAGAAAAAAAAGTTACACTTTTTCCAGCTTGGAAAAAGAGCAAAGAGCAATGAAGCTGAAGACAAAGATAGAGTGAGAATTATTTACAATGCTGGAATTAATTAAGTGGCCTTATTAAAAGGCTTTAAAAAAAGAAGTTGGCATGTAGATTTTGGCCCCAATATGGAAACCATCCCATCAAGAGACTAATTCGCAGACTTTAAGAAACACGTGTATCCTTTTGTCCATGCTCAGCCATCCAGCAATGAGCTCACAATCGGTGTCACTCTCACAAAAGCCCAACAAGGGCATGTTTTTAATTCACCATCAGGCCAAACCCCTTGTCACCCATTCACTGGGCTCCTCACTCATTTCCCTTTCAAAAGGATCCCATAAAACATCGAACAAGAAGAGACAACTTTGAAGATATCAATATTGAGATATAAATCCTAAAATTACAGCAGTAACAGCTGGTTTTACAACACGGCTATATAAAGGAGATCTTTACTAATAAAGGAATACATTTTGATTTTTTAAATTGTTTTCTACAAGGTCTATCAATTTATTTATTTGCTTTATTTTAGGAAATTCCTATTGCCTCCTATGCGCACATGGCGACTCAAGGCGGCTTACAAGACTATAATGGCAAATATTTAAATATGGAGCCAGTGGAATGTTTTGTAGTCATCTCATCTAGAAGATGTCAAAGCAAGGCAGATGTTGATGGAACTGTACTTTTGGACAACAATTAGACTATGTTAAAAGCTGACATGATTCCCCACTTTGCTCATATTTGATGTTATTGATCATAAACCCGGCTTATGTATTATCTGAGAATAGCTTCAGAATGAAAACCATCAAGTAAATCTGAATTCAAGGAACTAACATTAAATAAAGCAATAAAATATCATATAATATAAAATAAAACAAAACGCAAATGCCTTTGCATCTTTCAGAACCTTTCCATCCTACCCTTAAGCATAGAATTTCTCTGCCACTCATTATAGGACTTTTGTTTCTGAGTTTTTATTCCACCTAAGGAAAAAAATAAACCACGCAATGACTTTCTGATCATTTTCCTTTCCAGCCGTAAGAAACATTTCCATTTTGTAAACATTTCTGCCATTAACATGTGATGCGACATCCAGAAAAATACAGCATCCTTCACTTAATCCTGCAAGGAAAGTTTGAAGGTGCAGGAAATTAAACCTGCCCTTGAATTAACAGCTGAATCGAACAAACAAATCCTTGACCCTCTAACCAAGAAGGAGCAGCTTCTGGATCTTGTTGAGTTAACCTGGACACAGGTGACAAAGAGAAGCAGGCAAATATTGTGTTTGCATGGTTGATTGGGCAGATTTTTGACCTACCAGCAACCCGAAGAAAGAAGCCAGCTTTGGGCTATCTTCTGGAGAAGGCAGGTGGAGACTGGCATCGCTTGATAACCTTCTTGGCAAAGCTGGTGCGAGTGAAGAGGAGGAGGAGGAAGAAGAAGAAGAAGCTACTAAGATGGATTGTTCTTCTAAAAAGTCTTGGATATCTTCATCCGGGACTTCTTTCTCGGACTCCAGCAGGCCGTATGGTGAGTGCTAAGAAGAGAGAAAGGGCATCTGCCTGAGGAAGTCCATAAAGATAAAATGGCTGCCACAATCCCGCCTCTGAATCCCTTGGGGCAATATTTCTTAATCTTGGGAAATTGAAGATGGGTGGACTTCAACTCCCAGAATTCCTCACGCTATATGAATTGGGGAAAATGGGCCAATATGAACTTCATTCCCTACTAGCACTGATGATGTGGCCTAGTTTGGTAATGAAACATCTGCAAGAGAACAAACAAGCTCAGAGTGCACCAAGGACCCTTCTATCTTTATTCTAAGGTTACATGAACAGAACCTTGTAAGATCGAAAGTATTTCTTCCCTCCTTTTCTTTGACTCTCCAGAAAACTGAAGAGGATCCTGATGACCAGGTTGAGCCAGAGGGAGTGGTCAAATGCACCATCAGTTTTGACTCCCTTCACACCCACAAGAGACCTAAATCTAGTCCACCTTGAATTCCACTGACTTCTTATCTCCCACTAATTTCCCTTGACCATTAGTAGTTCAGATTCTCATAGAGAGCTTAAGCTTGCAATAAATCTTTATACACATTTGAACTTCCTTGGTCCTTGACAGATCCTTTCTGAAATGTTCTCCATGCCTTCCCCTTTCTGTGAGCTGAGCCATCTTCTACATGCCGGCAGTCCCTTTTCAGCCCTCCCGTCTGCTCCCCAAGGCCATTTGCACAGTCATTTAGAAATTCTTAACCGGGCCCAATTCACTCTACTTTGCTCATCCAAGATGAACAACAATGCATTCCTTCCTTCCATTTACAACCAAGCTTTCTCCCCCCAAAAGGAGATGAAAACTACCCCTTCCTCTTTGACCCACTTGCTCTCACTCCCCCACCCCCACCCCAAGGAAAAACAAATAAGATAAAATTCAGAATAACCCTAATACTTGGAGACGTGCCTTACCCCACGAATCTGGGATTCTGCAGTCGGCGACATCTGAGATGGTCGTTCAAGTGCACTGCCTGGGGTCCTCTCTGGCTGGACCCCCAGCAACTGTACAGGTGCCAGATAAGAGCTTCCCACCTCCACCTGCATCTTATCTTCCTTGCGGGGGACCAAAGGAGAAAGATGACGTGGCGTGATGGGTATTTCTCTCTTGGCTCCGGGTCGATGCTCATGGAACGATACGGTGTAAGCCAACCTCCCACAATGCATGGCCAAGTCATTGCCACCAGCCCGGAGAAGCACCATAATATCACTATAACGGTATAAATCTTCGTCCTTGCTGGCAAAGAGGTTTATTCTAGGTTGGTTAGTGCGGGGGTAAATAGCAAAGAAAGCTTCTCCTGTCTTCACGTTGGTCTTCAGGAAGGACCCACGCTGGCGTAAAGCTTCAATCCGCAGACGAGCATCATGGTTTTTATCATTTTTGCAGAAACCTACATTTACCACAAAAAAAAAAAGGAGAGAAAATTTGTAGGGCAACTGGAAGGCTCTGCTACTGGAACAACTTGCCTTCAGGAGTTCCATCACTGGAAGTTTTTAAGAAGCGAATGGACAGCTACTTGTCTGAAATGGTGTAGGGTCTCCTGTTTGAGCAGGGGGTTGGACTAATAGATGGAGGAGGAGGAGGAGGAAGAAGAAGAAGAGAAAGAGAAGAAGAAGCTTAGAACATCATTTGTTCTAAGGAAGAGGAAGAGGAGGAGGAGAAAAGAAGAAGTTTAGAACATCTAAGGAAGAGGAGGAGGAGGAGGAGGGGAGGAGGAGGGGAGGAGGAGGAGGAGGAGGAGGAGAGGAGGAGGAGAAGAAAGAAGAAGCCTAAAACATCATTTGTTCTAAGGAAGAGGAGGAGGAAGAGAAGGAGGAGGAGGAGGAAGAGGAGGAGAAAGAAAGAAGAAGCTTAGAACATCATTTGTTCTAAGGAAGAGGAGGAGGAAGAGGAGGAGGAAGAGGAGGAGGAGGAGAAGAAAAGAAGAAACTTGGAACATCATTTGTTCTAAGGAGGAGGAGGAGGAGGAGGAGGAGGAGGAGGAGGAGGAGGAGGAGGAGGAGGAGGAGAGGAGGAGGAGAGAAGAAGAAGAAGCCTAAAACATCATTTGTTCTAAGGAAGAGGAGGAGGAAGAGAAGGAGGAGGAGGAGGAAGAGGAGGAGGAGAAGAAAAGAAGAAGCTTAGAACATCATTTGTTCTAAGGAAGAGGAGGAGGAAGAGAAGGAGGAGGAGGAGGAAGAGGAGGAGGAGAAGAAAAGAAGAAGCCTAAAACATCATTTGTTCTAAGGAAGAGGAGGAGGAAGAGGAGGAGGAAGAGGAGGAGGAGGAGAAGAAAAGAAGAAACTTGGAACATCATTTGTTCTAAGGAGGAGGAGGAGGAAGAGGAGGAGAAGAAGGAGGAGGAGGAAGAGGAGGAGGAGAAGAAAAGAAGAAGCTTAGAACATCATTTGATCTAAGGAGGAGGAAGATACTGTAATGCAATCTTGCTCCTTAATCCTAGATTTCACAGAGCATCAAAATCCTGCAGTACTTTGGCTTTGCAATGCTACACTTCAGATGGCCCCCTTCTTCAAATCTCCCACGCCCCTTTCAGACCTCTGAAAGTAAATTCTGCCCCCTTTTCCACCTCTCCCCTCCTCCTACCTTTGGGCAGGATGAAGAGAAACCTCCGCTTCTCAAACGTGTAGACTTCGCTGAGGTTGGTCTGCTCCACCACGTTGGTGGTGGCCGTGTTGGTATGAAGCACTTCTCCTTCGTTCACCTGCAGTTGCACCCCAGCTTCTGACCCCTCCACCAGAGGATTTTCGGCGGTCAACCGCAGGGCGTACCTCCCTAGTTCATTAAACTGCACGCTCTCCAGCTGGAAGTCAAGGTCCAGAACCTTCTCCTCGGTCTTCAGGCGGGATTTCTGCAAGGTGGCTGGGACACGGGGCTCCCCTGCTTTTCCAGCCATGGCCAGGAGTATCCCAGAGAAGATCTCCAAAAAAGTATGGATTGTTCAAACTAATAGTCAGTGATTTCACCCACCATATTAGTAGCATAGTGTCTTCATTCCAAGGAAGAGATTGGGTTGAGTCAACGGGGAGGATGCCATCACTGAAGAGTTCCAGCTGTCTAATATAACTTTGACCTCTGAGCATCAGGAATGGACCCTTTGTGGAAGAGGGTTTGTTTCCATAGAGACCTTGGCCCTCTCCAAATCAGCCTATAACAGTCTTCCCAAGATCGGATCTTCTACTCGCTCCTCCATGGGCGGCGATGGTACTCATCACTCATGGCTTCTGAGGAATGTGCTCAGACTGAAGACCAGGAGATGAAATGAAACTCATTCCTGAACGGGATCAAACTGGGAGCATCTACTCAGAGTCCAGAAAGCAAGCCAGAAAGGAAGAAAGTGACCAGGTGTAGAAGGAAGCAAAGCTGTTGCTCCTTCCATTTGTTTGCAGGGAGCCATGGCAACTTGACACAAGGTGTTGCGTGACCTTGGATAAACAAGGCCAAGTGCCAGCCTTCCACTAACAGGGGAAATATAAGAGCAGGGGAGGAGGGAGTAACATGCCCTGTGCAAATCTGCCCCAGAGAATGGACTCAAAGAGATATCAAAATGAATTGCTTGGATTTATTCGTTCTTTTAGCAAACGGGCCCCATCTTTCTGCAAAATGCAAACGTTCTTTCATCTCAGGAGCAAGAAAATTCTCCAGGACCAAGTCCAGAGGTGGTATTCAGCAGGTTCTGACCGGTTCTGCAGAACTGGTAGTGGAAATTTTGAGTAGTGTGGAGAACCTGCAAATCCCACCTCTGACTGGCCCTGGCCCCATCTATTCTCCACTTCCCACTGAGTCCCAGCTGATCGACTGGGTCTTCCTTGGTTGCCCTGCACAGGAGAACAGAACATTTTAGGCTCAGAGGTGGTCATAATTTGAGGGCTATTACGTTTATTCCAGAGGAAAGTTTGGGGTGACTTTAGGCAACTACCCATCCATCTTTCTCCACTTGCCTACCATAGCTCCTGGACTCGGTCCTCCTCGGATTGAACTCTTACCTTCTTCTGCATCTCTTGAGTTGGAGGGTCTGCGTATTTTGGGCACTTTGTCAACGGAGAAGCAAGAGGCAAAAGGCTTTCACTGCTGGGTGTGATTGGCTGACCTCGATTTTCAAATATGGGCAGCAGGTACGGTGGCCTGCAAGAAAGAGACGGATGCAGAGGTGGTCTTCAGCCCAGTTCTGACCAGTTCTGGAAAATTGGTAGCAGAAATTTTGAGTAGTTCAGAGAACTAGCCAATCCAACCCCCATCTATTCTCTGCCTCCCATTGAGTCCCAGCTGATTGGCTGGGTCTTCTTTGGTTGCCCTGCCCAGGAGAACGGAGCTGGAAAGCAGGTTAGTGGGGTGGGGAGGGAAGGGGGATTTTGCAGTATCCTTCCCCTGCCACATACCCACCAGGCCACGTCCACCAAACCAAGCCACGCCAACCAAGCCATGCCCACAGAACTGGTCGTAAATTTTTTTTGAATCCCACCACTGACCAAGTCCCACGTTCTCCACACTTGTGCTCAACTTCACTAGCTTCAAGATGAGTGGGAGCTGAAGTCCCACCACCACCCTTAAAGTTGTCAGGCCTGATTGACAGGTCTAACGAGTGGTCTGATCCTTGCTCCTGATTAGATATTTATTGATGAGGTTTTGGCCTCGGGAAACTTCAATGTAAGAGGAGAACTGGGAGGCTGGAGGTTTCCAGCAAAGTTCCTAGCCCAGCTCTGAGATGTTCTGGGATTGAAGAAGAGGTGAGAAGGTGGAATTGAAAAACAACAGCAAAACAGAATATCAGGAGATATGGAATAAATTCTATCAATGGTGGGAACAAGAAGGAAGGACCCAGAATAAAAACTAATCAGGATTTGTAAAATGGACAATTGAGGTTATGTATATAATTAGAATAGAACACAATTCTTTATTGGCCAAGTGTGATTGGACACACAAGGAATTTGTCTTTGATGCATAGGCTCTTAGTGTACATAAAAAAGAAAAGAGACATTCGTCAAGAGTCAAGAATCATCAGGTCCAACACTTAATAATAGCCATAGGGTAAAATAAGCAATCAAATCATACCAGGAAACAGTCAGTATAAATCATAAGGCTACAAGCGACAAAGTTACAGTCATACAGCCACAAGTGGGAGGGAATGGGTGATGAGGAGTGATGAGAAGATTAATAGTAATCGTAATGCAGAGTTATAATTGTTAATAGTAATTATAATTGAACATGATGGATAGTATGATGGATATAAAATAGATAGCATAAAAGATAATATGTATATACCGGATAAGTTAATTGTATACATGTATATAAGATATCTATCATATTAGTATATATGGCAAAAATCATGCCAGGGCGGTCACACTGTGTCCAATATTTTAATGTGTAGTCAATAAAAAAATTTAAAGGAGAAGAAGAGGAGGAGGAGGAGGAGGAGGAGGAGGAGGGGGAGGAGGAGGAAGGAGAAGGAAAAGAAGAGAAGAGGAGAGGAGAAGGAGAGGAAGAGAAGAAGAGAAGAAGAAAGAGAAGAGGAGGAGGAGAGAGAAGAAGAGAGGAGAAGAGCAGAAGGAGGAGAAGAGAAAAAGAGAAGAGGAAGGAAGAGGAGAAGAAGAAAAAGAAGAAGAGGAGGAGGAGGAAGAAGAAGAGGAGGAGGAGGAGGAGGGAGAAAAGGAGAAAGAGGAAGGAGGAGAAGGAAAGAAGAAGAAGAAGAAGAGGAGGAGGAGGAGGAGGAGGAGGAGGAGGAGGAGGAGGAGGAGGTGGTGGTGGTGGTGAGAAGACTTGAGGGGGGGGAACCTTCCATTTGGCTGAGGTTCAACACGAGGAGGCGAGATAAGCCCCCTCCCTCCTTCCCTCTCTTCCCGCCAGGCTAGTTGTTTTCAATTTCCGAGCCCCAGGCTGGCCCCAAGCCAATCCCTCTTAACCGTGGAGGGGCTAAAGTTCCTTGGGACGAGGAAAGCCTCCTCTCTGCTGTGAGTTCAACTTTAAGTTCCAAGGCTGGGTCACCTTTGGGACCTTCTGATCGGGTTTAAGAAGTTCTGGGGGCAGCTGGGATTTTCAAAGTTCCTTCCTCCTCACCCCTTAGACCATTAAGTCTTGAGATAGCATCTCTCCAGGGGTCTGGAGGTGCGTGGGTACAATTGTCTAAGGAAAAAGATTGAATCTGCAACTTGTGGGGTGGCTTGTACTTTTTGACAAGCTGGAGAGTTTGAACCCATTTTTTTTTTCCTTTAAATTTTATTATTACTTTTGGTCTACCTGCCGTGGAGAAGTTGGCGTTTGGATTTGGGGTGTTTGTCTGGTGCTCAGCCTGCTCAGACTTTGGAAAACTTATCTTACACGGCTCAAGGTAATATTCTACTTTTTCCAAGCTTGGTTTGTCTCTGTTGTTGTGTTTTCTATAACCTTTGGCCCTGCTAATTGCCGAACAAGTTCCCTTTTGGAAAAGAAAAAAAAATACAAATTCTTAAAGTTCTATCCCCATCCTGACCATCCATTGTTAAGCATGAATTTTTGCCCCAAAAGACAATTTGGATATCTTTCTAAAGGGAAAAGCCACATGAGACGTGAGCCAAATAATAAAAGAAACATGGATTTATTTTTTTCTCTCTCTCTCTCTCCTTCTCAATAATCATTAGACTTTTTTCCTTTGTTAATTCACAAGAGAAACTATTCCAAGTTCTAATAAGTAGGTCTTTCTTTTTTTTTTTTTCCTTCTTCTTGGGAAATCAATCAATCAAGAATAACATGTCTTCCCTCTCTCCGGCGAGATTTTCTTAGCAACAAAATTCTTAAGAAGAAAGGTGGCAATTGTATAGCCCCCAAGTCTTGTGTTCTTTTAAAAAACTGATCACGAGGGGGACTTTACCTTGTCAGCTCCCGGTCTATTTCTCTCCATTTAATAGAGGTGCTTATGTTAAATCTACAAGCAGTTGAAAAGACGGATGCTTTGTTTCCTTTCATTTTATACTCTGCCAGTTTTACAGTCTTTTTTTTTTCTTTTTTCTTTTTTCCTTTCGCTTAGCCTGCATTGTTGCCTGGGTAGGAAAAACATTTTTTTCAAGGGCCCAGGAAAGCCGCGCTTACAATAGAGGAGGTAAAAAAAAGGTATTTCATCAAGAGGCCGTTGGCATTAAGAGTGGAGGGGCGGAAAAAAAAACCCTTAATCACCCTGATTTCACAGCAAACGAGGCATCTAATTGTGACACGGTTTTGATTGCTTTTCCTTTTTAATAAAAAGGACGATTTATGATCCTTCCAGGTCACATTGGCTCCCTGGTTTGGAAGTGAATTATACAGGGGTCTTTAAAAATGTTTAAAAAAAACAACGCACACACATCTTCCATCTTGGCTCTGAAACTCGGCAGGGATCGATCGATCGAGATTTTTTTTTTTAATAGCTCTTTTAAGAAATGATAAATTGCAAGGCAGGACCCGGGCCAGACTCAATCCAAGGTTTTGCAATTGGATGGAGACAGATCCGAGATTGGCAGTTTGAGTTCCTCCTCTTGCGAAGAACCCTTGAATCTTGGCTAGCTATTTTTGTGAGATTTTTGCAGGACTCCCAAACTTCTTCCCTACCCCCATGGACCAACCTTACAGCTTCCTCGGCCTTTGCTTTTCCTACCGATCAAATTACACTTGCAACGGCTGCAGCTGCCTTAAAGTCTAAAAAGCTCTGGCTGGGACCACGGTAGTCCTCGGGTTACCACTAAGATTGAGCCCAAAATTCGGATTGCTAAGTGAAACGTTTGTGAAGCGTTGCCTTTGTTAAGAACGGTCACTAAATGTGTAAGTCGAGGGGAGACAGGATAGCGGTCTTCCAATATTTGAGGGGCTGCCACGGAGAGGAGGAAAAGGGGTCAAGCTGTTTGCTAAAGCGTCTGTAGGCCAGACAAGGAATGATGGATGGAAACCGAACAAGGAGAGATTCAACTTGGAAATAAGGAGAAACTTTCTGACAGGGAGAACAATCAACCCATGGAACAGAAGTTGCCCTTGGAAGTTGTGGGAGCACCATCACTTGAGACCTTCAAGAAGAGACTGGACTGACATTGGTCAGAAATGGTGTAGGGTCTCCCGCATGGGCAGGGGGGTGGACTAGATGACCTATATGGTCCCTTCCAACTCTGATTATCTGTTATCTGTATTAAACATCACAATGAAGCATTAACTTCTTCAGCAAGAGCTGGACTAGGGGTGACAGGGTAGCAGCCTTCCAATATCTGAGGGGCTGCCCCAAAGAAGAGGGAGTCAAGCTCTTCTCCAAAGCCCCCGAGAACAGGACAAGAAGCAACGGGTGGAAACTCACCAAGGAGAGAAGCAACTTAGAACTAAGGAGAAATTTCTTGACTGGGAGAACAATTCATCAGTGGAACAACTTGCCACTAGAAGCTGTAGGTGCTTCGTCACTGGAGGTTTTCAAAAAGAGATTGGACAACCATTGGTCCGGGATGGTATAGGGGTCTTCTGTTCAAGTAGGGGTTGGACTAGAAGGCCTCCAAGGTCCCTTCCCTTCCAACTATTCTGTGATCTGGAACTTGTTGAAGAGACATCCTTAGGTCCTATAAATGGGGACCTTTTAAACTCCTCCCAGAGGGGACCTCCCAAAGATTGATTGAAACCGAAGACTGTCCTTTATTTCTGTGTGTGCAGTTGGTTGGCTTGTTGACCTCATGAAAGAAGACTTAGAAGTTTCCCCTCCCCTCCTCCGCCCCTTCCTTTGATCTCCTTTAAAGCATAAGGTGTCCTTTTGTATCAGGACTTCAGCGTTCTGGGTCATTACGGGCTTGAATAACCCCTGGTGTTTATTTGCTAAAGACTGAGCATGCAGGCTAGAGTTTGAGTAATAGCAAGAAAATTATTTACAGGAATAATTGGTTTGCAATTATAGATAGATAGATAGAATTCTTTATTGGCCAAGTGTGATTGGATACACAAGGGATTTGTCTTTGGTGCAAATGCTTTCAGTGTGCATAAAAAGAAAAGATACGTTCGTCAAGAGTCAAGAGTCATCAGGTACAACACTTAATGATAGTCATAGGGTACAATAAGCAATCAAATCATGCTAGGAAACAGTCAATAAAAATCGTTAGAATACAACCAACAAGGTTACAGTCATACAGCCATAAGTGGTGAAAGGAAGGATGGGAGGATTAATAGTAATAGTAGTGCAGACTTAGTAAATAGTTGGACAGTGTTGAGGGAATTTGTTTAGCAGAGTGATGGCATTCGGGGGAAAAAACGTCCTTGTGTCTAGTTGTTCTGGTGTGCAGTGCTTTAGAGTGTCGTTTTGAGGGAAGGAGTTGAAACAGTTTATGTCCAGGATGTGAGGGGACTGTAAATATTTTCACAGCCCTCTTTTTGATTCGTGAAGGATACAGGTCCTCGATTGAAGGCAGGTTGGTAGTAATTGGTTTTTTTCTGCAGTCCTAATTATCCTCTGGAGTCTGTGTCTGTCCTGTTGGGTTGCAGAACCAAATTGAAACAAATGTAGATACTCCCCCTAGATTTTTTTTCTTCTCTTTTCTCAAAAGGATTCAAAAAAGATTTTTACAAACTATTCTGAAATAGTTTGGCTGAACCGTTCTACCAAAAATCCAAGACAGTGAGCAGTCTAGTTTTGATGGTAGATGGTTTTATATTTCAGAAGGAGATTGAAAAAGGATTTATCTGAGTTGGTGGTTTCTACACAGGGTGTCAACCTTGTCAACTTTAAGACTTGTGGACTTCAACTCCCAGAATTCCTCAGCCAGCTTTGCTGGCTGAGAAATTTGGGAGTTGAAGTCCACAAGTCTTAAAGTTGACAAGGTTGGACACCCTGTTCTACACCATGGCCATTTTACGATGTGTGGATTTTAATTCCCAGAATCCCCCAGCCAGTTGAAGAATTCTGGGAGTTGAAGGCCACACATCTTAAAATTGGCAAGGTTGAGAAAAGCTGCTGTAAGTGATACTGTCTTCGGAAGTATCTTTTTGACAGATGGGATACCTAGATAGGTTGACCATGAAATGGTAGTTGAGCTTACAAATTGTTGATCTGTACTTTAAATATTGGCCAGGTCCAACCTTCACATTACACAGTAACCATGGTTTGTTAGGATGACTAGGTTCCATAAGTTGCTGGTGCAAAAGCAAACCAACCAAGATATTATATATTGTGTGCTAGAGAACTCAGTCAAGTGGTTCCTTAGAGATGAAGATATATATAGAAAGCATGTATTTAAAAAGGACAACATCACTCATCTGGAAATATCTGGCCAAAATTGTGTTCACTACCAGGTACTTTCAATACCTGAGGGAATGAAAAGACAAAACTTCTCTCAGTAGTGGCCCCACTTTTCATGAGATCTCAACTTTAAAATGTGGGGTCCTTTTTTTAATTAAAGCTTTAGATGGTTTTATTATCTGAGTTTGGCTGTCTATGCAGATGTTTGGTCAACTTAGAAACTTTCTGGAGAGCTCAACACATGAACCACTTCCCCACTTCATGAAACCATGTTTCGTTGAGCCAGGTCTATTGAACATGCCACCATTAGATTGCTGTTGTCTCTTGGACCAAGTCCTAACCTATTATCTACAAACTGCATCCTCACTTGATTCTAAACCATCAAACCATCACTTAATGACTTACACCAATGTGAGGCCCAAGCCTATGAGCTCATCCCTGATACTAAACCACGGCTTATTGAGCAAGTCATTGCAGCATGAACCATGTGTCATGCTCAAGCTATATAACCCATGACTTAGAAACCACAATGGTCTGAGTTCTCCCTGATCTTGCCTAGATTCATCCTAAGAGCCAGGATGGCACAGTGGTTAGAATGTAGTACTGCAGGCTACTTCTGCTGACTGCCTGCTGACTGCAAATTGGCAGTTGGAATCTCACCAGGTTCAAGGTTGACTCAACCTTCCATCCTTCTGAGGTGGGTAAAATGAGGACCCAGATTGTTGGGGGCAACAGGACGACTCTGCAAACTACTTACAGGGAGCTGCACTGTAAATCAGTATATATGTCCAAGTGCTATTGCTATTTTCCTTCCTTCCTTCCTTCCTTCCTTCCTTCCTTCCTTCCTTCCTTCCTTCCTTCCTTCCTTCCTTCCTTCGCACAATGGTTAGAATGCATTATTGCAGACTACCTCTGCCCACCACCAGCAGTTCGATCCTGACCAGCTCAAGGTTGACTCAGCCTTCCATCCTTTCGAGGTCAGTGAAATGAGGACCCAGATGGTTGGGGGCAAGAGGCTGACTCCTTAAACCACTTAGAGGGGGGCTGTAAAAGCACTGTGAAGCGGTATAGAAGTCTAAGGGCTATTGCTATAATCAAGCATCGACCTTACAATTTTGCGTGACTACCCAACCCAGATTGTGGGTTTATTTTGACCTTTTATCCGGGCCTGCACTTTTAACTTCTTCTTCTTCTTCTTTAGTTTGCCTCTTAAACATTCACTTTGTTGAAAGTTGTCCCCGAATTAGCCAGGTGGGGAAGGAATGTAGAACAATAAAAGGCTTGGAAGCAGAAGATAACAATCGGCCTGCTTCGTTTGAACTCTGATGTTGGTAGAATTGGCGAAGATTGCCTACTGCAATCCCTCACACATTTGCAACTCCCTCACTGGGAGTTGACACCTGTGCAAACAGCTCTGGCCGGTAGTAACCCCCGCAGGGATGAAGCAAAGGCAGTTTGAAGAGCCACCAGAAACCCTCCCGGTGCAAAGTTGCTTTGAAAACAGTAGGGCTGGGCTGTCTGAAGAAGAAAATATCCCTCCCATTTAACAGAATAAGAGCGTTGGAAGGAACTCCTTCACAAGCAGGAGATCTACCTAGACCATTCCAGACAAGTAGCTTTCCGATTTCTTCTTAAACACCTGCAGTGTTGGAGCAACCACAATTTCTGGTGGCAAGCTCTTCCACTGGTTCAAGGGTCTTCAAACTTGGCAAGTTTAAGACTTGTGGACTTCAACTCTCAGAATTCCTGAGCTAACACAGCTGGAGGAGGAATTCTGGGAGTTGAAGTCCACAAGCCTTAAGGCTCTCAAGTTTGAAGACCCCTGATCTATCACCTATCACCTATCACTTATCAGTCTATCCTCTCTCTCTCCCTCTCTCCCTCTCCCTCTCCCTCCCTCTCTCTCTCTCTCTCTCTCTATCTCTGTACCTACCTATTTACCTACCTACCTACCTATTATCTATCTATCATCTATCACAAGGGTCTTCAAACTTGGCAAGTTTAAGACTGGTGGACTTCCCAACACCCAGAATTCCTGAGCTAACATGACTGGAGGAGGAATTCTGGGAGTTGAAGTCCACAAGCCTTAAGGCTCTCAAGTTTGAAGACCCCTGATCTATCACCTATCACCTATCACTTATCAATCTATCCTCTCTCTCTCTCTTTCTCTCTCCATACCTACCTATTTACCTACCTACCTATCATCTATCATCTATCACAAGGGTCTTCAAACTTGGCAAGTTTAAGACTGGTGGACTTCCCAACTCCCAGAATTCTTGAGCTAACAGGACTGGACTAGTTCTAGGTTGCTTCTCTCCTTGGTTAGTTTCCATCTGTTGCTTCTTGTCCTGCCTTGAGGTGCTTTGGAGAATAGATTGACCCCCCCCTCTTCTTTGGGGCAGCCCCTCAGATATTGGAAGACTGCTATCATGTCCCCCCACTAATCCTCCTTGCAACTCCAAGCCGAGCTCAACTGAATGGCATCAATTCCCACTCAACAAATTCCACAGCTCTTCCGGAAACCGATCTCTTATCATTTTGATTAAAAGCCGCACGCTGTACGCTCCATTCTCCCATCCCCTCGACCTCTCTTGCTCTGTTTATTTGGGCGAGAGGCAAAAAAAAAAAGAAAGAAAGAAACATTCCCCGGGGAGTGATAAAGAGGGAGAAATGAATAATATTTATTGCCGCCATCAATCTCTCCCTCTGCTGTCTCCCCGCCAAGCGTTGCCTTTCCCCAGCGGAGGTCAGACAGAGGAGCAAAGAGATCAGGTTTGGGGTGAAAGGAAGGTGGGGCTGAGATGCCAGGCTGCCACAGAGCACCAGTTGTGCATTGTGTCTTAAATCTTGGGGCTCCTCACCCACCCTTTGGCTCCCCCCGTGGCTCCTAGGACTGGCGGAATAAATTGGGAGACAGCACCTCTAGGGCATCATCTCATGGGTGGACTTCAGAAAGGTTCTCTGGGTGGGTGTGGCCATAGTGGGTGTAGCCTAGTCAGCCTCCTGCACCACGATAGTGGTGGTGGGGTTTTTTCACCCTCCCCGGGTTCCAAAGGCTCTCCGGGAAGCCAGAAACGGGCCCGTATCAGGCCTTCCCGAACTTCCACGAAGCCCGTTTTTCAACCTTCCCCGAGCCTCCGTGCCCGTGGCGGGATTCAAAAATGTTTACTACCGGTTCTGTGGGTGTGACTTGGTGGGTGTGGCATGGCTTGGTGGGCGTGGCTTGGTGGGTGTGGCAGAGGAAGGATACAGCAAAATCTCCACTCCCTCCCCACTCCTGGGGAGAAGGTTACTGCAAAATCCACATTCCTTCTCCAACCCACTAACCTGCTTTCCAGCTCCGTTCTCCTGTGCAGGGCAACCAAAGAAGACCCAGCCAATCAGCTGGGAGGCGGAGAAGAGATGGGGGCAGGGCCAGTCAAAGATGGGATTTGCCAGTTCTCTGGGCTACTCAAAAATTTCACGACCAGTTCTTCAGAACTGGTCAAAACCGGCTGAATACCACCTCTGCTCCATGCGCACCCTGTACTTACCTGCATCCAAAATGGACCATCCTGGGCCTGAGAACCCCCCCAGAAGCTTATCCCTACATCATCCAGCTTCTTTCCTTTGGGCTCAAACAGCCACTGGGGTAAACCAGCCCATTGATGGCTTGTCCGACAAACCACAGTTACAACCAAGTAGGGCAATGCTTTCAAATGGTGGTGGACTTCAACTAGCAGAATTCTCAGCAATGGGTATGCTGGCTGTGGAATTTTGGGAGCTGAGGTCCATATACTTGGAAATCACCAAGGTTTTACGACGCAAGTTTCCAGAGGTGTTTTAATCAGCTACTAGGGAAAGCCACTGTATATATACAGAGAGCAAACTCCATCGCCTTCTAGCACGGATGATCTTAGCTAGTTGGGTGGTGAAACGTCTGCAAGGAAACAACCAAGCTGTGAGCACACCAAGGATTCCATAGTCTTACTATTAACCAGGAATATCCTTCTGCATTGGAATCAATTTTGTCTGTATGATTTTCACATCAAGCTGGGATTTTGACTGGTTTCATTCTTTAGATTAAGTCATAATGTGGTTTATATTTAGTTGGTGCCGCATTGTCATTTAATTGCAATTTATTCAACCAGCTAAGCTTGGGGCAAAGTTGCTTAGCATATGAAAAGCCAGTTTTGTGTATTCCATACATTAACACCTCACCTCTTCTGCAAAGAGCTCAAGAAATTTTCTACAACCTTCTCCTGTATTCTATGACTAAAACCCCTGTGAAATAGGAGTAGCCAGATGATCAGCCTATTAATTTTATAGCTAAATATTGGGTGCGTACCGGGGTTTTCTTAAGCCCAAAGGAATAAGTTTTGAATATTTTGCTACACAGGTTCTCAAATCAAACAATGGTGCTTTTGAAAGTATCAAGAAAGAGGGGTGTGAAGCAAAACACCAAACCATTGGTTGGAGAAAATCAAGCTTTATTTTGTTGAAAGCAATGTAAAAAAATGTAAAAGGTCAAGTATCAAAAAATATGAGAAAGGTATGGTTAAAGTCCTTTTTGTTAAAAAAAAAATACGATGAAAAAAGGTAAAAAAAGAGAAAAAAATGGAGAAGGTGAGAGGAAAAAAAAGTTTATAACTCAGCACCTGGGAGTCCAGTTTTGTGTAATGCAACGTTTGCACTTGGTTCCTCACAGTGGTGTGGTTCAACGGTGTTGAAGAATGCTGCAAGCGTCCATTGATCTTTCTTGAGTTTGATGGGTGGGATTGATTGTGGTGGAGTTTGGCTATGGTCTATGACTGCTGGCTTTGCATGTGTCCAATGTAGCCAAGAGTCTCGTTCTGCAACCTTTATGGCGGTGTGTGTAGTCAGTAAAATTTGGTAGGGTCCTTTCCACCTAGGTTGTAGAGGGGAGGTTCTGGTGAAGAACTTGATCCACACCCAATCTCCTGGCTCATATGGATGCAGGGCTTCTTCCAGGGGTAAGGTCTGTGTCAGCGCACTCTGGGTCCAGAGGGTCTGTAGTCTCTTTTGCAGGGCTGTAAGATAAGAATAGAAAACTCTATCCCCCTATCTAACCAAAGGGAATGAGGATCTAGGCTTTGTAGGGTATGTGTAGGGGGGGGGTGACCAAAAAGGATCTCAAAGCGGGAAATACCTATATCTTGTCTTGGTCTGGTTCTGATATAAAGAGGGCAATTGGGAGCACTTTGTGACCAAGAGAGGTGTGTCTCCTGACAGAGTTTGCCCAGTAGGGTCTTCACCTCTTTGTTTGCTCTCTCCATGGCTCCTTTAAGTAGTCCCATTTCGGATGCATCCCAGCCCCATAAGGAGGGTGGCAGGCTTTTTAAATCTTCATGAAGCCCTGTGTTGCTGGTTATCAGCATGATTGTCTTGTGTGTGCCTTTTCCTGGGATTTCCAATTGCAGCCCCTGTTTGCCACATGTTATGGTAGCTCCCATTTTACATAGGAGATCCCTTCCTAGTAGAGACAGTGGGGACTGGGGGCAAATAGTAAATGCATGGTCTACTGTGAAAGGTCCTAGTTCTACTGGTACGTTGTGGGTAAATTCTACAGGGATTATTCCTCCCCCCACTCCCATTATGCTATCCCGAGCCCCTTCAGCCACTGAAGCTTTATATGGTGGTTCAGAAATGAGGAGGTGGCTCCAGTATCAACTAAGCAATTGTATTTCTTTCCTCCCATAAGAATGGTGACAATGGGTTCCCCTTCTGGGCCGTTTTTTAGGGGGATAGGTAGTCCATTAAAGGTGGCCATGAATTCAGTGCTTTCATTGTCATGCTCTGGTCAAGAAAGGGGTAAATCATGTTCTCTTCTTTGCTCCCATTGATGTCTATTGTTATTATTTATTGGAGGAAAGGGAGCGCTGGGTGGTGCCTGGTGACTGAAACTTTGTTGCTCAGTGTAATGGACTGGATTATTGGCTGGCCTCATGTTCCTCGGTGGTGGGTGATACCGGTTGCAGGAGGGGTGTTGCCTACATTGCCTGCTGAAATGACCTTCCTGTCTGCACCTATAACAATGCTGACATTTGCCTTGCGTCCATCCTGCTTTATCGCAATGCCAGCATTTCTTTGAATTATAGGGGGTTTTACCTGGCGTTTGTCTGGCATCATGTTTCATTATAGCAAATATTTTTAAGTCTTCCTGTCTTTCTATTCATCTCTTTCTATCTTTCTCCTCCTCTTTCAGCTTGTCTCTTTGATCATAGACAAAGTTAGCAATCCTGCGCAACTCTGCTATGTCTAAGGTTGGCCAGTTAGAGACGAAGCGGTGGAAATGTTCTTTAATATCTAAGGTGGACTGATCCACGAAGGCTGAAGCTAAAATCCTTTGGTCCTTCAGGCAGCTAAGGTCTAGGTGGGCATATGCAGTAGCTGCTTCTGACAGGTGGACCCAAAAGGCATCAGGGTTTTCCTTTTCCCTTTGTGTTGTTTTTTTTTTAAATTCAGACTAGTTTAAAAGTATTTTTTTCTTATTTCCTCTAGAGCTTCTAATAAATTATCTTTTGCTCTAGTGTATTCGTCCCATTGATTGGTATCATTATAGTCCCAGTCAGGGCGATGTACTGGCCATGCGATGCGGGCTGGGGCTGCCTGACCAGGGATAGTTGGTGGTTTGGCTATTTGGTCTGTTTTTGTTTTTTTTTCAAACAGTTTTAATAGTTCATCTTTCGTTAGAAAGACTTGTAACAGCTGAGTCATGTTACCCCAGGATGGATTATGGCTGTCTATGATAGATTTCAGGGTTTTAATAACTGTTTGAGGATCAGCCCTGAATGCTGGGGTATCCTTTTTCCAGATGACTAGGTCAGAGGCAGAGAAGGGGGTGTGGGTAAAAACATATTCTAGTTGTCCCCTATTTCTGCCTGGCACTGGCTTGCTTAAAAGGGGAGCCATAATCCGTGCCTCAGTATTCCCTTCCCTGAAATGGGTTTCAGGCTTCTTCTTCATTATTATTATTATTATTATTTTCTCGGTCAGGTCTTTGGTCCTAGCCATCTCAGCCCAGCAGTACCAATAGGGTATTTGGCTGGGCTTAATGCATGTTCTAAGTGCTTTCAGGGTTTTATAATCTAAAGTACCGCTATCAGGCCAAATTTGTCTACCCGTGTCATCTCGCAATAAAGCCCACTTTTTGCAAATTCTTTTCGCTTCCTTTTTATTCATTCCAGTTAGGACAGGCACTTGCCTTTTGTCCCAAGCCTCAAGTAATTTATCCAAGGGGGTCTCTTCCATTGCCCTCGAGCTACAACTTCCCATATTCTCTACCTGATGTGGGGATTACTTTGGTTTAGCCGGGCTACCGCTGTCAGTTTTACACATGGAGTATGGGCCCTTTCTCTTAGGGAAACTCCGCCGTCAGTTTGAAGACCCCCCTAAAAAATGGGGATCTTGGAGGACCGTCTGCCCCCTAGCAGCACCGGTATGGGCCCCTCCTCACACTCCGCCGTCAGTTTTCAGATCTCCCTTAAAGGTAGGGATCTGGAAGGACCTGCTCTGCTTTGTAAGGCAAACTATTTCCAATTTTGTTTGCCAGCAGCCGGTACGGGCCCCTTCTAACTGCACAGGGCTTTGCTTGTGGGATGCACTGGGACTATTTTTTCTGCTTCCTATTTGTTTCCCAACACCAGTTCCTTTCTCAGCCCACTCGGTTTTTCTTACGTCTTTCAGAAGGTCTCACACTCCGTGATCACCCCTCGCGTTCCCAAATCCAGCTGGTCATGGCTTGTTGGAGCTAGCAGCTGGCTGGGGTGCGGCTGGCAATCATGGAGGAGGTGAGGTCCCTCTGTTTCTGCAGAGAAAACCCACAAACCCACAATCACACACCTGGTACACTTATGCTTGCACTCCCCTCCCTAGTAAGATTATAAATTTGAAGTGGTGCTCACCTGCAGCTGTTGAGCAGAAAAGCCCAAGGACTCCCTTTACTACCCTTATTCCTTCCGGGCTGGGTCCGTGGCTGTTGTCCCTGGACAAAGAAGGTCCATGCCGGCTGGGTTTGGATCCGCGGGCCCGGTCTAGTGGCAGGGTTGGCTGGAAAACCTTCATGGTCACCAATTGTTGAAAGGCCTGGAAAATGCCTTTCTTCTGAGGATTCGATTTTCCTGCTGGGAGAGCTCTGGTGCAAGGATACAGACAACAGCTTGAAAGCTGGATATTTTTTATTTTTCAGGAAGGCTAGAGATAGCAAGAAGTCTGCGTTCCTGGGGCTAGTTAGCGTTGTATGATAAGCCCCTGATTTTTATACTTTTTTTCTCCTTTTGTGTGTGAGTGCTTGTGTTTGTATTTCTTAATGTTTTAAATCCTGTCAGGGGTTGTCTTCATTTCTGCCGGAGGGTAAACTCCGCGGGGTGGTTTGATTGGATTATCAGTTTCGTCCTAATGTTTTCTTATATTTGTTTTGTGGCAATCTCCTGTCTGTCTCCTAATATATTTTGTGTCTTTCGTCTGTTTGTTTTGCTGATTTGGCATGTTTTCTTTTCTTGTTTCCCTAGTTTTCTTAATTATTTGGGCTTTTGTCTAAGGGGCTTCTTTAATACCTTTTATTCGATTCCTTTTCCTATGCAAGTTTGTTTTATGGCTGGCCTGATGTTCCCTTTGGGCTTTTCCTGCTTGGGTGACACCACTGTCCTCGTGAAGTTCCCTTTCCACAATTTCTAAGTCATATTTCCCTTGGATTTTTTTGCAAAAAGAAAAAGAGAGAGAGAGAGAGAGAGAGAGCATCCATTCAAATAGGTGTAAAGGAGCAAAAACCATTTTCCAAATGCTTTTCATTTCCTTAGGCTGAGTTCTTGGAGAGAAATCAAGTTAAACAACTCTTTACTTTCTTTAATCTTGTCGTGGGCTTTTCATAACTGATGATTCTTAGTTTGGTTTGGGTAGAGTGTGGTTTGAAGTATTTTTTTTCCCCTTTTCTTTTCTTGTTAACCTCCAACCTCGGTTCCTCCTTTGTTCTCCTGAAATGCTGAAACAGGATGAAGTCACTTTGGATAAACTTCTGTGGGATTTAAAAAAAAAAAATAGAAGCATGGAAAGCAGCTTAAATGACAGAAGGAAACAGAGTTGCTTGTATGAAAGATCTAAGAAGCTGGTCAGGTTTTTTTAAAAAAAATTGACCACCAAAGTATATCAGCTACAGGACAAATTTTGTGAAGGATTTGGATCTCTAGCTCAAAAAAGATCTTGTTTTCTTTTTAAAGATATTCTTTAGATTTGATTGCCTGAGAAATTAAAGAAAAGAGAGAGAGAGATGTCTTCCCAAGAGCTACTAAGAGATGAACTGGACCTCACTGGCAACTTGGCTGATGAAGATAATTGGTACATATATGAACCAATAGGAAACGCCAACGAGTGAGTATAAATGCTACTTATTTCTTAGGTTTCATCCTTGCATCGCTTTAACTATCTGGAACTTAAGGTTGTTGCTAAAACTTCCTCTCAGCAAAGTATTTGTGAATGTCCCAAATATTCTTTTAAAAAATCATTCTGGGCTTAGGAATATTAACCTCCAACCGATTAGGAAAATATATCACGTATTTATGGAAATCAAGCTACAGATATTTCGTGATTAATCCTGTGTGTGAGCTTTTCAAAGAAATCCATACATTTACGATGGGGGGAGAGTGGGACTTGACTCTATCCATAATTAGTTCAGCAGTTAGCCCTTGGATTAAATATCCTCATTAAATATCCTCATTTCTAACATAACTCACTAATTCTGCCCCGAAGTAGGATTAATGGCACATAAGCAGCCAAGACTGAATTGAAACATTCTTTGCTTTCCCAGCTTCGACTCAGAGGGGTGCAAAACACAGAAGAAGCTTTGATGCTTTCCTGTTTTTTTGTTGGTTTGCCTCCACTGCTATTAGTACATTTATCACAGAATTCTAGAATGCAAATGTCGGGAGTTATTCTGAGGATCAGCTACTCTGATGTTTCTCAACTTCGATATTGAGATCAGTGGACTTCAGTCCCCAGAATTCTCCAGCCAATCCCCAGGAGAATTCTGGGGATTGAAGTCCCCAGAGCTCAACATTGCTGCAACGTTGAGAAATATTGATGTAACCCAACACCTTTTACAGAAATCCATTCTTAGAACACTCCCAGTAGATTACTATTCTACCTCTGTTTAAATCAAGGGTCTTCAAACTTGGCAAGTTTAAGACTTGTGGACTTCAACTCCCAGAATTCCTGAACTAACATGACTGGAGGAGGAATTCTGGGAGTTGAAGTCCACAAGTCTTAAAGTGGTCAAGTTTGAAGACCCCTGGTTTAAATTCTCACAATATCTCAAGGCTATTAGTTCTGTCATTGAATGACTCTGTTAAGAATTTTTCCTGGTGTCCAACCCAACCTTCTTCCTCATCATTTAAATCTGTTGTTTCTTGTCTTGACTTCCAGTCAATGGTTGGACAATCCCATCCATCTCATTCCATCCTGATATATAAGTTGCGCAGTAGAACCCAATGCCATCCCTCAGTGTGTTCAATGCACTGGTCATTATTTTTGGCTGTTGCCAACATTCTGAACTGCATTTGCAATGATCCTCACATGGTCACATGTGACACCTTCTCCCCACCCCATGTTCCATTCATCATCCCATGGGCCTCTCCAGATTGTACACAAATGCCAGGATTCTTTCATGTGTAACTTGCCTCGCTCCTGCGTCAAACCACTGAACTGTAGGAAGAAAGTTCTGGGTGAAGGAACTTCAGGTCCTGGCTTTGATTCTTCTCATTCAGTCCAGCCCTTGGATCCTTTCGGGCCAGAGAGAATTTTAAAAGCCTTCACTTAACAACGGTGGCAAGAAGGGTCATAAAATGAGACAAACCTCACTTAACAGATATCTCTCGCTTAGCAACAGAAATTCTGGGGTCCATTATGGTCAAAAGTTGAGGATTACCTGTACGATCCTTCTGAATGGTTGACGGATCCTACACTTTGAGCTTTTGTGACCTTGCCTCCAAAAATATCCTTCAGAAGACACTAACATGATTGCACACGCTGGTGCACCAGAGTTCCTTGTCAACTCCTACCACTCTTAGATATTTCCCCTTTGAAGGATCTCTAAAATACTTGAGAAAAATCTCCCCAGTGGGAGAATCAGTGGTGGGATTCAAAACTTTAACCGAAGGTTCTTTGCCCTAATGATTTCTTCCAACAACCAGTTCACCAAATTGCTCAGAAAGTTAACAGCCGGTTCTGACAAACCGGTGTGAACCGGATGAATCCCACCACTCGTCTGAATATATTCTGAGAGGAAACTAGCTGCAGGGCAACTTTTCCACCTCACCCCACCCTGATTGTACAGAAAGTCGGTCTAGCAAGAGAGAGACGATCTTTTAAATTCAGAAAACTTCCTTCAAAGGCTGTAACTTTATCCAGATTCAAGCTTGGTCAACTCACAAGCTTTCGACTCTTGTTGAAAAGTCACACAAAGGGCTGTTCTCACCAGGCCGCTAATCTAACAACCTGTGTTCTCTGGAACGTAATTTTTTTTTGCTGGATTTTAAAAGGAAAAAAAAAGACATTTCAAACCCACACTTCCTCTCACATTACCACAGTGCCACAAAAGCAGTCCTGTGTTAGAAAAATCTGTTGCTTGTTTGCATTCATTTGAATAAGCAGCTTCAGTTACATTTCCATGCTACTCCATCTTCGTAACCACATGACACATATTAGAGCTCTTAATCTCTGTTCCCAGTCAAGCTTTTTGGCTTATGGGCTTTGGGGTTGTTTTTGGTTGCTAAAATCATTCCTTTTAATTGTCTGTGCTTTCCATGAATGTGAGGCGTCTAACATCTACTTTAAAGCTGCTGTTTTAAGTGAGTTGGTTTTAGTGAGGAATTGGAGAGAGATAAAAAAACCTCTGGAAAAGAAAAACATTTGGATAGAATGAAAGAAGATAAACGCGATTTGTTTGTTTTTTCGTCCTAAGGCATTGTTGTCAAATGCAGAATTTTTTTCTTGGCCGGAGGATATTGGTTTAGATTTGACAGCTCTTAATATGTTGTTTTCTGAGCCAGGTGTGCTTTTAAATGGTTTTGATGCTTTCTTGCAGCATGGCTCCCAACATTATCCCCGATTGCCAACTGACTGTCCCCTTTGATCTCTATCACTGCTGCATGGCTCCGATTTCTGTAAGTATTTTTTTTTTAAAAAAAACAAGTTTGCAAATGAGGCTTTAGCCTCTGTGGGCCACTTCTCAAAGAGGTAAGAGGACAACAGGAGTTATAGAGAGAGGAGCAGTATTCAAAATACTTTACACAACATTTGTGAAGCTGATTGGAATTGGTGATCTACCGATCCATGAAATAGGCCAGCATTTCTCAACCTTGGTATCTTGAAGAGGTGTGGACTTCAACTCCCAGAATTCCCCAGCCAGTCATGGGGAATTCTGGAAGTGGAAATCCACACTTCTGCAAGCTGCCAAGGTAGAGAAACACTGAAAGAGGCTGTTCATTTGATACTATAGTGTAGCTGCAAATATCTAACTTGATTATTTAGCCAAGAACGTAAATTACACCCCACTGGTGCTTTACTCACTTCAGCGAGCCTAAAGAAAGTATTAATCATAATAAGAAACCACATTCAGAAAGAAGGGAAGGGAAGGGAAGGAAAAAAGATGGAGGGAGGGAGAAGGGAGGGAGGGAGGGAGGAAAGGAAAGGAAAGGAAAGGAAAGGAAGAAAGATGGAGGGAGAAGGGAGGAAGGGAAGGGAAGATGGAAGGAAAGGAAAGGAAAGGAAAGATGCAAGGAGAAGGGAAGAAGGAAGGAAAAGGAAAGGAGGAAAGATAGAGAGAGAAGGAAGGAAGGAAGAAAAAGAAAAGGAGAAAGGAAAGGAAAGGAAAGGAAAGGAGAGGAGAGGGGAGGGGGAGGGGAGGGGAGGGAAGGGAAGGGAAGGAAGATGGAGGGAGAGGGAAGAAAGGAGACCTTTTTCAAAGTGAGCTCCTTGCTTATCACCCAAATATACACCAGGTCTTAACTGATTTCATCTTTTCTAACATAAGCCAAGGTTAGCTGTTGTGACAGTCCACTTTTATTCCATTTTTCTGGCTGGCTGGCTGGCTAACACATCTTGGACTCTTTCGACTGCTACCATCACCCCCTCCCCTTCTTGCTTTTTATCCTCACAACAGCCCTGCGAAGTGGGACCGAGCCCAGATCGTGCAAGAGTTAACGCTTTAGCATTTCTTCCCTCCAACTTTGGCTATTCAAGGTTTCTTTGGCTGTCTTTGTTTGTGTCGCCATAACAACTATCTCCCCGCCGTGAGCAGCTGAAAAGAATCGATGCCAATGTTTTCTGCCTAGTGAAATTGTGGGGTTACCCCCACCTCCTTTTAATATCCCTAGTTGGCAGCTGCTGACATGTTCAGCTGCTGGAAAGGGAGTGTGGACAGATACGGCTTACAGTTTTGAGAAAGTTTAGGACTGTGTTTTACACAACTGCAAAAATCCCTCCGTGCAGCGTGGCAGATGGCCCAGTCAAAACTACGGCTGAGCATAAAACCATCTTATATTTCAAAATGCTCTTCGCCACTTGGGGGGTTTGCGGAAGGATGTGTCATTGAAATGGAACCAAATCCGTGAAAGGAAACTTCAAATCAAGATGAGAAGTTACGGGAGAGCAAAGGACTGAGTAACCAGGGAGAAAATCAGATTTGGGTGATGGTGGGTTTTGTAAGGTCTTTCGTGCTCTCTGAGCTCGATTGCTTCCTTGCAGATAAACGTTTCATTGCCAAACTAGGTAACATCATCCTGAGTGTTAAGGGGCCCCATTTCCCAGCTATATTAACATCCATCGTAACCATTTTACTTAGTGTTGTATATATTTATGCGGTGATGATGTTACCTAGTATGGTAAGGAAATGTCTGCAAGAAAACAACCAAAGCTCAGAGAACACTCAAGGACCCCTCCTCCTCCTCCTCCTCCTCCTCCTCCTCTCCACAAACCCCACTCTCTTCTATTACTGAGGATGTTCCCTAGTTGGGTAATGAAATGTCTGAAAGAAAGCCACCAAGCTTAGAGAGCACCAAGGACCCCACAGTCCTCCTCCTTTCCTTCTCTTCTCCTTCTCCTCCTCCTCCCCCTCCTCCTCTCCACAAACCCCACTCTCTTCCATTACTGAGGATGTTCCCTAGTTGGGTAATGAAACGTCTTCAAGAAAACCACCAAGCTCCTCCTCCCTTCCTTCTCTTCTCCTTCTCCTCCTTCTTCTTCTCCTCCTCCTCCTCCTCTCCGTAAACACCACTCCCTTTTAGCACTGATGATATTACTTGGTTGGGTCATGAAACGTCTTGCAATAGCGTGGTGGTCCCCCCCTATGAAACATTATCCCTGCAGAGTTAAGATTGACCCCTATCTTGACTTCCTTTCAAAAGACCCTGAAGATGTTTTTGCCAGCAGGCCTCGGGCATCCCGGGGTGATATGGAGCCCCATCAAGTGGTTTGATTGTTGTCACCCGGGCAAGTGGAGTTCACGGGGTTTTGTTCTAGTTGGGGTTCCCCTGCTAGATTCACCATTAGTTGAATGGCCACATACATTTTATAGCTAGATTACAGATTAACTGAGTTGGAAGGGACCTTGAGGGTCATCTAGTCCAACCCCCCACCCCACCCAAGCAGGAGATCCTACACCATTTCTGAAAAATGGCAGCCCAATCTCTTCTTGAAAACTTTCACGGATGACGCTCCCACAACTTCCGAAGGCAACTTATGTTCCATGGGTTCATTGCTCTCACAGGCAGAAAATTTATCCTTATCTCTAGGTTGAATCTCTGCTTGTTCAGTTTCCATCCATTGTTCCTCGTCTGGCCTTCACATAGCAGAAACAGCTTGACCCCCTTTTCCTCTCTGTGGCAGCCCCTCAAATACTGGAAGACTGCTATCCTGTCTCCCCTGATCCTTCTCTTCACTAGATAGATGATAGATAGATAGATAGATAGATAGATAGATAGATAGATAGATAGATAGATAGATAGATAGATAGATAGATAGATAGATAGATAGATAGATAGATAGATAGATAGATAGATAATAGATAGATAGATAGATAGATAGATAGATAGATAATAGATAGATAGATAGATAGATAGATAGATAGATAGATAGATAGATAGATAGATAGATAGATAGATAGTAGATAGATAATAGATAGATAGATAGATAAGATAGATAGATAGATAGATAGTAGATAGATAATAGAGAGATAGAGAGATAGATAGATAGATAGATAGACAGATAGTAGATAGATAATAGATAGATAGATAGATAGATAGATAGATAGATAGATAGATAGATAGATAGATAGATAGATAGATAGATAGATAGATAGATAGATAGATAGATAGATAGATAGATAGATAGATAGATAGATAGATAGATAGATAGATAGATAGATAGATTGATATTTAGATAGAGAGATAGAGAGATAGAGAGATGATGGATAGATAGATAGATAGATAGATAGATAGATAGATAGATAGATAGATAGATAGATAGATGATAGATAGATGAGAGAGAAAATAAAAATCTGGGTCATTAAGTGGATGGAGGACCTTAGGAATGCAATATATTTTGTCATTTTTCTTATATCTTCATTTTCATACCTAAGAACAGAAGAATAACTTCATTTGTTTAAGGAATCAAGCTGTGTGTAAACACGAGGAATCTTGCCTTACAGCTAGTTACGCTCGCGATTCTCTCGCTGTTGGTAAAAAGGAAGAAACTCTATCCAGATTTTTGGAACGGAGTACCTGGACTATTGAGGTACTAACTCGTTCATGCTGGGTGGGGAACACTTCGTCTTGGGGTGGGGGGCCCCGGGGGGGGGTGTTGTCTTGCAACTTTGGAGCGTATTATCTTCAAAGCTTTCCAGCAGAGTCATTCCATTTGTAGAACTAATTTTTGTTTTGTTTTCTTCTGTTGATTCTTCCTCTCTGGCGCTCTGTTTGTCGGCTTTGCCCAGCCCTATGAATTTCTTGGAAGACACGCAGAACAAAGGATTGGCCATTGCAGTCTTTGGCATACTCTTCTCTTCGTTGTGTGTGCTGTTGTTAGACAATGACCCCCTGCCTTTCATCTCCAACTCTTCAGTACAAAATCGAGGTAATCTCAAAGAATTTCCGATAGGAACATGGGGAGGGGGTGGTCTTCTTTAAACTGGCCTCCTCAAACATCCTCCCTCTTTCAAGTTAGCTTTGTGGATTAAGAATTTGGCGAGCTGTGGTCAAAGATAGGTCAATAGCACCAAAGTGGATAGAAAAAATAAGGACTATAACCTTTTTTTAAAAAAAGTAGACGGTTAATTTTTGGATATTTGAGGAGGAAGGTGAACAGCTGACAGGGAGTGGGAGTGCAGCTCCGTTGGCTGCGGGGGAAACTGGGGAAGGGCAAAGGCCGGCTGGGCAGAGCAGGGGAGAAGTAGAACAAGGGGAAGGGAGTTCAGAGGAAGACCCAGGTCCACTCCCTCTTCATCCTAAAGCAGGCAGAGAGGAACAGAGAAAAGAGCAATGTGGGTTGCATGGCTTACGGGGGAGGAAAGGGCCCTGATTCCCTTCATTAGGCACACCTGGGAAGAGAGTTTAAAAGAAATGCATGCTGAGTGCAGCATCTTCTGGGGACAAACGTGAGTTTATCTTGTGTTGACTTTGCTTATCTGTGTTCCTGGCATCCTCCCAATCATGTCGAGTTATTGCCATGCCTTCGTGTCTGGAATTCCTTCTCATGCCCTGCCGGACTAATGGCCTCTTCTTGCCTTGAGAACTATAACTTAACTGTAAGTTATAGTTACAGTTTTTGTTGACCATGTTTTGGACTTGATTCTCTGCAGCCAAAGGCTGTTCCTGGGAGTGTTTTTCTCCAACCAGAAGGTAACCAGGACATTGGGGGCAAAGTTGGAGCTAATAAAGGGACTCCTACTGATTATCTGACTGCGTTGCCTTTGTGCCACGCCCCGGGTCATCATAGTGGCCTCCAAGGTGCATTGAATTTGTCACTCTGTAAAGAAAGAATATGGAGGACAAAATAAGTCCACCTTACTTGGAACATCTCCCTTTCTACACAAGCCATTCTGGTGCTTCTGACATGGGGATGAGATCAGCTGCTTCCTGATTATATCGTATTTAAGAGTTGTGGCTAAGAGTTGTGTCTAATCCAGCCTATCATCTCCTTCTTCACAAGAACATTAGAAATCACTTCAATGGATCAAAGCAAGCTTATATCATCCTTCCTCCCAGAGAGAAAGCAACACAAGTAGCCATAGAAAAAGAGCTACTCTGCTTTTGACTCGTGCCAATTGGCATTAGATGGCGGAACGGCCTTTAAAAAAAAAAGTACTGCCTTCTTTCCACCATGGTTTTAGGTGAAGGATCTCTCCAAATAGACCCAGCTCTGGTTTTTAAAAAGCCATTTCAACTAAGAGCAGGAGGAACAGACAAAGAACTTGGGAGAACATCTGCCATTTCTGTCTTCTTAGATACTTTCCTTGTTTTGCCTAAGACAAGATCCCCCAACCGTGGCAACTTTAAGATGTGTGAACTTTCGACTCACTTCAGTGGCTGACTGGGGAAATCTGGGAGTTGAAGTCTGTCTTAAAATTGCCAAGGTTAAGAAATCTGACCTAAGGACAGGACCAATCCAAGGTCTGTTGGCCAACAGCCATCGTTGTACAAATAAATGTCCCATGAGTTGCCTTCTATGGGAAATCTAATGACGTCCCCTTAGCAGAGGTTATGGCAACCCTACCCATTCTTTCATTTGCATTGTCCACCTGTCTTTGTGCAGAAATACTTGGGCTTTTAACGTTAGTCCTTCTCTTTTGATCTCTTTGTCTAGAGTACTGGAAGGTGCTGGCTTTATTCTATTATCCTGCCTTCTATTATCCCTTATTGGCATGCGCTACTGTTCGACACAGAGTTGGATACCTGCTTGGCTGCCTTCTGTCCTGGTGTCACTGTGTGCTCTACATCTGGCAAAAGGTGGAATGTCCTCAGTCATCCAAGGTAAAGAGAAAGAAGAAAGAAGCTGACAGGGAGAAACTGGGTGCAACTAGAGCAGAGGTCTCCAAACTTGGCAACTTGAAGACTTGTGCACTTGAACTCCCAGAATTCTGGGAGTTGAAGTCCACCAGTCTTAAAAGTTGCCAAATTTGGGGACCCCTGAACTAGAGTTCTTGCCTGAAGCCTGGAGACTTTCTGCCCATTTTGGGAGAAGTTTGGGACTCAAATTTTGGATTTTTAATAAATGCGGTTGGGCCATAGAATCAAAACGTATTAATTTGAAGCAATTAATAGAAACTCCCCAAGCATAAAGCCATTTCTGCCTTGATGATATTCAGAAGGACATCCTGGAGACAACATCTGGAGAAGGTCTGAAGACCACACTTCGAGTTGGGGGGATACTGAACTGGGGCCACAGTTGCATACATCTTTTGATGGTGATGCTTCAGAAGGCCCATGGTCGTTTGTCACTTATGTTTCTTGAACTCGGTGAAGTAGATTTTAGGATGCAACTACTACAAGGGAAATGTGAGGATCTGTCCCAGAAGAATGAGAAAGGAGATAACTAAGGAGCAAATTGTCAGGAATATATATGGCACCAGGGTTCCTCCCAGGTGGCTTTCAGACCAGGAATCATTTGTTACCCGTACATTGGACAAAGCGGATGCTTTGACTTAATAGGAGTAGCAAACTCTTTGGATTTCCCATGGACTGCAGTGTGTTCTCAGGATCCAGGAAGCAGGGCAGAAAGCAATTATGTGCACAGCTTGTAATTAACATGAAAGCATATTTTGAGTCCCACCAAAGGAAGAAAGCAGCCAAGAACACCCCCTTGGGGTTCCAGAGGATCTGAAAAAAGGGGTGTGGAGGAGAGCAACTAATCCACTCTCTTTGTTTTTGACTTTGCACCTCAAAGCAATTCACAGAGGACTTCGCGAGAGGGACCAACTCACTCTTCAAATTCATCACTGCGTCGTCGCTGTGGCAGAGAGATCTGGTCCATAAACCACAATCCCTGGGTCTGGAAACTTTCCAGTGTAACATTAGCCATTGAGGGATGTTGACCGAGATATAATTCAACTCCTCAGTGCTCAGTGGTAGCCACTTTATTCTGTCTTTTTTTTTTCTTCTCCTTTCTTCTCAGATCTACAGATATTATTCCCTGCTTTCTTACCTGCCTATCATTCTGTGCCTCGCCGTGCTGAGCCTTTGGTACCCCGTAAAATTGGTCGAGAGCTTCAAAAGGGACGCCAGGATGGCGACAGAGAAGGTAACCGATCTTGACATTGCCCTCTCCAGCTCCAAAGGAGGCAACAAACAAGCCATTGACGATCGTGAATCATCGTTAAACAAATGGTTGTAAGACAAGGACTACCTGGATGAAGTACATCCAAAATTAGGAAAGAGAGCTGTGGTCTGGTTTTTTAAAAATCCGCTTTTTCCCCCTAATGACCTCTCGTTGATTTGTTTGTGTCAACCCAAGCTCTCAGCTCCAGAAAAGTTGAGTCTTAATGTCCCTGGTTCAGAGGAGAATGGATGCCTTATTGTACAGTTGTATTAAAAAAAAAAAAAAAAAAGCAGGCTGTTGGCGCAACGGTGCTGTAATCCCCTCGGACTGTTGTGTAAGAAATCCCTGCTTTGCAAACCCAACAATAGCCAGAGGAATGCGTTTGGTGCCTTTGCCTGGGAATGTGCAGGCGGAAATGGGCAGGCAGGTTTTTGGGTTTCACCAAATCCAACCGTTTATATAACCCTGAGATGAAAGGGAGGGAGAGAAGGAAGGGAGGGAGATGGAAGGGAGGGAGGGAGGGAGATAGAAGGAAGGAAGGAAGGAAGGGAGGGAGGGAGGGAGGGAGGGAAGGAAGGAAGGAAGGGAGGGAGGAAAGGGTAGGGAAAGGGAAGGAAAGGGAAGGGAAGGGAAGGAGGGAGGGAGATGGGAGGGTGGGAGGGAGATGGAAGGGTGGGAGGGACGGAGAAAGGAAGGAAGGAAGGAAGGAAGGAAGGAAGGAAGGAAGGAAGGAAGGAAGGAAGGAAGGAAGGAAAAGGCAGGCAGGCAGGAAGGAAGATAAAAGGGAGGGAGATAGAAAGAAGGAAGGGAGGGAGATAGAAGTGAGGGAGGGAGGGAGATGGAAGAGAGGAAGGGACACACCATATGCATACACATACACATACACATACACATATACATATACATATACATATATATATATGGTATTCAGCTTTGTTCGGGTATTTTCCCACGCCATTATAGTTGTGCTTTTAAAGTTGTAGCAACGTTTCGGCAGAATCTCATCTGCCATCATCAGGCTTCTGTATTGTGTACGTCTGTATATGTTTTCTGTATATATATATGTTTTCTGAGGTTTTCGGTATTTGTATGTGGATCTTTGTGTTGTTTTCTCCGCATAGATTTGAAGTATCTAGGCAATGTTGATGAAGTCTCATTCATCATCTCAGGCTTCTGTCTCAGCTCTGTGCTTCTCAGAGTGAATTGCTTCACTCTGAGAAGCACAGAGCCGAAGACAGAAGCCTGAAGATGATGAATGAGACTTCATCAAACGCTGCTCTAGATACTTCAAATCTTATGCGGAGAAAACCCAACAACCAAAGATCCATATATATATATATATATATATATATATATATATATATATATACACACACACACACATACATATACATACATACACAGACGTACACAATATATCTATCTATATATGTGTGTGTGTGTGTGTGTGTGTGTGTGTATCATTGTGTGCCCAGTCTTCTCTCTTTTCCTCACAATTCTCAGAATGATGCCGTTCTTCTCCTTTCACACCAGATGTGGTCGGGCATCTGTGCAGCCATGTAATTAGCACCTTTGCAACTGTTATCACGACTCGCGGAGCAGATGGAAATTATGAGAGACATTTTTAAGGGGTGGCACAAATCAGACCTATTTCTTTCATTTTACTTATTGCTAAGCAAAGAACAAAAAACACGGGGAGAATGCAGGAGAAAAGGCCCAGAGAGGCAGCTTTGTAACCTTGTTAGGGTAGAAGAGCATTTTATGCCACGAAATTTAATTTTAATGTTATGACGATTGGTGTAAATTTAAAGTGACAATAATGATTTTTAAAGTTAGTATAAGCCTAAATCCTTGGTGCTCTCTGACCAGGGATGTTTGCTTGCAGACGTTGCATTATCCAACTAGGTAACTTCATCAGTGCTACTGAGTGTGACTTGCTCCCTGTTAATATATAGCGGCTTTTTTCTTTCAGGGTTGATGGGGTATATGGTTTTCTCTTAATTGGGGTATTGTTTTCTGGTTGATTGTTTGTCCGATGTTAATCCCTGCTTATCTGGGTATTGACTGTTGGGTGCTGGCCGCAGGGCGAGCTACTGAATATAAACAGGAAACAAACCCCACACTCGCTCACACTGATGAGGACACCTAGTTGGGTAATGAAGCGTCCACAAGAATTCAACCCAGCTCAACGAGCACCAAGGATCCCATAATTCAAACCCTGATATATAAACATCCTCTTCTATGGATCTGCTAATCTTCTGCAGCTAGCGTCCTCAACTGCAGTTCTACCTTTAAAAAATGGAGGGAGGGAGGGAGAGGAGGGGAGATATTGGGCAACATCTGGAAGGGGGAAAGTATTGATTTCATGGATTTAATGAAGGCCCCCAAATGATTGGAATCTCATCTTGAGTGCTTCCTTGTTTGCTTGAAGGACCCTGGAAGCAGCTATTATGAAGGCTATTTGAAGCACATCCTGGCTAAAAGAACACCCAAGAAAAGGTGAGGCCACCATTTGAGCCCCCAAGAACTGGAGAATCCCAAAAGCGGACCAAGTTTTGCATTTTGGGCAGTTCTTTTGAACTTCTTCTTTCAGCATCAATGGAGTGAAGCCAAGCATGCGTTCAAGCCTCCAATCCTACCTACGTACATTTGTATACATACCCCAAGAAGGTACTTCATTTAAATATATATACATATATATATTTATATATATATTCTTTTTCATTAGGTTCTTGGGAGATATTGAAAGGGCTTAGGGTAGCTTGGTTTTTTTTTATACTGCCCCTCTAGTTTGGTAGTTGTTCTGGAAGAATCTGCAGAACATCTACATCTTTGTGATGGCCACGTATGTTCTGAAGCAAGGAAGTTGCTGAGATGTTCTGTGTCTCTTTGACTTTCTCCTTCTCTCCTTATGGACCTGTTTTTCAACATAATCCATGTATTGAATTCATCTGGGTCTATTCAGGTCTCATTAACCCTAAAAATATCCCCAACGGGCAAAATTTAACTAGCAAGTTATTGGAAGACCACGTGGTTCGTGTTCTACCAATCAGAATATGCTTCTCGATAGATTAGCCATGGCTTTGTGATTGCAGGTTTCCAGATCCCATTGAAACTGGTCCTCTCTCTAGCCATGGCTGTGATAGCTGTCTACCAGGTAAAGTACATCATAGTTTCCTCTCAACCTGTCCACCTGTGGTAGGACCAGCCTACTCATCTGTGTTCTCCTGGTTTGCAGGTGTCCCTTCTTCTACTTGCATCCTTCATCCCCAATATCCAGATCATAAGAGCTGGGATGACCAAAGAAATGACTGCACTCTTTGTCCAGTTTGGTCTAATTCCTTCTGAAAAGCCTGCCAGTATTCCGGGAGACAAAGAGTTGGCAACGGCTAAGCACTACATCTGGTCCCTGGAAGGTACGTTCCTTCAACCTTGGACATCAGTGTCCATTACAGTACAGTGTTTGCCCAACTGCAGCTAGAATGGAGAGGGATCTTGAAGAATGCAAGAGTTAGGTCCAGGAACTCAGAGCAGAGCAGAGTAAGTGTCATGCCCCTGTTGGAATCTGATTTGGAGGGGGAGGCCGAGCAGCTGACAGGGAGTGGGAGTGTGGCTCCGTTGGCTGTGGAAGAAACAGGGGAAGGGCAAAGTCCGGCGGGACAGAACAGGGAAGAGGTAGTACAAGGGAGAGGGAATTTGGAGGAAGACCTAGGCCCACCTCCACTTCACCCTAGGGCAGGCAGGGAGGAACTGAGAAAGGAGCAATGTGAGTTGCATGGCTTACGGGGAGGAAAGGGCCCTGATTCCCTTCATTAGCTGCAGCTGGGAACACAGTGTTTAAAAAGGCAAGCGGTACACAGCAAGTCGTTGGGAGCAAATTGTGAATTTTCTGGTATCGGCGAGGCTTATCTGGGTTCCTGGTGTCTTCCCAAACTGTGTGTGTTTGGCTGTGCTTTCAAGTCTGAAATTCCTTCTCTTGCCCTGTCAAGTTAATTACTGCAGCGTGGTTTGTGTGGATTTTTAGTTATAGTTTGTATTTACTTTGTTTTCGGACTGAATTTCCTCCACTTAAAGGCTGTTCCTGGGAGAATTTTTCTCCAGCCAAAGGTAACCTGGACATTGGGGGCAAAGTTGGAGATATTAAAGGGACCCTTCTTACTTATTTGACTGTGTTGTCTTTGTACCACGCCCCAGGTCATCACAGTAAGGTGACATCTGCTTAGAAGGAATTCAATTATCAATTTTGAGAAGGAATTCAACAAGCAATAACAATGCATATTGATTCTTGATTGTCTCACTTCCCCCAGCAATATAAAAAGTATACAGTGGTACCTTGGTACTCATCCTTAGTTGGTTCCGAGGGGTATAATGAGTACCAAACATTCCCCACCCACCCCTAGAAAATAAAGTAGTAGTCACAAGGCAGCCAATACTGACAAATTCTAGCTTGTGCGTTGAGTACCAAGTAAACAATGAGTAACAGGGCAAAATGTTTGCATCGAAATGCGTCGAGTACTAAATTCAATGAATTCAACGCCGTTGAGTACCAAGATACCGTTGCATATTAAAAATGATATTTTTAAAAAAGAAGGAACACAGTGGACATCTCATCTTTTGTAATCCTGCAAGGATCACCCAAGATCTATCCTAAAGAGGCAATTCAACCGTTCCATTTGACAAGTTTGAGTCAGAATATCCCTTTGGATCATGCAACTGAACTAAATAGATCTGGAGATCTGACTCAGTCTTTATAAAATGTGGGACACCTGCAGAGAAGTCCATAAGTCTCTAACCCCTCAAGATTTATTTAGACTGATGCTGTTGCCATTTAATTCTGCAATCCCCTTCCAAGAAATGGGTGACTCAATCCAAACGCCTTCAAATCAGAGGTCTGAATCATGGCCTCCAACGTCCTTAATATTTAACATATGTCAGCGAGCATGTTTTGCACTCCGATGTGCTTCTGTTGCGAATCTGAATGGGTGCCTATTTCTTCCTAAGAAAGATGGAGCTTTAGTTATTATCCGTGCCTTAAAATAGATGTCAGGGCCGAGGCTAAACTAAACACAGGAGCCAAGGCATTTTTTCACATATCCCTGGAGAAAACAGAATAATTTCAGAGATCTGTTTCACGGTCTGTAAAACTTCCTGTAATTTTAAGGTCCAAGATGCGTAGGATGTTTTTCTAAAAAATGCAATCAGGAAACTGTCAAAAGTTGGGGGAGATTGTCAGAAACAAACAGCACAGAGAGAGAGCAGAACGTTCTGGTGATGTTTGCCCTCGTAAAGACTTCTGAGGACCAGGTGCGTGGAGTAGATGACCTGGTGACACAGGGAAACTGCGAAGAAGGATACAAGGGGGCCTCCTACCCAACAACACACAACAGCCCTGTGGCTCCTGTCACCTCCTGCTAAACCAAGCCCTGGGCAGATCCTGGTGGACACAGAGAAGAAATTAACTCTACGGGTTCTGAGAGGTGAAAAATAAAACCATGTCTTTAGAGAAAGAACCCATAGCTTCTATAGATCAAATGTAGATTAAATTTGCACCTCTTTTTGCCTGACGCTCACTGAGATCCCGGTGGGTTTTGTTTTCATCTTGAGAAAAAAAACAAACTGCAATCTTTTAGGAATCCTGCAGCCCTTGTCTGGATCCCTCTCTGCCCATTCTTGTTTTGCAGTGTGCTTCATCACTTCTCTGGTCCTCTCCTGCCTGGTGACCTTCTGCATGTTAATGAAGTCCTTGGGAAATCATAGGTAAGGCCTCTTCCCAGGGTTCAGAGGTCCAAAGTACCACCACCTCTTCCTCTTTTCCTTCTCCTCGTCCTCGTCCTCCTTCTCCTCGTCCTCCTTCTTCTCCTTCATCTTCTCCTTCTTCTCCTCCTTCTCCTCCTCCTTCTCTTTCTCCTCCTTCTTCTCCTTCTGCTCCTTCTCCTCTTCCTCTCCTTCTGCTCCTCCTTCTCCCCTTCCTTCTCCTCCTCCTTTTTCTCTTCTTCCTTCTCCTCCTTGTCCTTCTCCTCCTCCTTGTTCATCGTCTCCTCCTCCTCCTCCTTCTTCACCTTCTCCTCCTCCTGCTTCCCCTCCTCCTCCTCCTCCTCCTCCTCCTCCTCCACCTCTTCTTCTCCTTCTCCTCCTCCTTCTCCTTCTCCTTCTCCCCCTCCTTTTTCTCCTCCTCCTCCTTCTCCTCCTTGTCCTTCTCTTCTCCTCCTTCTTTCCTTCATCTTCTTCCTCTTCTTCTCCTTCTCCTCCTCCTTCTCTTTCTCCTCCTCCTTCTCCTTCTCCTCCTCTTCCTCTTCCACTTCCTCTCCTTCTCCTCCTCCTTCTCCTTCTGCTCCTCCTTCTCCTCTTCCTTCTCCTCCTCCTTCTCCTCCTCTTCTTCCTTCTCCTCCTTGTCCTTCTCCTCCTCCTTGTTCATCATCTTCTCCTTCTCCTCCTCCCGCTTCTCTCCTCCTGATCACATCTTCTTCCTGTGTTTCAGGACTAACCTCCAGTGTCTCTACCGAGGGGCTGTTGAAAATGTTTTCTATCGTCCCTGCAAACTCCAACCTTCCCAGCAGTCTCTCGTATGCTGGATGCAATTCACGGGGTTCCAGATATCCTTTGCTTGCCTAGGTAACTGAGGAGCACTAATCACAACTTACAAGGTGGGAGGGAAAGAGGAGTAAGTTGGAAAAAAAACATCCTGGAAGAAAGAAAGTCATGACAAACCACATCCATACTGTTGCCAAGAAAACTGCACGGATGTGTCTTCAAACTTGACTTGAAGGAGTCCTTATTATTTCTCTGGCCTTATACTCCACCTTCTAGGCAACAGTTGGACCACAGGGTGGAAAAGGGTTCAGCTGGGGAGAGGTGAAGGTGTTCGAGTGGTGGGATTGAAATATTTTTACTCCCAGTTCTGTGGGCGTGGCATGGCTTGGTGGGTGTGGCAAGGGAAGGTCACTACAAAATCCCCCTTCCCTCCCCACCCCACCAACCTGCTTTCCAGCTCCATTCTCCTGGGCAGGGCAACCAAAGAAGAGCCAGCCAATCAGCTGGGACTCAACGGGAGGCGGAGAAGAGATGGGGTTGGTGGGGCCAGTTGGAGGTGGTATTGGCTGGTTCTCAGAACCACTCAAAAATTCTGCTACTGGTTCTCCAGAACCGGTCAGAACCGGCTGAATCCCATCTCTGTGGTGGTCCCAAGGTCAGAACTGATGTCCATCTGTGATCTTCTTTGCAACCCAACGGGCATTTTTGTCTCTGTTGCAGCTCTTTTCATCCAGCACCTTGTCTTCTTCATTTGCATCGTGTGTTTCACCTTCCTGATCGTTGTCCCACTGCAGTCTGGCAGCAACATGTTTCTTTTCAAAATTGTGATGAACTTGTGGTAAGTGTTCCAGAGAGCCAAGCCCAGAAGGTTCATGCGATTCATCTGCCTTATGAACGTTGAGAGGTCCCAACCCATCGATTGTCCTGTCCACCTAGCTCCCTGAACTAAAACCCACCAAGCTTGGAAGTAGGAATGTCTCTTTATGTAGTTGTTGAGTTTAGACCAGGGGTCTCCAACCTTGGCAACTTTAAGACTGGTGGACTTCAACTCCCAGAATTCCTCAGCCAACTTTGCCAGCTGAGGAATTCTGGGACTTGAAGTCCACAAGTCCACCAGGGGTCTCCAACCTTGGCAATTTTAAGCCTGGAGGACTTCAACTCCCAGAATTCCTCAGCCAGCAAAGCCAGATGACAACCATTTCCCCAACATCACACTAGCTTCTAATGTGATGGTTAGAACCACTACTATACCCCTAAATTGTTGCTTTTAGTCAAACTGAACCTTCATTCATTGGATGATCGATGATTTTGGGCTTTTTTTTTCTAGGCCCTTTTGGTTGACCTTGGTTGTTTCACTCATTGTCCAGAACCTGCTGGTCCGCTACTACTTTCTGGAACGGGACCATCTACCCAGGGAGTTGACCAATAGGTGATTATTAAATTATGTCATGTGGAGAGCCCTCATGACTGGCATTGATGCTACCTGGACATTTATTGTTATATTGTTGCAGCAAGTTGTGTACATTGGCGTATGCGTTTGTATGCTTTACTCGTGGCCGTCTCTGCTTCCTTCTTTTGCAGGAGAGCGTTTTACATCGTGACTTACATGTTTTTCCCTATCAATGTGCTCCTGGGCTTAATGGCGGGAATCTGGAGACTGGTCATCTCGGCCCTTTATAATATTGTTCATTTCTGCCAGTTGGATGGGAGCTTGCTGAGCCGTGGGGTGGAGGGATTTGATCCAGGTAAGGAATACAAGACCCCATCCGTCCTCCCCCGAAACCAGCCCCTTGCACCCTGGCTGCATCCTTCCTTTTCATTCACGATGCATAGAACTCCATTCACACGTGTCGTATGAAGTCTATGGAAATTCTTAGTCCTCCAGGTCATTTGGTTGTCCGAAAGCTGCCTTTTTCTTTTCCAAGAGGCAACTGGAGTGTTTGGGTTTTTTCTTTGAAGGTGTTTTGCTTCTCATCCAAGCGGCTTCTCCAGCTCTGACGGGATGGTGGGGAATGGAATATAAATAGAGGTGGTATTCAGCAGGTTCTGACCGGTTTTGAAGAAATTTTGAGTAGTTCAGAGAACCGGAAAATCCCACCTCCTGACTGGCCCCGCCCCCATCTATTCTCCGCCTCCCGAGTCCCAGCTGATTGGCTGGGTCTTCTTTGGTTGCCCTGCACAGGAGAACGGAGCTGGAAAGCAGGTTAGTGAGGTGGGGAGGGAATGAAGATTTTGCAGTAACCTTCCCCTGCCACGCCCACCAAGCCATGCCATGCCCACAGAACCGGTAGCAACAAAAAAAAATGAATCACTGAATATAAATCATTCCCCACCATCCAGTCAGAGCTTGCAGATTTATATTCCGCAAAAAATATACCTCCTTCCATTCCCCAGAGCCGAAGAAGCTTTTTGGATGAGAAACGAAACGTCTTCAAAGAAAAAACAGAAACTCCACTTGCCTCTTGGAAAAAAAAAAATGAACCTTTTGGCATGATCCTATGAAGTCCCTGTAGATTTGTTTGCAAAATCTCTATTCTTTCCCCATTCCTGGGTGAAGGATACTGAAAAATCCCCGTTCCCTCTCCATACCGCACTAACCTGCTTTCCAGCTCCGTTCTTCTGTGCAGGGCAACCAAAGAAGACCCAGCCGATCAGCTGGGACTCAATGGGAGGCAGAGAAGAGATGGGGGCAGGACCAGTCAGAGTGGGGTACTGGCCAGTTCTCCAAACAACTCAAAATGTCCGCTACCGGTTCTCCAAAACCGGTCAGAACTGGCTAAAGACCACCTCTGCATCCGTCTCTTTCTTGCAGGCCACCGTACCTACTGCCAATATTTGAAAATCGAGGTCAGCCAATCACACCCAGCAATGAAAGCCTTTTGCCTCTTGCTTCTCCGTTGGCAAAGTGCCCAAAATATACAGACCCTCCAACTCAGAGACGCCGAAGAAGGTAAGAGTTCAATCCGAGGAGGATCGAGTCCAGGAACCGCAATAGGCAGGTGGAGAAAAATGGACGGACGGTTGCCCAAAGTCACTCCAAACTTTCCTCGGAAATAAAAGGAACGGTCCTCAAATTAGAACCACAACTGAGCCGAAAATTTCTGTTCACTAAATGAGACAGTGGTTAAGTGAGTTTTGGCCCCATTCTATGTCTTCTGGCCACTGTTGTTAATTAAGTGAACCACTGCGGTTGTTAAGTTAGCGACACCGTTGTGAAGTAGATCTGGCTTCCTTGTTGACTTTGCTGTCAGACAGTCGCAAAAGGGGATTGCTGTCAACTCATAAAACATTTCTATGCCCGTTTTAGAGTTGCCGTGACCAGAAAAGGGGGAAGGGGAAAGGAATTTGAAAGAACAGCAGTTTGGAATCGAAAGCGCATTCCATTCATATCTTGCAAAAATTATAACTAAGCGACTGGAGTTTCTCTAATTGGAGAACATGATTGATGACTCTTGGCTATGGATGTGCCCCATTGGAGAATATAAATTACAATACACCCAGAGGGGTGGGGGGGTGGGGAAACCAGGGTCAAGGGTGACAGTGAATTACATGTCTCAGAGTCAGCTACACACAGGTCATGCCGACATGTTCGCTCCTAATAAATCCTTTGACATTTTTCAAACTTGGCTTCTTGGAAACTTGGATTTAATTATGGCCACTGCCGGAATCCTGACAGTTGCGTGATCCCAGGATACTGCCATTGTCGTAAGTATGAGACAGATGCCAAGCGCCTGAATTTTGATCACGTGACAGTAGGATGCTGCGGCGGTGTGAAAAAGTTACTTTTCCAGTATTGTTATTACTTTGAGCGGTCACTAAATGAATTATTGTAAGTCGGGAACTACCTGTATTAAAACGTTCCAAAGAAACAAGGCCAAATAATACTGATGATACTTTCACTTTCCTCTTCAGCTCTCTTTTATATTTCTATCTTTCTTTTTAAAAAAATCTTCTTTCTCTAACTTAACAAGGTTGTCTTTTCAAGCCTGGGATCTGATTGCACGAAACAAACCTATCAATTCAGACTTGCCCCATAATCTTTGCTTCTTCTGAATTTCTTTCCAGGTTATCTTCAAGCTGACGCACACACACACACATCCTTCTAAGACAGAGGTATCCAAACTTGGCCATTTTAAGACTTGTGGACTTCAACTCCCAGAATTCTCCAGCCTGGCTGGAGAATTCTGGGAGTTGAAGTCCACAAGTCTTAAAATGGCCAAGTTTGAGGACTCCTGTTTTAAGACTATCGTTTCAACCAGATTCCTTTCTCAACAGGAATCAAACTCATGAAGACCACCAGTTCATCACCCAAAGCACCAAAGGGCCAACAGAACCGGGTGCGATGGCGCCTGGCCTACACCCTCCTCAACAACCCTTCCCTGTTGCCCTATCGCAAAGGGGCCCTTGTGGATGCGACAGTCAATGAGACCAAGGCCAGCCTCACCAAGCCTTGATGGAACCGGCAACGTTTCTTGGAAAACAATGGACTCCCATCCGGTGATAATGGATGGATTCCATCACGAGTTTTCAACTGGGGTTCTTCAACTTCTTCTCCGTGCCTCTTTCAGGCTCGTGTGTCTATCCCGACCTCTTTGTAGACTTAGAAGATGACAAGAGGCGTAGCTGTCCTCCTTTCCTTTCCCACCCCACCCCATTCCACCCCAGGACAAACAGCTCTTGATGGCCACGACACCCAAAGCAAAGTTTTGGAATTGATCCAAAGCTGGTCTTTTTCTCTCCATAACAAGACGTTCCTTAGCATGTGTTCTCCTGTTGTTGTTTTTGTTTTTAACCTGTCAATGTTGCCCTTCGCACATCTTGGGTTTCAAAGCCCTCTGAAGTGCTTGGTGAACCCTAAATCTTGTGGGATTCACTTTTAGCAAGAAAGAAAGCCAAGGATGGTAGGCTTAGAAGTTAAAAGCAAAATAGAGACCAAAGTATGGAGATTTTGAGAGTTTTGCAAATGTACATAATGGGTTCTTTTTTTAATGTTAGGAGTGGGGTGATGTTTGAGATGGAGAATTTGTATAAATGCATTGAACAGGCTCCTTTAACTTGTTTAAATTCCCACATACACTGTTCCAGGTTGTCTAGATGTTTAACAGAGTGGCCACCATTCCTCAGTAGAATTAAAAGAGTTGTGTCATAAATATGAAGAAGAAGATGAAGACGGAGACAAAGAAGAAGAAACTGGACAATCAAAATATATGCACAAGAAAAAAAAACACATCTCAGATTTTTTTAATCCCTCCAGTTCTAATAGGTTACATTGAGAAAGTCCCTACATAGTTGAGTCTTTTTGACAATACCTCTTCATGTCAAGTTGTGGAGTTCCTTCTCCTCATTCTTACCTTGACCAAGTAAGGTTCCCGCCCATCTCCTTTAAAATAAAATAAAAACTCTAATTTCAGGAGCTGGCCAGATGACTTCTGCATACATCTAATGAATGTTGAGTAATTAAAGAATACAGAAACCTGATTTCTACTATGATGCATAATAAATGAAACCTCATGGTTAGTCTCTTGGAGAAGGTGTGCTTTTGTCTTCAGGGGCATCTCGGCCCGCCGGACGTCGAATCCTGGAAGGAGGCATTTGATGGAGAGATTGTTTTGATGATGTCGGGACTTTCAAAAAATAAAACTGGATAGAGAAACGTGTATGTGTAAGTGTGTATCTGGTTTGCTGCAAAAGATCTTTTCCAGGTCTTGCCAGTTTAAAAGATCAGAGAGCAGGAATAGAAGAAGGCTTCCGGAAGTACACCACCGTTGACTTGGAAGACTGTAGCTAGACTTTCCATTTCCCCAAGCTGGAGAATGTGTAGATCATCCCTTGCTTGCTCCTTCTCGGGATGTTTTTGGAAGAGACTGTCAACTGCCACCTTATGCTGGCTTGTGCTTCACTGCTATGTGGTGACAGGAACTGTGGAGAAGGGGAATGCTTGGGGAAATGAAAGTAAGTGTGGTGTCTCCTTAAGACGCTGCCTCAATGTCACTCATCTGGAAGAGGGAGGGAGTTACATACCAAACAATGCTAGGACTGACCGTTATGAAAACATCTTTCCTGAAACCTGGTTAGTTACGCTGGGATGGGCAGTAAGAGACAGTTAAGGGAGAGAAAAGTAGAACTTAGCGATTTTGGCCTGCGATTCTCAGTTCTGGCTGTACAATACTACAATACACTTGATCTCTAATAAAATTATGCCTTTCTCAACAAATAGAGCCAAGGACCATTTCTAGTTAGAGATTTAAATTGTGCCAGGTCAGATACTCAGAACTGAGAATCATAGGCCGAAATCTTTAAATTCGACTTTCTCGTCCTACTCTGTCTCTGACAAAGTTGAGCTTATATATCAAAAAGTTCTCCACCATTTCCACCAAGTCAAGATAAGCATCCTCAAGAAATTAGTCACCTTTTCCCTTCTCCCTTTATAATTTTTTTCCTCCTGAAAAACAGTTCTGGACTTTCAAATCCTTGCCAGGTTTTGGACTGCTTCTATTCACCTAATCAAATTCGCCTATCCGTATTTTTGATTTTTTTTTTCTCTCTCTCTCTCTCTCATTGTTCACCTGTCTGTTTCTTTTCTTACTTGAGAATATGGGGAATCCTGCCCCAGTTCAAATCAAGATTCTTCGTCTAAGAACCAAAGTGTGAAACTTTTACCTAAACTAAGAGCTGCCATGGGCCATCCTATAGAAATAAGTTGGATTTTCTCACCGATGCTAGATTGCAAATGTCTTAGCTGTAATGGGCAAGCAAGCAGAACAGAAATAAACTCCAAAAACCCAACTGGCTTTGAGTTCCTCCATTGCAAACAGTCTTGGGCATGGTAGGAATCAAATAGACAAACTTCACATTTTCGTCGGAGGTCAGGCCTTCTCTGATGTCACCAGTTTTGTTTGGATTCTTGCTGGCTTGGAGATGGTTCTTGAGGAAAGTGGTGGGTTTCTCAGAGCCGGTCAAAGCCACGTGGACAAAAGCCTCACGAGAGCCAACATCATTATAGGCCTGGCAAGTATAAATACCTTCGTTGGCCTTGCTGAATTTGGTGACCGCCATGGATCCATTTTTGAAGACCAGAAAGCGCCCTCTGCTCTGCGAGGAACCTGCAGGATCTCGCAACAAGTCCTCTTCTCTTTCAACGTTGGGCCCATCGATGGCCACATGTTGATCAGCTGTCTGGATTTTCCACCTGATCTTCGGCGGGGGTTTACCCACAGCATTGCAGTGCAATTGAAGAGTTAGCCCATCTTTCAACTTACTGTTCTCTAAGCTGGAATGATAGACCAACTGCACCGAAGGAAGGGCACAGTCTAACTTCAAGGACCTCCCAAGAATGAGTCCTTTCTGTGTCTCCGGAGTAGCACACGTAACGGACTTCTTCTCTGGAATCGACACCAGCGTGCTCTGTAGCCATCCATCCAGCCACCAAATTTTACAGGTGCAATCGAAGGGGTTGTTGTTGATTTGCAGCTGAGCTAACTTAGGCATGGAACTGAAGGTCCCATCCGAGAGAATCGCGAGCCGATTGTCACTGAGCCAGAGAGAACGAAGATCCTTAAGGGGCCGAAAGGCCTCTGGAGGGATCTTCTCCAGATGGTTGTTGCTGAGCTTCAGCTGTTGCAGAGATGTGAGGTTGGATAGGTCTCTCCAGGGGAAATTAATAATCTGATTGTGACTGAGATCAAGAGCTCGGAGGTGTACCAGAAAAGAGAAGGTGCCCACAGCGACGGTGCCTATTTGATTGTAGGAGAGCCACAAACCTTGTAGTTTTGCCGTGTTGGCGAAGGACTCTTCACCCAAGGAGGCAATGTGGTTGACGGACAGGGTGAGGGTGGTGGTGTTGGAGGAGAAGTCCTGAGGGACCACCTGGAGATCTTGATAAGAACAGTCTGCAACATATCGCTCATATTTCTTCTTTGCTACACACCGACACACCTCCGGGCAGCTCTGGATCCCCACAAGGAGCAATGTGATTAGTAAGCAGGTGAAGAGATCCATTGCTTTCTCCCCATTTAGCTGCAAAACAACAACAGTGGAGATTATCTTCCATCCTTCTAAGATCTGGTCCAACCCAACAATCGGCCCATAACTGTGTTATATCACCTGAGGTTGAACATGGGCATCACCTGATGGGCCTTTGAGTGAACCAACCCAGAGTTTGGTAATCTAACAAATCTGGTCTCAAGACTTCTTCCCAACAATTGTGTGTGATAGCAAATCCAAGCTCAATTTATCTCGGATGTCTGCAAAAAAAAATAAATCACTCCAGCAACACTGAATGGATGAAGTGATAATAGAAAACTATGACCATCAAAAATATATTGCTGCTAGCAAGGAACACTGTCTCTAGTGTTGTTTCATAATACAGCTATGTGTTTCTTATCTGGATGTCCTTCAACCTTTCAACTGAATTTTAATCAAGGAAAGATCCTCACATTTTTAAAATAATTATGAAAGAAGTCCTTTGCGTAGACCGTGAAAGCTAAGACATAAATCTTAAGTAGCATAGTAACCAGTTTAAAATTTCCCACCGCTCTCCTACTTTAAGGTTCTCCTATCATGAGGTTTCTTTCCATGTTGCTCTCACATTGTGTGAATCCACCTCTGTGCTCTGGTTTAGCACTACAAACCCCTAGACTCAAGAAAACATCCCCATAAGCCACAGCTTCTCAATCTTGGCAAATTTAAGATGTGTGGACTTCAACTCTCAGAATTCCACAGCCAGGAAATTCTGGGATTTTTTATTTTATTTTTTAAAGACAAACACTAACAAACACAAAGATAAAACATTAACATAAAACCATCTTCCAAAATACAGCATGTTGGCTGGTACATTTCTTTCATAGTATCAACCGTCTTCCTCTTCCAAACATACATTCATATTACCTAAGTCAACTATATATATTATATTGTATTATATGGTATCATTATTGTATCATTATTAGATTCAACTATAAATTTACATAGTTCTTATCGAGCGAATCTAAGTTTTAACCAATCTGGGAACATTCAATTCATTTCATTATGTTCAATTATATAATATCATTACATCATATTATCTTACATATTATACTATTCCTTTTTATAACATCGTGTACTTCTGGGAATTGAAGTCTACACATCTTAGAGTCACTAAGACTGAGAAACACTGCCATAATCTATTCCCAATGAATTTGCTTCTTTTGTTATCTTGTTGAACTGCTATGCTGATTTCACAATTCTGTTGGGAAGAAATATCTTTGTCCAATTAGCATTTGTCTAGCTGAAGATGTGCCTTGCTGTAAAAAGGATGACTCTGTGTCTAAAAGAAGGCGAATTTTCTTGTAGATCATCAACACCTCACCACAACACCTTTCCAACACTCTCTTCTTTCACACTCCCCAAGGACAGTGGCCTCATTCTGAGCTTATCCCAATACATGGAGTTTGGGAGTTAGAACTGGGCAGCTAACAGGTAAAAGGTAAAGCCAGGATTTTAGGACTTCTTTTCTGTTAACCACATCCTGGAATTCAGGTTACACGTTTTGGTTGCCACTAATGTAACTGGACAGTTTTCTCTGGACTTCGCTGCTTAAGAAGTCTTCCTGCCCACGAGAACTGGAGGCTTGTCATACAAGCCTTCAGAAATTCATGGCTACCCTACTACAATGTATTTTGTGTAGGGCTGCCCTTCATAATCTTCAGGCTATCTCCAGAAGTGGTGGGTGCTCCAACTCTGGAGGTTTTTAAGAAGAGATTGGACAGCCATTCATCAGAAATGGGGAAGAGTTTCCTGCTTGAGCAAGGGTTGGACTAGAAGACCTCCAAAACCCCTTCCAACTCTGTTGTTCTGTTAGATTCTGCCTTCTGTAGGGGGTCTTCATGAGGAGTGAGTGGCACCAGCATCTATGCTGGTGGAGAATGCTGAAGGAGAAGGCTGGGTAGGGATCTTCACCAGGGTACCCCTAGATTCCTGGGGTGCTGTAGTTAAATTTTTATCCTGCAAAAGAGGCCCTCCTGCGCATTTTCTCAAGTCTTACCACCACCAGTTTCATCATTTGGCCTGCTACCTCCAAAAACTAGAATCACTGCTTCATGTTTCACACACACACACACACACACACGTAAGAATGATCACAAAACCAACAAATAATTTAAAAGGCTGGCTTTTCCCAGGTGTGCTGAGAGTCTATCCCATCTGATAAACAACGGATGATGAGGAAGGTGGCCTCAACATCTCTCTAGGTAGGGCCAAGGAGAAGAACCTCTTCTCCTTGTATTTTTTTCACTACTGAGCTTAGTGGCTGCTAGAGAAAAAATTCACAGCAAAATCTGGAGAGCAGACTCGATATGCTTGAAATCCAGCCATGAATTGAAGCCGTCAGGAATCCCAACTGGGAGTCTAAATCTAGCAAACTTGACAAAAGTTTGGTTTGTTCTCTGCTAGAACCCCCCCCAAAAGAAGCAAATCTCATACCAGTCCCTTTCTGCTCCAGAGTAATCCTTACTCCTTCCTTCCAATTCTTTGCAGCCATTACCCTCCTCCCTCAAATACGCTGCGCAAAAATAAAAAAGCCCAGATGTTTTCGTTCTCCCAGTTTCACAATTCCTGGCCCGAAAGCTGCAAAAAGCTGCATCGTCGCTCAGCAAGGGAGAGGAACTGAAATCTGAGGAAAACCAGAACTAATTTTCACTAGGGTTGGGGTGCGGGGAAAGCACCCACTCAGAAAATAAGCCCTTTTAACAACAAGCTTCCTGAACTCAAGACAGGAAAAGGGAATATCGTTTCTCTTTCTTTTTACCTTTTTCCAAGCTCCCCTGTTTTCTCTCTTGCGATGTTTCGGGAGGAAAACCTCTACAAACATTGTATTGAGCGCGGACAGGGCTACGCTACGCATTCCAAAAACTTTAATAATAATAGAAAGTCCTGCCTCCAATTTGGCAGGAGTTGGGACAAAGGCGGGGGAGGAAGAGGAGTTGATTTTTCGCAGGCCTCACCAAAAAAAGAAAGAAAGAAAGAAAGAAATATTTGGCTTTTTCGGTTTAATGGAAAGAGGCGCCTCTGGTAGGCAGCGTGCTTTCTGGGAAGAAACTGTTCAGGGTTGTCTGTGACATCCTAAAATTTTAATCCTGATGTACTGGATTTGCACAGAGGGTTCAGATCGATTGAGTTTCTCTCCTCCTCTCTACAATACACCTGGTTTTTTGCATGTTTGTTTGTTTACTTGATTTAGGTAGCTGTCCTTCTTGCCAAGGTGGTGTGTACACCAAAATAATAGACTAACAATGTTGGAAGGGACCTTTGGAGGTCTTCTAGTCCAACCAGGAAACCCTATACCACTTCAATCTCCAATGATGGTGCACCTACAACTTCTGGAGACAATTTGTTCCACTGATTAACTGTTCTCCCTGTCAGCAAATTTCTCCTTAGTTCTAGGTTGCTTCTCTCCTTGGTTAGTTTCCACCCGTTGCTTCTTCTCCTGCCTTCAGGTGCTTTGGAGAATAGCTTGACTCCCTCTTCTTTGGGGCAGCCCCTGAGATATTGGAACCAATAAACACCCATAAACAATAAACTAGAAAATCTATGGTCTGTTGGCTTTACAAAGTCTCAGACGATTAAGTTTAAAATTGCCCACAGAGTCGATTCAGAGGATATCCGTAATCCATGGCAGATTTTCACTCCTGCTTTCCCTCCTCCACTTCCTTTGTACATACTCACTTAAAAATTCACTGGTTTTTTTCCTGTCTCCTGCAGGCTGTAAAGCACAGATGGGGAGGAGTAAATTAAGGGGAGATTGTCTGTCTCCCCGATGAATAACAGATGAAGTAGACGAGTCTCTAATAACCTGACTCACCGGCTGCTTCGGACCGAAGTAATGTCTCTTAAACATAGACAATCCTAAAGCATATAAGTTTGTTTTTTTTTTAAAGAAACATTTACTCTGCTTTCTTCTTCTTTTTTTTTGTAAGATGACTACAAGGGCTAGTTCAGCTTATGTGGGAAGGGAAAACAATCTATTGGCTCTGCGTGAGGTTGTGTGTCTTCAGCGTCTCAGACAGAAGATGTGGCGGGCTAGACATTTCCACTTTTAGGAGGCCACGAAATCCATTTTTAAATGGATTTCATCACTTGGAAACCTTGAGACCACGTGTCATCTCCTCAGCTCGCTTTTTGAGCTTGCTACCTTCTGGTATGGTGCTCATCCGCCATTGTTGATAGGACGCAGAATATAGGATAACTAGCTCGATAACCGTGCTTCGCTACGAAACTATGTTAGTTTTGCGGGGAGGAAGGTAAGGAGAGAAAAAATCTGCCTCTGCCTACCAGCATTCATTAGTATTCATCTGGCTAGCGTCCTGTCAGTGTGTGAGAGAATTGAGGGCTGTTTGGAAAGTGAAACAGTATTTGCTGTGTGAGCAAGAAGGAGACAGCAAGGAGCCTGGGCATGGCTTAGCTCAACTGTTCTGTCCTAAAGCTGATTACTGCTGTGAAACTAAAACTGAAATTCCTCTCCTCTGCTTGTGTTTTGCATTTGGAACAGATTTTTTTTCAGGTAAGGAGGGGGAGTAGAACTCCTTAGCATCAGAGCGTGTTAATAATAATAATAATATAGGAAATGCTCTAAATGCTCTGATGGTCGTTTCAAAAAATCCTTTCTTAGTGAGCCCCTAGAAGCCAAGAGGAACCTACGTGCCCAATTTCAAGTTTGTAGGCTTTACAGTTCTGGAGATTTTGTGATGATGTGTGAGAGGTATTTCGCGGTTTTTTTTTTTACCCTCCCATAAGGTATAAAGGACAGGCAAAGGTAGAGAAACCTTTGCAGGAAGCAAAGTCGTTCGCTCTGTTCAGATTAATCCTTGAAGCTCTGTGTGGACTTTGTACTTCAGTTGGTTTTGTTATAGTTCGTTTAGTTCTTTAGTTGTTGGCATCAGTTCAAAGGAGAGAAAGGTGGGTGCTTATCTCGAGGGACTGTTTGGGACTCATGACAGGCTGGGAATGAACATAGTTCCCAGCATTGAAATAAAACAAGAGTTGTTTAAACTAAGCGTGTGCTTAATTACGGTCTCGGGAAGCCTGGGTCAGAACACTTGGCAACTTTAAGACTTGTGGACTTCAATTCCCAGAATTCCCCATACTGTAGTCCCTGCCCTCTAAAATATTTCCCCTTCAGATATCAGAAGGACCCCAAGCCTGTTGGTCTTTTCTAAGACCATGAAGAAGACTGGAACCTCCCTTCTAACACTGATGAAGTTACCTAGTTGGGTAATGAAATGTCTGAAAGAAAACCACCAAGTTCAGGAAGCACCAAAGGACTCCACAATTCAGTCCTGAGCTACAAATAATTCTCCTCTAAAGATATATTTATTTTGTTCTCCTTTCATCGTTTGAATTGGTTTTTTTTTTTAATGTTTTAGGATGTAACACCACCTCGAATCACTTGTTGAGATGGGCAGCTGTAGAAATCAAATGGCAATAAAATAAAATACAGCTTGCCTACTATTACTCCCCCAAAACACTTGTACGTACACCTTCATCTAATCAGCAGGAGTGAAAATTGACTGGAAGGCATTTATCTTATACATAAGGGCTGTGTTTCTCGGAAGAGACGTTTGCCATCTTCCCTTGTCTTCCTTCTACTTCCCGGTGGTCTCAAAGGGTTCCATGGTGTACCCTCCAATTCCAATATCTCATCATAACTAGATTCCCCAGGGAATTATTAGGTGGAAGGGAGCCGAAAGGGAGAGAAATCTGTTACTCTCTAATTAATTGGAGGCGGAGATGGCTGCGTGTCCTCTCTCCTTCCTGTGTCTTAAAGCAGAAAACTCAATTAAAACGTGTTCACCAGAGACCATTTTTCTATAATGAGAAAGTCTACGTTTCTAATGCACCATAAAAATGTTGATATTGTCCTCTGGTCAGAAGAAAGACGATTTATGCCCTTTCCGTTCTGACAGCCAGATTCCAAATCGACAGAGGCTAGAAGAAGAAGGAGAAGGAGAAGGAGAAGGAGAGGGAGGAGGGAGAGAGGAGAGAGAGGGAGAGGGAGAGGGAAGGAAAGGAGGAGAAGGAGAAGAAGAAGAAGAGAGAAGGAGGAAGGAGGGAAGAGGAAGAAGAAGAAGAAGAAGAAGAAGAAGAAGAAGAAGAAGAAGAAGAAGAAGAAGAAGAAGAAGAAGAAGAAGAAGAAGAAGAAGAAGAAGAAGAAGAAGAAGAAGAAGAAGAAGAAGAAGAAGAAGAAGAAGAGGAGGAGGAGGAGGAGGAGGAGGAGGGAGGAGGAGGAGGAGGAGGAGGAGGAGGAGGAGGAGGAGGAGAGAAGAAGAAGAAGAAGAAGAAGAGAGGAGAGGAGAGGAGGAAGGAGGAGGAAGGAGGAGGAGGAGAAGGAAGAAGAAGAAGAAGAAGAAGAAGAAGAAGAAGAAGAAGAAGAAGAAGAAGAAGAAGAAGAAGAAGAAGAAGAAGAAGGAGGAGGAGGAGGAGGAGGAGGAGGAGGAGGAGGAGGAGGAAGAAGAAGAAGAAGAAGAAGAAGAAGAAGAAGAAGAAGAAGAAGAAGAAGAAGAAGAAGAAGAAGAAGAAGAAGAAGAAGAAGAAGAAGAAGAAGAAGAAGAAGAAGAAGACAAATGCTTTGATTATTTTTGGCCCTCCACGATTTTGCTTATTTTATGGAACAAAACAGTTAAAAACACTGAACATAGTAAAGTCGGGTTGACATAACTTTTGGTCAGTATCACATAGATATATATTTTCCTATATACAATTATTCAAATATATACATTTGTTTGCTTATATATTACATTCCCCAACCTCACTGGTCCTCTTTTCATCTCATACATTCATTTACTTTCTCAGCAATTCCTTTCTCAACTTAAGACCTTCCTTTCTGCTCCCACCCATGAAAGAATCTATCCCAAATTGCGTAATATGCCGACGCGTCTTTATTTTTCATCTCTAAAGTTAGCTTATCCATTTCAGCGCATATCAAGATTTTGTTTATTACTTCATCTTCACTTAGTATATAATGACCCGGAGTGTAATACAGACGTAACAAAATCCAAAACGTAAGTAAATGTCCTTTAATGCCTCCAACTTGGCCCCACTGTTCAATAATTCTCAGTTGGAGATAAAACTTACTCAGAAATAGTCTTCAAAAGAAAGCAATACAGTCCGGACTTAATGAGCAGATAGTGATGGAAATAAAAAACCAAACAAACTTCAATGAAGGAAATTCCACAACAGACCAGGATAAGTAATTACCAAATTCAAGGAGATAACAAGGCACAGTCTGTTGGAAGGACGCCAACCAAGATAACTTCAGCCCAAGATAAAACACGCTTTGCTTCTGTATTGTAACCGTCTCTCTTATATACTATTCTCCCAGCTGCAACTAATGACGGGGATCATGGCCGCTTCCTCTTTCGTAAACCAAGTTGTTCCCTTCTCCATTCCTCCCTGCGTATCCTAGGATGAAGAGGGGATGGGAGTGGTTCTTCCTCTGACTGCCCAGCCGGCCTCTGCCCTTCCCCAGCCTCCTCCACAACCTCCAGAGCCACACCTCCACTCCCTGTTGGCTCCTCCTCCTCTCCCTCAGAGTCCGACTCTACCAAGGGCATGACAGGTATGTCTGTCTCTTTCCAGTCCTGAATAAATGCTATCCTTGCTGCAGTAATCATACGCATAATCAAATATAGCTCATCTTTATTGTATTTGTTTGACATGATTCCTAATAGAAAGCATTCTGGTACATGATCTAATTTAAAACCCAACATTTCCTCCAACCACTTCCTTGTCCTGAGCCAAAACTCTTGTGTTGTTGGGTTTTTTTTGCAGCTCCATCACGCATGATAATAGGTTCCCCGTTCCATTGAGCATTTCCAACAATTCGGGGACTCGCTTTTATACATCTTAGCCAATCTGGCTGGTGGAAGTCGATCTTCCAAATCTAATTGGATCCATTATTCTCCTCCTTCGATGGAGAGACAGGGAGATGCCCACACACACACACACACACACACACACACACACACACACACCTATGGATGGTGTTTTTAATCCGACGGCCAATTTACATGATCACCAGCTGCAAGAGAAGATTTTCAAACACATCTCTTTGGACAAAGAAAATAGCTTTTTCAATAATACCTCACTGGGTTACGGGTGAGAATATCGATGCCGTGTCTTTTCTCACAAGCAAACATGTTTCTTGAAAACTGGGGCTACAGTGTGAATTGAGAATGCACAGCAGGTTTTGGCTGGATGATACGTCTGAATGCTAACAGGAAGGAAGGAAGGAGGGGAGGGAGGGAAGGAAGGAAGGAGGGGAAGGAAGGAAGGAAGGAAGGAAGGAAGGAAGGAAGGAAGGAAGGAAGGAAGGAAGGAAGGAAGGAAGGAAGGAAGGAAGGAAGGAAGGAAGGAAGGAAGGCCACTTTCAAAAGTACTTAGACTTATATACCGCTTCACAGTGGGCAGAGTCAGCCTGCAATACTGCATTCTAACCATTGCATCACCACGGAAGGAAGGAAGGAAGGAAGGAAGGAAGGAAGGAAGGAAGGAAGGAAGGAAGGAAGGAAGGAAGGAAGGAAAGAAGGAAGGAAGGAAAATAGCAATAGCACTTAGAATTGTATACTGCCTTTACAGTGATTTCCAGCCTTCTCTAAGTGGTTTATAGAGTCAGTCTTTTGCCCACAACAACCTGGGTCCTCGTTTTACCCACCTCAGAAGAACAGAAGGCAGAGTCAACCTTGAGCCTGGTAAGAATTGAACTGCCCAATTGCAAGCAGCCGGCAGGCAGCAGAAGTAGCCTGCAGTACTGCACTCTAAGCACTGGGCCACCACAGCTCATACTTCCTCTCTTCCAATCTTCCTCTCTTAAATATATATATATTTTCTTTAAAGGGGACCAGCTGCCCAATTTAAAACCCCTGCCGATTCCCATAGAAGCTTGCCAGATCCCTGCCTCCTGACTGTGTTACCCCAGAGAGCAGCCCGCTTCCGAGAAGGACTGCAAAAAGAAAAGAAAGAAAAGAAAAGAAAAGAAAAGAAAGATTGAAGTTAGACGTGCGGCTTCTCTGCCAAGGCAGCAACTTGCTCCTTCCCACCTCCTGTCTTCTGCAAATTAGCTCAGCTTGAAAGCAGGAGAGGAAGCCAAGGGCCCCATCTGCTCTGGAGCTCCCACCGTGAGAAGCAAGGCTTTCGGTGATCAGATTCCGGAGTGACAATCTAAAGGGGTGTGTGTGTGTGTGTGTGCGTGCTTCCTTTCACAACTGAGGTTCCAGCCGTTGGATTGCTTGCAACCTTCATCCTTGCATGGAACTGGTTATTTGAGAGGCAGCTAGGTCCAGTGGGAAAGGCACCAGATGCAGAACCAGGAGATGGTGAGTTCTAGTACCGCTTTAGGCATCTAAGGTGGCTGGGTGACTTTGGGCCAGTCAACAGGAGACAGTGAGTTCTAGTTCCGCTTTAGGCATCTAAGATGGCTGGGTGACTTTGGGCCAGTCAACAGGAGACGGTGAGTTCTAGTACCACTTTAGGCATCTAAGATGGCTGGGTGGCTTTGGGCCAGTCAACAGGAGACAGTGAGTTCTAGTTCTGCTTTAGGCATGAAATTCAGCTATGTGGCTTTGGGCCAGTCAACAGGAAATGGTGAGTTCTAGTTCCATCTTAGGCATCAAAGATGGCTGGGTGGCTTTGGGCCAGTCAACAGAAGATGGTGAGTTCTAGTTCTGCTTTAGGCATGAAATTCAGCTATGTGGCTTTGACCAGGTGACTTTAGGCCAATCAACAGGAGATGGTGAATTCTAGTTCTGCCTTAGGCATCTAAAAGGCTTTGGACCAGTCTCCAGGCGACCGTGAGTTCTAGTTCTGCCTTGAGCATAAAGGCTGAGTGGGTGACTTTGGGTTCAGCCCAGCCCACCTCACAGGATTGTTATTGTGGGGGAAATCGGAGGAGGGAGCATTGCCGAGCTTGGCTGTTTTCTTGCAGACGTTTCATTACCAAACTAGGCAACATCATCAGTGCACTAGCTGGGGAATGAGACGTTGGCAAGGGAACCACCAAGCTCAGCGAGCCCTGAGGGCCTCCCAGTTCAACCCTGAGCCACAGATATTGTCTTCCCTCTGCAGGAAGAGAAACCTGCGGCCTCCAGCAGGGTCGCTGGCGGATTGAGCCAGGTGAGATTTCACCTGCAGAAACCTTTAGAATGGAAGTGTCTAAATGGCTCCTGATCATCTCGAAAGGATACAGTGCAATGTCTGAAATGCCAGGCAGGTGAGACACTCTGGCCTATCTACAGCCATGGGAGCTCATGGTAACGATCAAGAAAGAAAAGAAAGACAGGTGTTTGTTAACCTTAGCTTAGTCTCTTTCTTTCTTTCCTTCCTTCTTTCTTTCCTTTCTTCTTTCTCATTTTCTCTCTTTCTTGTCTCTCTCTCTCTCTGTGTCTCTCTCTGTGTCTCTCTCTCATTTTCTCTCTCTTTCTCTTCTCTCTCCCTCTTCCTTCTCTCTTTTTCTTTTTCTATCTCATTTTCTGTCTCTCTCTTTCTCTTCTCTCATTTTCTCTGTCTTTCTATTCTCTCTCTTCTCTCTCTCATTTTATCTTTCTTTCTCTTCTCTTTCTCTCTCTCTCATTTTCTCTGTCTCTCTCTTCTCTCTCCCTCTTTCTCTCTCTCTCTTTCTTTTTCTATCTCATTTTCTGTCTCTCTCTCTCTTCCTCTTCTCTTATTTTCTCTTCTCTTTCTCCCTCTCTCTCATTCACATTCTCATTTTCTCTCGTCTCATTCTCTTTCTCTCTCTCTCTCTCTCATTTTCTCTGTATCTCTTCTCTCTCTTTTCTCTCATTTTCTCTGTATCTCTTCTCTCTCTTTTCTTTCTTTCTCATTTTTCACTCTCTTTCTCTTCTCTTTCTCTCTCTCTCTCCCCCTCTCTCCTCCCTCTGCCCCCCAGTTTTTAATTGATAATCGTGCGCAAGAGAAGGAGTACCTCCAATGAACCGGGTTAGTTCTCCAAGGGTTTTTTTACCTGTTTACCTGGCTTTAAGTCCCCCGAAACTGAGAGACCGTTCATGTGTGAATGTTGCTTAGCTCCCACTCTCAATCCAGGCCCCCTCAACGAAAACATTCGGGGCAGAAAAGCGTGGAGCCAAGGAATAAAGGGCTGGGGTTTAGGTGAGTTGCAGCCCAGGATTATTTCCCACCCGGGGCGGGGGTGTGTGTGTCCTTCTGTTCCAAAGTTAACTTACATTCAAGCGGACCCCAATGTTGTTTTTCCAGATCACTCTGCGACAGGTTGGAGTTTTCTTCTATTTTTTATTTTTTGTGATTTGGTTTTATTTTCACCTGTGGATCACCCTACCTGGGAAAGGTAAAGCTAGCAAGTGTGCCCAGGCTTCTCCGGAAAGTCGTACCCAATTCAGAGCTCCCGGACTGGTTTCCTTCTCACTACAAATCCTATGTTCCCCAGTCAGCAGGGCCTAAGGTTGGGGATGATGGGGACTTTTACTCCAAGGCTCTTGGAATGCTTCGGGTTGGGCACCGCTGGTTTCTTGGTTGGTAAGCAGGACCAATTCCAATCTCCAGCCTTCGCAGATCCAAAAGTACCTCTGCCAATCCTCAAGATATCACCTACCTCCCCCCTCTCATTTTCTTTCTTCTCTCTCTCTCTTGTTTTCTCTCTCTCATTTTCTCTCTCTTTCTCTGGTTTTCTCTCATTTTCTCTCTCTCTCTCTTTTCTCTCTCTTCTTTTCTCTCTCTTTCTCTCTTTCTCTCTCATTCTCTCTCTCTCTCTCTCTTTTCTCTCTCTCTCTGGTTTTCCTTCTTATTTCTCTCTCTCTTGTTTTTCTCTTCTCTTTCTCTCTCTCTCTCTCTCTCTTCTCTCTCTGTTTTTCTCTCTCATTTTCTCTCTCTTTCTCTGGTTTTCTCTCATTTCTCTCATTTTTTCCTCTCTTTTCTCTCATTCTCTCTCTCTTTCTCTCTCTCTCTCTCATTCTCTCTCTCCCATTTTCTCTCTCTCTGGTTTTCCCCCATTTTCTCTCTCTCTTGTTTTCTCTCTCTCTCATTTTCTCTCTCTCATGTTCTCTCTTGTTTTCTCTCTCTTTCTCTCATTTTTCTCTCTCTTATTCTCTCTCTCTTTCATTTTCTCCCTCCCTCCCTCTCTCTCACACACACAAGTTGTTGTTTTTAGGGCTCCCATTGTTTCCAAAGCGAGGGAGGGACTCCCTTTCCAATCTTGAAGCTGAAACGCGAGCGCCGCACACACACCACAGTTCCGCCGAGCGTTCCGGGCGCCCAAGAGCGCGCGCGAAGTCAAACACCGTTTGACTTCCCTTCCTTCAACCACAGAGTCCATATGGCACGTCTCTCTCTCTCTCTCTCTGCCAAGAATCGGGGTCTCCCGTCGGCAGGCTGAGGCTCTAAGACTCCCCCCCCCCCCCCCCGCCGCCTTCTTTAAAAGCAGAAATCTGTTCCAGCAAGCCTTTTAAAAGGCAGCAAACAAACCTACATCCCGGAGCGCCCGTTCTCTCCTTTCCTTTTTCCGATTTTGGCACTATGAAACGATTAGACGAGGTAGGGTCTCATCCGGCGGGCCCCTTGGATAGCCCCACTAAAACACACACACACACACACACACACATATAGCTATCCTTGGGGCCAAATCTTCGAACTGCCTAAAAGGAAACGCTTGCTAAACATCCTTTCAACGTCGCTCTTTTGAGTTTTAGCTATATTTAGTATTAACAGAACAACAGGGTTGGAAGAGACCTTGGGAGGTCTTCTAGTCCAACCCCCCTGCCCAGGCCGGAAACCTTACACCGTTTCAGACTAAAAAGGGCTGTGTTTTCGCCCTTCTTTTTAGTGATGTATTTGTTTGTTTGTTTCTTTATTTTGGTCAACTCGCCGCTTTCTCCCGCCCTCGCTCCTGCTGCTGCCCCACCTCCCACCCCCCACCCCAAAGGATCGCAATTAAAGTCAAGCCCCCACTTAAAAATCTAATTACTCCCCTCGAATTTGCTTCCTCTCTCTCCGGACAGAAAGACACCACCGGGGCGCACGGCTTTTTTTTTTTAAATGCAAGGACTGTAGAAAGGAGTTAGCGCTCCAGAAAAATGAAACGGCGGTCGGATGCCACTAATTTCGTTAAAACCGAAAAAAGGAGTTTCTGTAAGTTCCAGATGAGAATTAGCGGGATGGAGGTGGGAGGGTGGGCGAGAGGAAGACGGAACGGGCTGGGGGGGGGAGTGAGGAAAAGGAAAATCCCTCCTGGCAAAAGACACCTCCTTTTTTTTCCAAAATGGGCAACCCGCGCGCATTCACCTGGCGGGATTAAACTTTACCGGAGGGGGGGAACAAAATCTCGTTTGGTTTTGTTGATATCTTCAGCCTAAGCGTGGCATCGAAAGATTCTGCATTTATACTGCAAAGATTTTGAGAGGAGAGAGGAATTGGGATGGGGAGAAGGGCAGCGAAGCGTCAGAAGCTCTTGAATTTTATCGTTCTTTTCATCCCACTCGGAATTCAATCTACGGTACATTCCCCGCCCGCCCTCCCAGTTTGCCAAATAAGGATGCAACAGAGGTGGGGGGTTTTTTGTTTTGGGTCTGTTTTTATTAGACTTTCCATCTACAGAAATATACCCCTCTTGTGGCTGGGGTTTGACTGTATCATTAATTCTTCTTAGACTTTAAACCATCGTATGTACAGTATAGAAGTGGTACTATTTCTCCCAGCCCTGGAGAGAGAGAAAAATTGTGCTGTTTCTTAGTTGATCTTTTGTTGTGTTTGCATTTTTTGCTGCGTTGTTTTCCTTGACAAAAGTCTAAAAATATATACTAATAAAACCACAGGTTCACCAATGCAAAAACTATCTCGCTCCAAAAATCAGCAGCCAGACCCACCAATAATTTTCTTTTCCTTTCCTTTCCTTTCCTTTCCTTTCCTTTCCTTTCCTTTCCTTTCCTTTCCTTTCCTTTCCTTTCCTTTCCTTCTTTCCCCTTCCCTTTCTTCTTTCCTTTCCTTTCTCTTCTTTTCCCTTCCTTTCTCCTTTCCTCTTTCTTTTCCTTTCTATTTTCCTTTTTTTTTTTCCTTTCCAGTCTTTAAATGCCACCCAAATACCAGCCAGGGCGGGAAAGTTAACTAAGCAACTATTCTACCGATTAAACGTTTAGGAAACACGGATCTTCATGAGGGGAAACCCTTCAGGTAGGAGCCCAGGAGGGAAAATTCACGACGGGAGGATGGTGGAACTAAACATGGCCTGTTTCACTCGACTGAATGAGTCCACCAGCGGTCCAAAATGCACACAATTACATTGACACGTTTCTACAGCACGGGCTCCAATTATTATTCACAAGGTCAGAGGCAACCTGTTCCTTCGGTTGGACCTTCCTGGATCTGCTGCCGAGCAGCGACCCTGACCCGGGTTGTTACCGTCTTCACGACCAACTTTCCAAGCGGTTAGGGAAGGCAAGGCAGTTTGTCCGGGCGGTTGGCCGGCTTAGAACAAAGGACGGGAGCTGTCCAGCAATCGCGACCTCCTGAAACTTAACGGAGGCGCTCTTTCGTAGGGAATTTCAGGGACCCCCTACCCGCTCAAACCCGGGTTCTACTCCATCCTTACCTTTCAATTTCGACCAAGAAATGGATTCAACCAGAGTGAGGGAGAAAGGAGGGGGAGACGTGTGTCAACGAGAGGGGAAGGAAGGCAGGCCAACGCCCGAGGCTTGTTGCATGGGTCCTTCCGACTTTCAAAACTTGGGGGAGAATTTCTCCACCGCTTAGCTCCCTGACGGACCCCTTCAAAATGTTCTCTGAATAGGTCGTCGCCCTCCAAGAAAGGGACGGGCAGAGAACCTCCCCCCCCCGCCCCCACCCCCAAAAAACCCCAAGCCCAACCCCCAACCCCACCACAGCCAACCTAGGCTGAAAACAATCCAAATATTCCACGCGCTTCTTCCAAGCGGAGACCCTTCCCAAGAAAACAGCCCGATGGATCCGCAAGGGTCCGGCGAGGCGCGAGAGCAACTCCGAGAGTTTCGGGAGGGGAGCCGCCCGGGCCAGCTCAGCGAGGCGGGGGCTTGTAGTTGCCGTTGATCTCCTGGGCGATGGTCACGGCCTCGGCCCCCAGCGGGAGGCGATCGCTGTATTCGGAGCCCCCTTCGAATTCCTCCGGGTTGGCTTTGGAGTGGGATTCCGCCAGGGAGCCAGCCGCCAAGCTGGGGTCCCTGGCCAGCTGCCCCCCGCCCTCTCCGGCCCTCCGCTCTTCTTCTTCCTCCTCCTCCTCCTCCTCCCCCGCGTCCTCTTCCTCCTCTTCCAGCTCCCCGCGGCCCACCTCGCTGGGCTGGTAGTTCTTCTCCGACTCCAGGTAAGAGGCGCGAGGGTCGAAGTCGGCCGCCATGTGCTTCTCCATCTGGTCGGCCGGGTTCTGCGCGCGGAGGATCAGGCGGTAGGTCTTGCCCTGGTACTTGGAGAGCAGGTGGCAGCAGGTGGCGCCCAGCAGTGGGAGGGTGGCCAGGGCGAGCAGGAAGGCGCTGACCACCACGATGATCAGCAGGGAAGGTACCTCCTTCTTGGTGCTGAAAACCACCTGCACCTGACAGTCCTCGCCCGCCGCGAAGCTCAGGCAGACCGAGTAGTTGGTGCCCGGGGCGAGGCCTCGGAACCAGTAGGAGTTCAAGCCTTCCTCGATCTGCGACCACCGCACCAGCGTCGCCGGCGCCCCGCCACGGCTCACCTGGCACAGGTAGAGGTGACGCAGCTGGCCCTTCTCCCGGCCGCCGGAGAGAGGCGTGATCTGCACCTTGGCTTCGCGCTCCGACACGTCCAGCGCGATGACGCCCAGGTCGAAAGTCTGAGGCTTCAGCTCCGAGCTCTGGTTGAACGCGTGGTTGGAGACGTAACGCGGCAGTTGGATCGGGGCTGCGTCGCCCAGGCCGCCGCCGCCGCCGCAGCGAGGCTCGAAGCCAGCCGGACGAGAGGGCGCGTCGGCCCCCGGGTGGGATTCTCTGGGCTCTGCCTCGGTGCCGCCACCGCCGCCGCCGGCCGTGTCAGGATCGCGCGCAGCGTTTGGGTTCGGCGGCCAGAGGAGCTTGCGCTTCTCCTCCGGCTTCATGACGCTGTTCTTGGACGCTTTGCGCTCGCCCGGCGGCGCCTTGGCCTCGGTCTTGGCGTTGCCCACGGAGTCCTTGTCCTTGGGCGCAGCGTCGGCCAGAGCCACGCGGAGCGAGCTTTGGTTGCTGCCCACCTCGTTGGCGGCCACGCAGGTGTAAGTGCCTTCCTCCTTCTTGCCCAGGTGAGGGAGCAGCAAGGTGCCGTTGGGGAAGGCGCGGAAGTTCTGCCTCTCCCCCGCGCCCGACGGGGGCAGAGCGTTCAGCCGGTCGGCCTCGCTGCCCGCGATCTCCAGCGTCCGGCCGGAGGCTTGGATCCGCCAGGTGAGCTCGGGCCGCGGGATCCCGTCGGCGTGGCAGTGCAAGGCGAGCGAGGAGCCGTAAGCCAGGCTCTGCAGTTCCGGCTGGGGGCTGAGGCGCACAACAGGCGCGGCGCAGCGCATGTAGGGGACGTCGAGCAGCGGCTTGTCCTTCCAGGCCTCGGGCGCCGCGCAGGTGATGGCCTCCCTCTCCGGAATGGAGATCAAGGTGTGCTCCGTCCAGTTCTTCAGCCACATGAGCTGGCAGGTGCAGTTGAAGGGGTTGTTGTAGATCTGCAGGTGGGAGAGCGAGGTCAGCGGGTCGAAGGTCCCTTCGGCCAGGCCGCTGAAGAAGTTGTTGTTGATGCGCAAGGAGCGCAAGTCGCTCAGCGAGCTGAAAGCCCCCGACGGCAGCTGGGCCATGCGGTTGTTGTTCATCTTGAGCAGCTGCAGGGCGCTGAGATTGCGCAGGTCGGCCCAGGGGAAGTCCGAGATCTGGTTGTGGCTGACGTCGAGGTTCTTCAGGAGGCCCAGCACGGCCAGCGTGCCTTCCTCCACGGCGCGGATCTGGTTATGGGCCAACCAGAGCGAGGTGACTTGAGTGACCTCGGCGAAGGTGCCCCGGGCCAGCGCCGTGATCTTGTTGGCCGACAGGCTCAGCGTGGTCACGTTGGAAGGGAGCCCCGAAGGCACCGTCTGCAGGTCTTTGTAAGCGCAGTCGGCAAACTGCTGCGCGTATTTGTCCACGCAGGCGCAAGGCTCCGGGCAGCCCGCGCTGGGCGCCCACCAGAACACCGAGGCCGCCAGCCAGGCGCGCAACAGGAGCGCGACCACCATCTTGGGTCTGCAGAAAGGGGGAGGGGGGGCGAGGAAGAAAGAGAGAGAAAGGCTGAGAGACGCCTGCGCCCCCACCTCCCTCCCAGGATCCCCCCAGCCCCTTCCGGGGCCCCTCAGTCTCACTTCCCACCCGCTTTCCTCCCAATCTGTCTCCCCCCACCATGCCCGTGCCTTGAGACGCTTAGCAACACCCCTCGCCCCCAGAGAACGAGCTTGTCGCAGCTGCACCCCAATATTCCGCGCCAAGGAAGACGGAGACCTCCGACAGCCTCCCGCTACTACCACTCCCATCATCCGCAGCCAGAAGCAGCAGCAGCCCCTCGCACCACCGACACTGGCAACCCTTGTGGGCGCCCCGAGTCGCGTCAACTAACCATCCGGCCCGGGTCCCTACGACACAGGCGGTCGACACGTGTTTGGCTTCGAGAGTCGAGTTGAGGGCCGTGCCGGTGCAGCTTTGCCACCCGATACCGCCCGCCTCCTTCCTCCTTTTTTATTCCCTTTCTCCCCGCTTTTGAATCTGATCCTTCGCCCGAGCAAGACCCGCTTCTTGCGCGGGATTCGGGGAGTCCGTCCGAATCCTGAGAACGGAGCTTCGGTCTCCGTTTCCTTGGCGGAGAAGGAGCTCCTCCGTCGTCTCCGCCCGCCTGTCCCGGGAGGTTCCCCCTTTGCTTGCCACAGTGCCCCGCCCGTCCTCTCCCGTTTGGCACGTGCCACCCGACCCGCTTGCGAGGAGAGCTGCCCCTCCCCCCAGCCCCCTTCTCCGCCCATCTGCCCTCCCTCCCTCCCCACACCTCACCCCTTTCAGGGTCTGCACACCTCCCTGAGCCATGGTTTAGTCAATCATAAACCACACCTTGGGCTAAAGATACAAAACTGCGGTTGGACTGCGCTGATCCTGACCGAGTCTCAAACAGGAGCCTTCGTTGGCTCGCCTGCCCGCCTGCCCTGCGCGCTCTCGGGACGCCTGCACTCGCGACCAGACCATACACACACACACACACACAAACACATACACCCCAAATCCTGCCCCCCACGTGGATCCTTCAGATCCAAAGACCATTTCTGGCTCCCCAGGGAAGACAAGCACCTGCGCCTCCCCCCCCCCGCCCCTCCCTCAACTTCCCCTGGACCAGATGCAACCACGGGTCGAAGCCCGCCCAGGTAAACTGACACCTGCCCCGCGGGAGCTTCCCTGGCTGGCGAGGGGTGGTGCGCCTTTGCATCTACAGGTTGCGCCTGGCTCCCAGCGCCCCAACCTCCCGGGACCCCAGTCTCTAGCCTCATGCAGATCCCTTACCGCTTTTATGGGGGGCTCCAAGAGTGTTTCCTTCGGGGGAGGGAGGCGCAGAAGCCCTGCGGAACTCCAGGCATGAGACTAGGATCGCGCGTGGCACTGCTCGACTGGGGATGGGAGGGCCGCCGTGGATCGACCCTTCCTTCCTTCCTTCCTTCTCCCTCCCTCTTTCTCCCTTCCTACCCTCTCTGTCTCCTTCCTTCCTTCCTTCCTTCCTTTCCTTTCCTTTCCTTTCCTTTCCTTCCTTCCTTCCTCCCTCTTTCTCCTTCCTACCCTCTCTGTCTCCTTCCTTCCTTTTCCTTCCTTCCTTCCTTCCTTCCTTCCTTCTTCCTTCCTTTCTTCCTTTCCTTTCCTTCCTTTCCTTCCTTTCCTTCCTTCGGGATGGGAGCGGCTTTCCGACTCTCGCCCCCTCCCTCTCCCTCCCGATCGCCGCCCGACGCCCCTCTGCGAAAGCCTCACCTTCGCTCAGCGGAGCTGGCCAGCCCGAGAGCGCAGCCTGGGCGCCCCGCAGATGCGCCCAGCCCGGCCGGCGCGCCTCCCCGTTTCTGGAGTGGGTGTGGAAAGCGCAGCGCCCCCCACACACACACAGCGCCCACCTCCTTCCACCGCGAAAGCCGTGCAATATTTAGCAGGTCGAGATTTTTTCCAAGCCACCGGGGTCGTTTTTTCCCTCCCCTCTGCCCAGCCCAAGCAAGTACGGCCTGGTATGGTTGACCGTCCTCCTCTCCCTCCTCCTCTTCCTCCTTTACCTGGGCAGCGGTGGCAGGAAAGCCAGGTGCAACAGCCCGGGATCCTCAGACAGCTGGAAGGGGGAATCTAGACAGTCATGTGAATGGTCCTTTTTGCTTCCGTCTCCATCGGATTTTTCTATCCTGAACAGCAAATCGGAATAAATGGGATTTTCTTCTGCTGGTTTTCCTCTTTTATTTTCCTGCCTTGGTAGGCCAAAGAGGGTTTAATATTCTCTCTCTCTCTCTCTCTCTCTCTCTCCCTCTCCCTCCCTCCCTCCCTCCCTCTCTCCCTCTCCTCCCTCCCTCTCTCTCTCTCCCTCCCTCTCTCTCTCTCCCTCCCTCTCTCCCTCCCTCCTCTCTCTCTCTCCCCCCTCCTCTCTCTCTCTCTCTCTCTCTCCTCCTCTCCTCTCTCCCTCCCTCTCTCTCTCCCTCTCTCTCTCCCCCTCCTCCCTCCCTCCTCTCTCTCTCTCCCCTCCCTCTCTCTCCTCTGTCTCTCCCTCTCCCTCCTCCCTCTCTCCCCTCTCTCCTCCCTCTCCTCCCTCTCTCCCTCCTCCTCTCCCTCCCTCTTCTCTCTCCCCCTCCCTCCCTCTCTCTCCTTTCTATCTGCCTCTTTCTCTCTCCCCCTCTATCTATCTCTCCCTCTCTCTCCTCTCTCTCTCTCTCTCTCTCTCTCTCTCTCTCTCCATCACACGCACACCCACCATTCTTTGAAATTAAAATAGGTGCAAGGGGTGGGCTTTTTTTATTTTTAGGTTTGTCTTATTTTTATAAACACCTCATGGTAGACATACCTGTTACTCTTTCCTCGTCTTATTTCCCCCATCACAACAACCCTGCGAGGTGGGTTGGGATGAGTGACAGAGTGAGACTGGCCCAAAGTCACCCAGCTGGCTTTCATGCCTAAGACGGGACTAGAACTCACCATCTCGTGGTGATTGGCCCAAAGTCACTGTTATAAAAAAATATCCCAATAAAAGAGGTACACAGACAAACCACAGATCTTAAACTATTAAGATCAGAGGTTTATTTCAGGGCAATTTGGAATATGGAAAGCCATCATAAAATAGCGACATTTCAGTAAGATAGTACTTACTAACAACCCATTGCAATGAAGTCCAGAGATAGTAGCTAAGTCCAGCTAAGGAATAGCTACCATCAGTGGCCCTGATTTGAGATTGACCCCCTTCTTTTACCCATTTCTTCTTCTGAAGCCCACCCAGTGGTATGTAGTCTTACTGGATGTACCTCCCTGTTCCCTCATACTGTTCATCAATAAACACCCACTTGTAGATATGTGCCAAATTCACTTGCCATTTGCTACTTTCAGTTCCCCCTTTTTTTCTCAGTGTCCCAGACAATCGTGATCCAAAACAGCTCAAATTTTGATTGTCCAGCAAATATATGTTTTTTGCAGAAGTAGCAGGTAGCAAATATATTGCTGTGCCTGCAAATTCAGCTCAGCAGATTGCAAATACTGTACTTTACCATGCTTGCAAAAATCTGCTCAGCCAGCGTTATAATACACTGCTCAAAAAAACGAAGGGAACACTTAAACAACACAATGTAACTCCAAGTCAGTCACACTTCTGTGAAATCAAACTGTCCACTTAGGTAGCAACACTGATTGACAATCAATTTCACATGCTGCTGTGCAAATGGACTAGACAGCAGGTGGAAAGCAGAGGCAGTTAGCAAGACATCCCCAATAAAGGAGTGGTTCTGCATGTGGTGACCACAGACCACTTCTCAGTTCCTATGCTTTCTGGCTGATGGTTTGGTCACTTTTGAATGCTGGTGGTGCTCTCACTCTAGTGGTAGCATGAGACGGAGTCTACAACCCACACAAGTGGCTCAGGTAGTGCAGCTCATCCAGGATGGCACATCAATGCGAGCTGTGGCAAGAAGGTTTGCTGTGTCTGTCAGCGTAGTGTCCAGAGCATGGAGGCGCTACCAGGAGACAGGCCAGTACATCAGGAGACGTGGAGGAGGCCGTAGGAGGGCAACAACCCAGCATCAGGACCGCTACCTCCACCTTTGTGCAAGGAGGGACAGGAGGAACACTGCCAGAGCCCTGCAAAATGACCTCCAGCGGGCCACAAATGTGCATGTGGCTGCTCAAACGGTCAGAAACAGACTCCATGCGAGTGGTATGAGGGCCCAACGTCCACAGGTGGGGTTTGTGCTTACATCCCAACACCGTGCAGGATGTTTGGCATTTGCCAGAGAACACCAAGATTGGCAAATTTGCCCCTGGCGCCCTGTGCTCTTCACGGATGAAAGCAGGTTCACACTGAGCACATGTGACAGACGTGACAGGGTCTGGAGACGCCATGGAGAACGTTCTGTTTCCTGCAACATCCTCCAGCATGACTGGTTTGGCAGTGGGTCAGTAATGGTATGGGGTGGCATTTCTTTAGGGGGCCGCACAGCCCTCCATGTGTTCGCCAGAGGTAGCCTGACTGCCATTAGGTACCAAGATGAGATCCTCAGACCCCTTGTGAGACCATGTGCTGGTGCGGTTGGCCCTGGGTTCCTCCTAATGCAAGACAATGCTAGACCTCATGTGGCTGAAGTGTGTCAGCCGTTCCTGCAAGACGAAAGCATTGATGCTATGGACTGGCCTGCCCGTTCCCCAGACCTGAATCCAAGTTAGCACATCTGGGACATCATGTCTCGCTCCATCCACCAATACCACGTTGCACCACAGACTGTCCAGGAGTTGGGGGATGCTTTAGTCCAGGTGTGGGAGGAGATCCCTCAGGAGATCATCCACCACCACATCAAGAGCATGCACAGACGTTGTAGGGAGGCCATACAGGCACGTGGAGGCCACACACACTACTGAGCCTCATTTTGACTTGTTTTAAGGACATTACATCAAAGTTGGATCAGCCTGTAGTGTTTTTTTTTCCACTTTAATTTTGAGTGTAACTCCAAATCCAGACATCCATGGGTTGCTAAATTTGATTTCCATTGATAATTTTTGTGTGATTTTGTTGTCAGCACATTCAACTATGTAATGAACAAAGTATTTAATGAGAATATTTCATTCATTCAGATGTCTTATTTTTGTGTTCCCTTTATTTTTTTGAGCAGTGTATATATCTATGCGATACTGACCAAAAGTTATGTCAAACTGACTTCACTACGTTCAATGTTTTTAATTGTTTTGTTCAATAAAATATTATTTAACAAAAAATTCAGTCGCTTAGCCACCGTCTTGTATTTATGGCCGTGGAAGTGTCCTGGGAAGAGGGGGAATTATACACTTTTGTGACCTTCTAACAAGCAAAATCAATAGGAAAGCCAGATCCCCTTAACAACCAGTTTACTAATTCACCAGGTCAGTGGTCCCCACCCTTTTTTGTACCACAGCCCAGTACAAATGATCCACGGACCGGTACCGGCATCAGCACACACGACCGAGGCAAGGTGAGCCGAACGACCAGCCAGCCGGCCGTCCCCCGCTTCTCTCCGCCACCTTCAACTCCTCCTTTGTACCTTCTCGCGGTTGATGGGCTTTTCGGGCTCTTTCTTAATCTCCTCCTGAGTAACGCGAGACTCCACCACCATCGGGACGGCTCTTCATTCAAAGCCGCCCCCCCCCCCCGCTCTTCAACGAGGATTCCTTCAGCACCCAAATGCCGCTTTCCAACCGACGGCCGACAAGCTCACCCGGAAGCACTTTCTCAAGCACCGTTGAAACAAGATGGCGGCTTCCAAGCCACCACTAGCCACCATTCTTTGCGGCCCGGTACAAAATGATCCACGGACCGGTACCGGTCCAGGGCCCAGTGGTTGGGGACCCCTGCCCTAGGTTACTAATTCATCGGGTTACTAGCTTAAAAACTGCAGAGATTCATTTAACAACGGTGGCAAGGAAGGTTGCAAAATTGGACAAAATTCACTTAAGCAAATGTCTGGCTTAGCACCAACAAAAACTGGGCTTGGTTGTGGTTTTTAATCAAGAGCCATATTAATAAACATTAATATGTAAGGATGAGCTAAGAGGAATTGGCTCAAGGTGGCAGCGTCTATGAAAATGAATTATTGAAGGAGTGGCCTTTGCAAAGCCCTCGTGGGAACGATCCTGTCCTTTCTTCTGCACAGAGTAAAGTTTTTGCAAATCTCCTGTCAACTAAAAAAAATACTTCTCTGACGACCTGGGGTGTGACACAAAAATAACCAAGTCACAAAAATAGAAGAAAGCCACTTTAATGCCTCCAACTTGGCCGGATACGGGAGTAAATGCAGTCCGCACCCAAAGTAAAGTTAATTCAAAATTTAAAAAAAAACCCAACACACCACACTCTAGGAATTACTACGGCAGGCAAGGATGATTAATTGCAGACTTCTACCAGATAAAGCAGCAACCACAGTTGCTGACAAGAATGCACACTTGGCTTCCAGCACCTTTGCCATGCACAGTTTGTCCTTTTAAACAGTCCTCCCAGCTTCGGCCCATGAAGGTGATCAGAGCCCCTTCCTCCCCCACAGACCATGCGACTCATGTTTCTCCCTATCCGCTCCTCCCTGCGTGCCCTAGGATGAAGAGGGGATGGGCGTGGGTCTTCCTCTGAATGCCCAGCCGGCCTGTGCCCTTCCCCAGTTTCCTCCACAACCACCAGAGCCACACTCCCACTCCCTGTCAGCTGTTCCATCTCTCCCTCGGAGTCACTCCAACAGTGGCACGACAACTTCTTTGGGCTTTTTAGTTGCCAGCAGAAAGGGAATGGGGAAAGCAGTGCATTCCTTAAATGCTTCAGATAATCACTTTGCTAGCCGAAGCTTCTGGCGTGCAAGATTATTACTGGAGAGCATGATTGATGACTCTTGGCTACGGATGTATGTCATTGGATAATATAGATCCAGGGGATGGGAGGAAGACCAGGGTCAAGGGGGAAACGAATGATGTGTCAGAGTCGGCTGCAACCAGGTAACACCAACATGTCAACTCCTAATAAATCAATCTGTTTTAGATGCGGCTAGAGACTTATGATTTAAATAGGGGTGCATGTCGGAGTCCTGACATCTCCACCTCAGGGGTGTGTGTGTGTGGTTTATTGGGCATTACACACCAGGCAGAAGCATTTTCCTGGGGCCACAATGGCTTGCAAGATGCTAACCTTTGTCGGTATGGACTCATCGCAATAGTTGAATAAGGGGGTTTTGATTAGAAGCAGAAGCCGGTTAAGGAAAGCTAACTGCTTCTCCGAGCTAACTTCACGGAGAATTTATGTCGTTAAAATTAGGCAGCATAAATTAATCCTAAACTCTGCCCTTCAGCTTTCATTACTTTGGGAAAAGCGGGAGGCAAAAGAGTGAAATCAATTTTCATAAACGCTAAGGCAGACGCTGCCACCAGCCTCTGGCAGCGTTTGTCGAGAACCGTTTAAATTAAGCGATACATAATTAATCGCTGCAAATGGAGAGAGCTGAATATTATGTAGAGCTTGCCATTTCGAGGGATTTAGTTCAAACTGACAGGGCTATTTATCCCCCACCCGATCCCTTTTATTTTACAGGCCATTTAAAACGTATTCTGTCTTTTGGTTCACCTGCTGAATATAAAGACAGATAGAATAACTCTACAAATTCTTCCATACAAAGTTTCTTTATTGGATTATATTAGGCATCCTCAAGGTAACTCACAGTTATGTTGAGATGCATCTCATGTCCAATTCTTTGCATAGTTGAAATAGTAGTAGAAGCAGTGGGTAGAGATGCTATCATGAGGCTGTGTTCAGGCAAGAGTGAAGAAAGCTCCCGCAACCCACCAAGGGTCAATTCAGTGACCAATCAAGGTTACAGATGTGGCCACATGACATGGACTACATTTCCCAGGATACCTTAACTACTTTTACCACGATGCATTCCCTTCAGGGGACAGCTCTCAATTCCTAACTATCCCAAATCCCATTAACTATAACTGTCTGAACAGCACAAAACGCTCACACGTTCTTCACTCTGGCACAATTGCGGCACTGAGAAAAAATTCTCTGCCCAGTCTCTTGAGTATCCTCCAAATATTTATAATCACGTTCATTGTAAATGTAGGGTTTACACTTCCCAGCTGTGCTTTCGTACATCACACGTATTTCAATATGGCCAATGCAGATCCGGCTGCTAATATCTGGTCTATTTTCTCACAAATGAAGGCAAATATGTTGATAATACTGATTTACGGCTGGTCCTCGGAACGACATCCATTGTATGCGCATGGTCACAAGAACAGAATTATTTATGTTCATATTCATTTATGAGGATTGCAGGGTTCTGGGGTCATGTGACCACCAACTGCAACCTTACCAATAAGAAGCAGTGCCAACGGAGGAAGCAAGACTCGCTTAACATGTGTGTGGTTCACTTAATGGCCCCAAGGTACTGATGATGTTACCTAGTTGGGTAATGAAACATCTGCAAGAAAACAGCCAAATTCAGAGAGCACCAAGGTTTTTTGATATTAAGATTAGATTAGATTAACAGAGTGGGAAGGGATCTTGTAGGTCATCTAGTCCAACCCCACCACCCAACAGGAGACCCTACACCATTTCTGACAAATGGCAGTCCAATCTCTTCTTGAAGGTCTTAAGTGATGGTGCTCACACAACTTCCAAAGGCAACTTCTGTTCCATGGGTTGATGGTTCTCACTGTCAGAAAGTTTCTCCTTATTTCCAGGTTGAATCTCTCCTTGTTCAGTTTCCATCCATTATTCCTTGTCCGGCCTACAGGCGCTTTGGAAAATAGCTTGACCCCCTTCCTCCTCTCTGTGGCAGCCCCTCAAATAGTGGAAGATGCTCTCCTGTCTCCCCTGGTCCTTCTCTTCACTAGACTAGGCCAGTTCCTGTAACCGTTCTTCATATGTTTTAGTCTCCAGTCCTCTAATCATCCTGGTTGCTCTTCTCTGCACTTTTTCTAGAGTTCCCACAATCCTCCTCCTCCTCCTCTCTGCAAACCCCACTGCCTTATAGCACTGATGATGTTACCTAGTTGGGTCATGAAATATATGCAAGAAAGCAACCAAGAGAAATACCAAGGAGCTTTCATTTCAACCCTGAGCTACAAATATTCTCCTTTATCGATATTCTGCCCTTTTGAGGAACTAAGGAAAAGCAAGTAAATTCTTCCTGTGCTAGACTGCCATCTGCTGTTTCTTGTCTTCACACCACACAAACACAAGTAAACGTCACAAAAACACAGGCTAGTCATAATGTGCTTTATTTGAATTTGGCTTAGCATATTGGGGGAAATTAGACATGATGGCTTGTAAAACCTGTTTGTTTAACTTATTTATATCCCTTTTCTTTATTTTTACAAAAAATTCAAGGCAGCGCGCGCACACACAACTGGCTCAGAGCTTAATACACTGTGTGTAGCCAGCCAACCTTGTTAATTCACTGATCCATGATTAAACCAAGGCTAGCTTAGCCTAGCAGGCAAACCAAGTCCTAATTTCAATTAGAGGAACCTTGGGATTGCTTTAAAACACGGCACTTTTATTAGCCGTTTCATTAAAATAGCTGCATCTTTCTTCAGGCTTATTAGGGAGAGTAAATTACTCTAATGCACTTCTTTTAATGAACAGAGAGGTGACACCCTCTCTCTTCTATGTCCTTTTCACAGCGGGCACACACAGTTTACAATTGATTTTATTTTACTTATTTGTTAATTTTATTCGCCACCCCTCTTGCTATCAGCATGACTTTTAAGAATCGAGGTTCTTTGGAGTTTTTTTTTTGGGGGGGCGGTAATCCAGAGCATTTTGGGAACTGCTTCCTTTAAAAGCACCACATCAAGGAGACAGATTATTTAGGAATAAATAATCAGTGAGAAACTGACCAGACTTTAAAACTGAGAGATTCAACTTAATTTGAATTGATGATCTCCATCAGAGTTCATTGGACCTTTTTAAAAAGCTATCAGGAGTTGTAGTTCTATTTTAGCCAGTACAAAGGTTTGTTGCTTATCTTAGGTTCTCCAAAAAATGAAGTAAGCCCAAACAGCATCTTTGCCCTTTTTTTTTTTTAAAAAAAGTATGACGTACAAACTTTCGGTAATAATCAGAAAACCAGGCAGACCAAATCCGCTAACGGAAGGTGAAAGGCTATTTACTTTGAGTTCCTCTAGTTACTAAGCTATAAATCAGGCAAAAAAACCAAAAACCCACCCCAAGGCTATTTGGAAGAAACTCTTAGCAGAACAAGCAGGTAACAAATTCCAGGAACTGAGTAGAAATATAAATTTTGTTCAGCAGCCACGCCTGACTGCACCTACGGAAGGCATGTGGATCCAGAGATGAGCAATGCGTGATCCAATGCTTATAATTACAGGCTGGATAAAATTGTGCACAAAGGAGGAAAAAGAGACAATCATTTTCCATGAGGCAAAAGGCCCTGGAGGGAAACAACAGCTCGAAGTTGGTGCTGTGAAGCAGCTATTTACTCTTCAGGGATTTGACTAAAAGAAGCATAGGAGAAAAATGTCAGTCCATCCTGTGGCTGCTAACTCAGGCTCAGTTTACTGGAAACCAGTCTGGAACAAGCAGGTGGTCACTGGGGGAAAAAAAAAAACACAAAAATCTCAACCGATTTTCCTAGATCAGATCAAAGGAGCACCCAGACTTTCCCAGTGTTAGAACTACAACTCCCAAAATTCCAGGTGACTACAGCTCCCAGAATTCCAGGGCTGTTGTAACTACAACTCCAAGAATTCCAGGCCTGTTGTGACTACAGCTCCCAGAATTCCAGATCTGTTGAGACTGCAGTTCCCACAATTCCAGGTTTGTTGTGACTGCAGTTTCCACAATTCCAGAGCTATTGAGACTACAACTCCCAGAATTCCAAGTCTATTATGACTACAACTCCCACAATTCCAGGACTGTTGTGACTACAACTCCCAGAATTTCAGGTCTGCTGTGACTGTAGTTCTCAGAATTCCAGAGCTGTTGAGACTACAACTCCCAGAATTCCTAGTCCATCATGTCATCTACTCCTAACACTTCTAAAGGAAAGGAAGGTTCTCCAACTCTCCTTTTGCAACCAATGTGGTGTCTCCAAGAAATTCACATGGCGTACACTCTGCACTGGTTCCCTGACAACTGACAATTCAGGTAGACTACGGCTGAAACGTGGAGGCTCCATTTACCCAAGGCTAGCAGTTAAAAGCTCCTCTGATTTAAAGAATACAATCTTAACCTCGATCAAAAGTTCCCTTAGTTCATCTATCTGCTTCTCAGAGGAGCCAAAGGATTCAATGAAATACACGAAGGTCTCCTGAATCACTGCAGTAGGGGGGGATAAACAGCCAACAGGGATGATGGGAAATGTAGTCAATCATCATCTAAAGTAGGGTTTCCCAACCTTGGCAACTTGAAATGGTGTGGCCTTCAATTCCCAGAATTCCAGGCGGACCAGGGGATTCTGGAAGTTGGAAGGCCACACCTCTTCAAACTGCCAAACTGAGAAGCACAATTCTACTTCACAAGTCCTGAGTGGCGAGAACCTTCTTTTCACACTCACCACAGCGTCATCTTCAGTGTCTTCGGAGCTACTGATCACAATGCTGGCACCATCTGCAGAAAAACACAAGTGTGAATGCCACACGACGGACCGAGACTTTGCTACCGGGCATCTTGGGAGGCAGGGAGCATCGGAGGGTTCAAAACTGGTCCACTGGGGCAAAGGGCTGTGAGAATTCCCTTGGGAGACAGAAGGAAGAGCCGTAGCTCGAAGATTGGATAAGAGGAAACTCGGTCCTCAGAAAGAATGGAAGTGGAGAGAGCATCTCAGCAGGCACCCTCCCTAGTTTAGTTTAGTTTAGTTTAGTTTAGTTTAGTTTAGTTTAGTTTATTGTCATTGCACCTCGTACAACGAAATTGAACGCCATCTTCAGTGCACATCATGTCCATGAAAATAAACACAAACACACATCCTTCACACGTATTTGGGGAACAAGGTCGGAACAGTTTGCAAGTCAAGGGACTACTTATACAATAAAATGTTAGTCCTTGTGGTTTTGGATTCCTGTCTGGGTTACCTCCAAAGAGACAACAGTGTGCAAGTCTTGAGTTATTTCAGCTGACAAAGCAACTGAGGCAAGAAGCCCCCATAAGAAGGCAGTAATCCACTCCCTAATGGTATTGGCCCCTCATCTGAGTCCTCGCTCTCCTCAGCCGTCCGCACCTGCTGCTGGCTAACCACAGCACTTCCCTGCAGAAAGTCTTCTCATCATGAAACCTGTGTTTGTTTGTTTGTTTGTTTTAAAAACCCACCTGCTTCTCCTCATACCTGGTTCACAGATCCCAGAAGGGGAATCTTCCCTGAGTATCAACGAACTGGAAGGTTCTCTTTGCTGGGGCTCTGGTGTGGATTCACGGAACGAAGGCTGTCCAGACCCGGGGACGTTCTCCTGGGGACATTCTCCTTGCTGGTTAGAGACCTTAGGGGCATCGCACTCCGGTTCTTCCAACTTCAACATCTTGGGGGAAGCCTGGGTGGACTTCTCCAGCTGGGCTGAGGGTCGCTTGATGGGCAACCTAATCGATGTGGTCTAACAAACCAGAATCGGAGAGATCTCTAAGGGCTTGATTGAGCCAAATCTACATTGTCAGCAAGAAGAAACACAGCCAGACCTTCTTCAACCCACACCCAACAATCGGAATCCCAGGTGGTGCTCAACTTACAATCACAACAGAGGCTCAAATTTCTGTTGCTAAGCAAGACCATCGCTAAGTGAGTGTGGCCCCATTTAAAGACTTTTCTGGGCCCCGTTGTTAAGCAAATCGTTTGCATTTTGTGAGTAAAATGGTTGTTGAGTGAATCCGGCTTCCCCATGGACTCTGCGGGCCCGAAGGTCACAAAACGGGAACACGTGACCCCAGGGCATTGCAACCGTCATAAATACAAGTCGGTTGCCAAATGCCTGGATTTTGTTCAGGTGATTGTGGGGACGCTACGATGGTCATAAGTGTGAAAAACGGTCATAGGCTGCTTTTTCCAGAGCTGTTGAACTTACCAACGGTCAGTAAATGAACTGTTGTGAACCAAGGACTACTTGTAATGATGACTCAGCTAGTCAAGACAATCCTTGCCTGAATGTGGGTGATATTTCCCTTGCAATTCATTTCGCTCACCTTTTAAATGCATATGGCTGCACACTCTTTTTAATATAGGTAAAGGTAAAGATTCCCCTCGCACATGCGTGCTAGTCCTTTCCGGCTCTAGTGGGCGGTGCTCCAGAGGTGATATTCAGCCAGTTTGGACCGGTTCTAAAGAACCGGTAGTGAAAATTTTGAGTAGTTTGGAGAACCCGGCCAATCCCACCTCTGACTGGCCCCGCCTCCTCTAGTCTCCGCCTCCCAAGTCCCAGGTAATTGGCTGGGTCTTCTTTGGTTGCCCTGCACAGGAGAACGGAGCTGGAAAGCAGGTTAGTGGCGTGAGAAGGGGATTTTGCAGTATCCTTCCCGTGCCATGCCCACCAAGCCATGCCCACAAGCCATGCCCACCAAGCCACGCCCAAAGAACCGGTAGTAAAAAAAAAATTGAATCCCACCACTGCAGTGCTCATCTCTGTTACAAAGCCGAAGAGCCAGCCCTGTCCAAGACATCTCCGTGGTCATGTGACCGGCAGGACTAAACGCCTTCAAAGGCGCGTGGAACGCTGTTCCCTTCCCACCGAAGGGGTCCCTATTTATCTACTTGCATTTCTTTTTTACGTGCTTTTGAACTGCTAGGTTGGCAGAAGCTGGGACAAGGAACGGGAGCTCACTCCGCGACACGGCGCTAGGGATTCGAACCGCCGAACGGCCGACCTTTCTGATCCACAAGCTCAGCGTCTTAGCCGCTGAGCCACCGCGCCCCTGTTGTTTTTAATATAACCAAATGCAGGTAACCAAAACTTACAAAACCCTGGAATGCTTTGGTAATGTTGATGGTGTACGTTGGAATTTTGATTCCCTGGGGTTTGTCTTGAGGTTTCTCATTGGACGGACTCTCCTGTCAGCAACAGTAACAAAAACAGAGATTAAAGCGAGCTAACAGAGATGGAGAGATAGAACCTGGTCTGAGTGACGTTCCTGATAAAAGATATTTGAGAAACGCTATATAGGAAGTCCTCGGATTGCAACCATAATTGAGCCTAGAATTACTGTCATCATTTTGTGCCAGTCACTAAGGGGATCATCACGGAACCTATCTGATTTTATGATATATATTTTTTCAACAATTAGCAATTAGGGGGTTGGGACTAGATGACCTACTAGGTGCCTTCTAACTCCATTATTCTGTTCTGTTCTGCATTCTTTTCTCATAATTCTATTATATTCTCATAATTCTCTTCACTTCTGTTCTGCATTCTCTTCTCATAATTCTCTTCTCTTCTCATAATTCTCTCCACTTCTCTTCTATTCTGCATTCTCTTCTCAATTCTCTTCTATTCTGCATTCTCTTCTCATAATTCTCTTCTCTTCTCTTCTGCATTCTCTACTCATAATTTTATTATCTTCTCATAATTCTCTTCACTTCTCTTCTATTCTGCATTCTCTTCTCATAATTCTATTCTATTCTCATAATTCTATTCTCATAATTCTCTTCACTTCTATTCTGCATTCTCTTCTCAATTCTCTTCTATTCTGCATTCTCTTCTTTAATTCTATTCTATTCTCATAATTCTCTTCTCTTCTATTCTGCATTCTCTTCTCAATTCTCTTCTATTCTGTATTCCCTTCTCATAATTCTATTCTCTTCTCATAATTCTATTCTATTCTGCATTCCCTCCTCATAATTCTATTCTATTCTCATAATTCTCTTCTATTCTGCATTCCCTTCTCATAATTCTATTCTATTCTGTTCTATCCTGTTTCCAGCAAGAAATAATTGTAAATCTTAAAAAGTTCCCAAGATGGAGAAACACTGGCCCAAAAGACAGATCTTTGGGCTGGCCTCCAAAATATGACACGTTCACACTCATTCCTGAACCTGCAGCTCCAAATGGATGCCAACCGAGCTCACATTCTAACTGTCTAACTTCGAGAATTGTTTCGCCCTCGTTAAGGATCTTTTTTGATCAACTGCAAATCCATCAGTGACCAACTAGGAGTCCCTAATCAACCTTCTGCCCATTTCCAGAAGGGACCTTTCAGGATAGGGGAAGAAATAGCATCCTGTGATGCAGACCCAAGCCAAGCACCGCATGGACCATCTTTGATTCAAGATTCCACTTCCACGTCCATCCAAATCCAGCTTACCGAATTGACCACGGAACTGTGAGATCTGGGCGTGGAAACTGTACACCCACAAGCATCTACAAACAGAACAGACAATTAAGAGTAGATTGAGGTGAGCAAAGTATGGGTTGAAGTCATGCCTAAGGTTTTATCTCAAGTCTTCCATTGAAAGAGACACCAGGGGTTCAGCACCAATTCCTAAACAACTTTACACAATCTGTAGCATCCAAAACTTCTCCAGGCCCCATCTGTCACTCATCTTGCTTTTTCTTGTAGACTTCAATTCCCAGAATTCCCCAGCCAGCATGGCTGTCTGGGGAATTCTATGAGTTGAAGTCCACAGATCTTAAAAAGTTGCCAAGATTGGACAACCCCCCTTTAAAGATCTGGGCCCAGATGGGTTGCCCATCAACATAGGTACAGATATGAACCTTCATGATCTTTCACAGATAACAGATGATCAGAGTTGGAAGGGTCATCTAGCCCAACACCCCGCCCAAGCGGGAGACCCTATACCATTTCTGACAGATGGGAGTCCAATCTCTTCTTGAAAGTCTCAAGTGATGACGCTCCCACAACTTCTGAAGGCAACTTCTATTCCATTGGTTGATTGTTCTCACTGTCAGAAAATTCCTCCTTATTTCCAGGTTAAATCTCTCCTTGTTCAGTTTTCATCCATTGTTCCTTGTCTGGCCTTCAGGTTCCTTGGAAAATAGCTTGACCCCCTTCCTCCTCTCTGTGGCAGCCCCTCAAATATTGGAAGAGTGCTATCATGTCTCCCTTGGTCCTTCTTTTCTCTAGACTAGCCAGGCCCAGTTCCTGCAACCGTTCATCGTATCTTTTAGCCTCCAGTCCCCTAATCACCCTGGTTGCTCTTCTCTGCACTTTTTCTAGAGTCTCAACCTCTTTTTTATAATGTGGTGACCAAAACTGGATGCAGGACTCTAGGTGTGGCCTTACTAAGGCTTTATAGAGTGGTATTAGTACCTCACTTGACCTCGATTGTATCCCTCTGTTAATGCAACTTAGGGTTGCATTGGCTTTTTTGCCTGCCGCTGCACACGGCTGGCTCCTATTTAGCTGGTTGTCCACTAAGACTCCAAGATCCCCCTCACAGTTACTGCCTGGTTTCACCCAGTCTATATGTGGACTTTTGGTTTTTCTTGCCTAAGTGTAGGACTTGACTTTTCTCGACATTGGATTTCATTTGGTTAGATACGGCCCAGTGTTCTAGTCTGTCAAGATCCATCTGGATCTTGAGCCTATCTTCTTGGGTGTTGGCTATTCCTGCCAGCTTAGTATCATCTGCAAATTTGGTAAGTTCCTCTTCTATTCCCTCATCTATGTCGTTAAGGAATCTATTGAAGAGTACCCCACCTTTCCACCTCTTCGTTTAAGACACCGTTGCCCCGTCCCAGAAGGAAGCACCACCCCCAAAAAACACCCCTCAACTTTTGAAAGCTGCTCACCTTCTCCTTTGACTCTGTTACACAGAGCTTGGAGCTCCCCTCGGACCTCGTCGAAGTTCTCCACTTGGATCTGAAGGCTGGAAACGGGCAGCTTCTCTTTCTTGAGCCTCTCCAGGGACTCCTTGATGAAGGGATGCATGTCTATCACCTCTTGGTCGGAGGCAAAGAGGCCCATCTTCTCCACCAGCTGCGTACCGGCATCCATTTGCTTGAGGATCTTCTCCATGCACGTCAGCTTCTTCTTGGCTTCTTCCTGCTCCCGGCACAGTTGCCGGTCCACTTTCTCCATGAGTTTCTCCCCCTTCTGCTGGATCCACTGGACCATGTCTTCCACCTCCTTCTGGATCACCTCATGGGTCTCGCTCTGCACCTTCTCCAGCTTCTTGAGCTGCTCGCGGACACTGTCGTGGCTACTCTCGTAACTCCTCTTCTTCTCCGCCAGCTCCTCCTTCAGCCTGCTCAGTTCCTCCTTCCGGTTCTCAATTTCCACCTGGATGTCACTGTAAAGCTTGGCGTTGTAGTGTTCTCCGTCGAGCAGGGCACAAGAGCAACACAGGGGTTTGTGGCAGCCACGGCAATAGATGCTGTTGAGCAGAAGCAGACCGGTTTCAAAAAAGACGTTTGACTGCCTTCTGTCCTTTCCCGGATGAAAAGGGTTGCAGATGCCTATTTATTTATTTTTTATTTTCAAGTAAAATGCAGAGTTTTAAGTGGTTCCCTTCCATTTACAACCGGTCGCTTAGTACCTGTTTGAACATGATGGTGTAGGCTGAGCCCAAAGGAGGGAGGGAGGAGTCAAACAATCAGTAGCCTAGATCAGGGGCCGCCAACCTTTTGGACCTCAGGGACCACCAAACTCAGAATTTTAAATCCCATGGACCACTAATGTGAATTTTGACTGACAGCCCCTTGCTGACATTGGTGGGAAAGTCGGTCCCCTATTCCAGAGCTTCAGGAGTCACAGGACTGGCCCTTCGGTCAACCCGGAGCAGCTGCTCCTTCACCCAGGTGCACCTGCCTGTCATGGACTGGAGGAGCTCCTCCAGGTTTTCTTGCAGACATCTCATTACCCAGCTAAGTAACATCATCAGGGCCAGTCCCTGTGCAGACCCTTACTGTGATGACCCAAAGGGGCGTGGCACAAAGGCAACACAGTCAAATAAGCAAAAAGAGTCCCTTTATTATCTCCAACTCTGCCCCCCAATGTCCAGGTTACCTTCGGCTGGAGAAAAACCTCTCCCAGGAACAGCCTTTAAGTGGAGGAAATTCAGTCCGAAAACAGAGTACATACAAACTGTAACTAAAAATCTACACGAACCACATTGCAGTGATTAACCTGACAGGGCAAGAGAAGGAATTGCAGCCGTGAAAGCACAGCCAAACACACATAGTTGGGAAGACGCCAGGAACACAAATGAGCCTCGATGATACCAGATAAATTCACGATTTGCTTCCAACAAGTTGCTGTGCGCAACTTCCCTTTTTAAACACCGTGTTCCCAGCTGCAGCTAATGAAGGGAATCAGGGCCCTTTCCTCCCCCGTAAGCCATGCAACCCACATTGCTCCCTTCTCTGTTCCTCCCTCCGTGCCCTAGGATGAAGAGGAGGGTGAGCCTTGCTCTTCCTCTGAACCCCTTCTCCCTTGTTCTCCCTCTCCCCTGCTCTGCCCAGCCGGACTTTGCCCTTCCCCAGTTTCCTCCACAGCCAACGGAGCCACACTCCCTCTCCCTGTCAGCTGCTCGGCCTCCCCCTCCGAATTAGATTCCGACAGGGGCATGACACTTACCTGATGACCTGATTGTTGTGGCTGCGCTCAGCACAAAAGAGAGTACAAGACTTCTTCAACCCTTCCAGGAAACTCTGGGCCGTCTCCTTCTTCAGGTCGGCCAGCCGTTGGGACTCGTGGCTTTTCTGCTTCAGGTACCACTGGTGGGCTTCGTAACACTTCCGGCACAGGAACTCGGAGCACTCGGAGCACCAAAACTCCGCCTCTTCTTTGCACAGGTTGCAAAACAGCACTTCATTGCTGACAATCTTCTGGTAGGTGTTCAGCTTGATCTGGAGGTTGGAGAAAAGCGAATTATCCTTAAGCGGGGACCCGTCCGAGGTCTGGATGGGGCTTTCACACACGGGGCATTGCCCGATGGGCTTGTTCTCCTCGAGGCATTCAGTGCAGAAGGTGTGGAGGCAGGTGAGAAGTTTGGGGTTCCCAGCTTGTCTCTGGCATCGGTTGCACAACAGGAACTGGTAATCTTCCTCCATCCCTAGAGAGAAAATTAGAATTAGAATTAGAATTAGGATAGGATAGAATTCTTTTTATTGGCCAAGGGTGATTGGGCACACAAGGAATTTGTCTTTGGTGCAAATGCTCTCAGTGGACATAAAAGAAAAGATACATTTGTCAAGAATCAAGAATTATCAGGTACAACACTTAGTGATAGTCATAGGGTACAATAAGAATAGGATAGGATAGGATAGGATAGGATAGGATAGGATAGGATAGGATAGAATAGAATAGAATAGAAGGATATAGGAACAGAATTTAAATAGAATGGGGTGGAATGGAATGGAATATAGAATAGAAATAGAATAGAATAGAATTCTTTTTACTGGCCAAGGGTGATTGGGCACACAAGGAATTTGTCTTTGGTGCAAATGCTCTCAGTGGACATTAAAAAAAAGATATATTCATCAAGAGTCAAGAATCATCAGGTACAACACTTGATGATAGTCATAGAATAGAATAGAAGGATATAGGAATAGAATTTAAATAGAATGGGATGGGATGGAACAGGATAGAGAATAGAGTACAATAGAATAGGGAATAGAATATGGAATAGAATAGAGTAGAACAGAACAGAACAGAACAGAACAGAACAGAATAGAATTCTTTATTGGCCAAGTGTGATTGGACACACAAGGAATTTGTCTTGGTGCAAATGCTCTCAGTGTACATCAAAGAAAAGATACATTTTGTCAAGAGTTAAGAATCATAAGGTGCAACACTTAATGACAGTCATAGGGTACAATAGAATAGAATAGAAGGATATAGGAATAGAATTTAAAAAGAATGGAATGGAATAGAATAGAATAGAATAGAATAGAATAGAATAGAATAGAATAGAATAGAATAGAATAGAATAGAATTCTGTATTGGCCAAGTGTGATTGGACCCACAAGGAATTTGTCTTGGTGCAAATGCTCTCAGTGACATAAAAGAAAAGATACATTTTGTCAAGAGTCAAGAATCATCAGGTACAACACTTAATGATAGGAAAGAGAAAAAGACAACATTCAGCGGGGGGCGGGGAACCAGGCAGTCTTCAACTTATGACCACAATGGATTCCCCAACATTTCTGGCGCTAAGCAAGACCTTGGATGAATTAACCCGGCCTCCTTTTTATGTCTTGCCGTGGTTTGTTAAGGGAAACCCTTACCCTTGTCAAGTTAGTACCGGGGTTGTGTTCAGAGAATCCAGCTTCTCCCGTTGACTTGGGTTGTCGGAAGGTTGCCCAAGCAGATCACACGGGAGATTGCAACCGTCATAAGTACGAGTCGGTGGCCAACCTTCTGAAATTTGATCCCGTGATCACGGGGTGGTGGTGGGGGGTGGTGGGGGGGGAAGCACAATGGTCAAGAGATGTGAAAAAAAAAAACACCTTAGTCCCTTTTTTCCCCTCCCGTTGTAAAATGAGGCCCCATCACTTAAACAAATGTCTCGCATAACCAGGTTGGGCACCATTCTGGTCTTCAGTGGAGGACTATCTGTGGGGGGGTGGAAATCCCCCAAAGTACCTTTTAGTCCCCTAATCAACCCGAGATTGAATACGAGCCCCCCACCCTCCCTTCCTTCCTGGGGTCGCCCCAAACCCAACCCAACTTCAGCACGTCGGAACGAGACTGGACGCGATGGGGAAAAGAAGTGACCACCTTGCGCGATGGCCTCGAGCCGCTTCCCAGTGCCAGAAGACTGGGCCAACTGGTCCTACACACACACACACAGACACACAGACACACAAATGCGGGGAAGAAGACCCCCCCCATCTTCCCTCCCTCCGAGACCCCCGGAGAAGAAAAGGCAGCCCAGAACGCAACGCACCGAAGGCGCTCCTGGAAATCGGCCGCAGGAGGGAACAAGGCGGGCTTGGCTGCGGGTGGGATGGGGGCGCCTGGCTGGCTGCGTCTCCCTTCCCCTCCTCGGGATCCCGGAGAGGCTCCAGTGGCAGCTGCGGGACAAAGGAAGGGGATAATCGACCCTCCCCTCTCCCGGCCGGGCCCCGGGCAGCGGGCCGAGAAGTGTAAGTTTCCTTTTCTCCTCGGGAACTCAGGAAGGGGAGTCGCCTGGCCTAAGGCGACAGGAAGGGGAGTTGGCGAGGGGGAGGAGAATCCGCTGGCAAACCCAGGGCTGGGGGAGAAGGAGAGAGGGGGAAAGGGAAAGGGAAAGAGAGGGAGGGAGGAAGAGAGGGAAAGGGGCAGAGAGAGAGGGGGGGAGGGGGAGAGAGGGAGGGGGAGATAAGAAAGAGAGAGAGAGAAAAGGGAAAGAGGGGAGGAAAAGAGAGGGAGGGAGGAAGAGAGGGAAAAGGGCAGAGAGAGAGAGAGAGAGGGAGGGGGAGAGAGGGAGGGGGAGAGAGAAAGGGAGAGAGGGAGGGGGAGATAAGAAAGAGAGAGAGAAAGAGAGAAAGGGAAAGAGGGGAGGAAAAGAGAGGGAGGGAGGAAGAGAGGGAAAGGGGCAGAGAGAGAGAGAGAGGGAGGGGGAGAGAGAAAGGGAGAGAGGGAGGGGGAGATAAGAAAGAGAGAGAGAAAGAGAGAAAGGGAAAGAGGGGAGGAAAAGAGAGGGAGGGAGGAAGAGAGGGAAAAGGGCAGAGAGAGAGAGAGAGGAGGGGGAGAGAGGGAGGGGAGAGAGAAAGGGAGAGAGGGAGGGGGAGATAAGAAAGAGAGAGAGAAAGGGAAAGAGGGGAGGAAAAGAGAGGAGGGAGGAAGAGAGGGAAAAGGGCAGAGAGAGAGAGAGAGAGGGAGGGGGAGAGAGGGAGGGGGAGAGAGAAAGGGAGAGAGGGAGGGGAGATAAGAAAGAGAGAGAGAAAGAGAGAAAGGGAAAGAGGGGGAGGAAAAGAGAGGGAGGGAGGAAGAGAGGGAAAGGGGCAGAGAGAGAGGGGGAGGGGGAGAGAGGGAGGGGAGAGAGAAAGAGGCAGAGAGAAAGGGAGAGAGGGAGGGGAGAGAGGGAGGGGGGAGAGAGAAAGGGAGAGAGGGAGGGGGAGATAAGAAAGAGAGAGAGAGAAAGAGAGAAAGGGAAAGAGGGGAGGAAAAGAGAGGGAGGGAGGAAGAGAGGGAAAAGGGCAGAGAGAGAGAGAGAGAGGGAGGGGAGAGAGGGAGGGGGAGAGAGAAAGGGAGAGAGGGAGGGGAGATAAGAAAGAGAGAGAGAGAAAGAGAGAAAGGGAAAGAGGGGGAGGAAAAGAGAGGGAGGGAGGAAGAGAGGGAAGGGGCAGAGAGAGAGAGAGAGAGGGAGGGGAGAGAGGGAGGGGAGAGAGAAAGGGAGAGAGGGAGAGGGAGATAAGAAAGAGAGAGAGAGAAAGAGAGAAAGGGAAAGAGGGGGAGGAAAAGAGAGGAGGGAGGAAGAGAGGGAAAGGGGCAGAGAGAGAGAGAGGAAGACAGAGAGAGGGAGGGGAGAGAGAAAGAGAGAGAGAAAGAGAGAAAGGGGAAGAGGGGGAGGAAAAGAGAGGGAGGGAGGAAGAGTGGAAAAAGGGCAGAGAGAGAGAGAGAGAGAGAAGAAGACAGAGGGAGGGAGGGGAGAGAGGAAAGAGGCAGAGAGAAAGGGAGATAAGAAAGAGAGAGAGAGAAAGAGAGAAAGGGAAAGAGGGGGAGGAAAAGAGGGAGGGAGGAAGAGAGGGAAAGGGGCAGAGAGAGAGAGAGGAGGGGGAGAGAGGGAGGGGGAGAGAGAAAGAGGCAGATAGAAAGGGAGAGGGGAGGGGGGAGAGGAAGAGAGAAAGAGACAGAGAGAAAGGGAGAGAGGGAGGGGAGATAAGAAAGAGAGAGAGAGAAAGAGAGGGGGAGAGAGAGAGGAAGACGGAGAGGGAGGGGGAGAGAGAAAGAGGCAGATAGAAAGGGAGAGAGGGAGGGGGGAGAGGAAGAGAGACAAAGGGGCAGAGAGAAAGGGAGAGAGGGAGATAAGAAAGAGAGAGAGAAAGAGAGAAAGGGAAAGAGGGGGAGAAAAAGAGAGGGAGGGAGGAAGAGAGGGAAAACCCGTTGCTTCTGGCCCCTAAGAAACATCACCTCTCCCTCTTTTCCTTTTTCCCCCCTTTCCTTTCCTTTCCCCCTTCCCTTCCTTCTCCTCCTTCCTTCCTTCCTTCTCCTCCATCCTTCCTTCCTTCCTTCCTTCCTTCCTTCCTTCCTTCCTTCTCCATCATCTCACTGAAAGAGGCTTCTTAGGTGTTTTTTTTTTAATTCGGTCTTCCTTCATCTGTTTCCTTGGCAACCAGCTGGAGGAAGGCGCTGGGTGGAGTGGGTGGGGGGAAGGAGTGGAAACAGAGGGTCATGGAAAGAGCCCCCAGCAAACTTCTGAAAACTTTATGGGCCGGTCTTTCCCAGGCCGCCTTCTCCCTGGGTTGCCCCCATTGGAAAAAAGACAATAGGGGCCTTGGAGGGTCGACCACCACTGAGCATCTTCCAAAGGGGGTGGGGGGTAGGGGGATGGGGGGGGGGGGTTTCCCAGCTTGATACTGAAGGGGAGAGTCTACCAAAGTTGGATCGTTTGTTATTTCCAATTTGTGCGCCCGAGCGTCTTAAGTAAAAAAAGGGGGCAAACTATTTAAAATGCCTCTTTTTTTCTCTCTCAGTTATGAATTAGCCTTTTTCTCGAGTTGGAGAAAGCGGGAATTCATTTCACCTTCTGTCCCTTTGAGCTCTGAATTTGGACTGAAATTTCAGATCCCAGAAGGACATGGAAGGAGGGCGGTGGAAGGATGTGGATCAACCTGCCTGCCTTCCTGCCCTCCTTCATCTCCTCTCCTCTCCCTCCTTTCCTTCATTCCCTTCCTTCCACTCTTACCTCTCTCTCCTTTCCTTTTTTCCTGTCCTTCCGTCCTTCCCTCTCTCTCTCCTTTCTTTTTTTCCTTTCCTTTCCTTCCTCTCCTCTCCCTCCTTTCCTTCTTTCCTTTCCTTCCTTCAATCTTCCCCCTCTTTCCTTTCCTTTTTTCCTTTCCTTCATTCAATCCTCCTTTCCTTCATTCCCTTCCTTCCATCCTTACCTCTCCCTCCTTTCCTTTTTTCCTTTCCTTCCGTCCTTCCCTTTCTCTCTCCTTTCTTTTTTCCTTTCCTTTCCTTCCTCTCCTCACCCTCCTTTCCTTCTTTCCTTTCCTTCCTTCAATCTTCCCCCTCTTTCCTTTCCTTTTTTCCTTTCCTTCATTCAATCCTCCTTTCCTTCATTCCCTTCCTTCCATCCTTACCTCTCCCTCCTTTCCTTTTTTCCTTTCCTTCCGTCCTTCCCTTTCTCTCTCCTTTCTTTTTCCTTTCCTTTCCTTCCTCTCCTCACCCTCCTTTCCTTCTTTCCTTTCCTTCCTTCAATCTTCCCCCTTTCCTTTCCTTCCTTTCCTTCATTCCCTTCCTTCCATCCTTACCTCTCCCTCCTTTCCTTTTTCCTTTCCTTCATTCCTTCCTTCAATCCTCCCTTTCCCTTTTCTTTTTCCTTTCCTTCCTTCAATCCTCCTTTCCTTCCTTTCCTTCATTCCCTTCCTTCAATCCTCCCCTTTCCCTTTTCTTTTTCCTTTCCTTCCTTCAATCCTCCTTTCCTTCCTTTCCTTCATCCCCTTCCTTCAATCCTCCCTCTCCCCCCTTTCCCTTTTTCCTTTCCTTCCTTCAATCCTCCTTTCCTTCATTCCCTTCCTTCCACCCTTACCTCTCCCTCCTTTCCTTTTTGCCTTTCCTTCCTTCCGTCATTCCCTCACTCTCTCCTTTCTTTTTTCCTTTCCTTCCTTCCTTCCACCCCTCCCTTCTTCCCTCCCTTCTCCTCCATCATTCCTCCCTCCCTCCCCCCTCCCTCTCTCTTTTCTTCCCTCCCTTTCTCCCCCTTTTCCTCCCACCTCTTCCAGAACCATTGGACTCCTAAAATCCATAAAAGCTGCAACAGGTTTCCCAATCCAGAAACAAACACCTGGAGAATCTCCCACCCCTAGGTGTAAGACCACACCTAGAGCACTGCATCCAGTTTTGTTCACCACATTTTAAAAACGATGTTGAGACTCTAGAAAAAGTGCAGAGAAGAGCAACCAGGATGATGAGGGGACTGGAGACTAAAACATACGATGAACGGTTGCAGGAACTGGGCCTGGCTAGTCTAGTGAAGAGAAGGACCAGGGGGGACAGGAGAGCAGTCTTCCAATATTTGAGGGGCTGCCACAGAGAGGAGGAAGGGGTCAAGCTATTTTCCAAAGTACCCAAAGGCCAGACAAGGAACAATTGATGGGAACTGATCAAGGAGAGATTCAATTTAGGAACAAGGAGAAACTTTCTGATCGTGAGAACCATCAACCCATGGAACAGAAGTTGCCTTCAGAAATTGTGGAAGCATCATCACTTGAGGCTTTCAAGAAGAGATTGGGCTCCCATCTGTCAGAAATGGTGTAGGTAGGGTCTCCCGCTTGGGGGCGGGGGCAGGGGGTTGGACTAAATGACCTACAAGGTCCCTTCCAACTCTAATTATCCGTTACCACCACCACCCCTTTACTCCCCCTTTTCTCTCTCTTGAGTTTTGAATGCCAACCTGGATGAACACACGCACACCCCAACATCCTCTCCCTGCCTGCTGGCTTGGCCAGCAGGAAGATTGATTCCCCTGCTTGCAAAGAAACGCCGCCCTCCCGGCCCCAGAGAAACGTCTGAACGCTACTGGCGGGTGGGAGGGAGAAGAGTGCCCGAGTGCTCTCCAGTTAGAATTTTGCGCAGCAGAAACTTCGGTCATCTAGAAACTATCTTTGAAAACATTTACGGAATGCTGATTTATCCTTAAATATCTTTGCCAACCTTGCTGGCGCAAAATGCCATTTATAAAACATCTTATACAGATTCTCTTTATATGCCGTTGACAGTACTCACCTCTCAAAGCCTACTTGGTCACTTCAAATCCTTAAGTATCCGGTTGGTTGTTTTGGAGGTCAGTTAATCTAAGGATTTGAGGCCGAGCTTCTATCCCCAAAATTACATGTTGGTATTGTGAGATTATTGAGAACAGATGCTTCAACAGACTCCTTTTCCCACCATAAACGCAAACCAATAAAGCTGTGTTATTTGTTGAGTTTCTCTCCTCCATTTTCGTTGAAACTTCTTCATCCGGACATGCACCTGATATTCCTCCAGCTGCATGTATTCCCCTCCTGCATTGAATCTGAAACTATAACCACAGTTTGGCTCAGCTGTTTGTCTCTTAGGTGACTGGGTGTCACCATATGTACAACACACACACACACACACATCTGGTTCTTGTTTAGAAAATGGCAAAGCCAGAATGCCATCCTTGCAGAACGCAACTATTTTTAAGGTAGTGCTTCCCAATTTTAGCAACTTGAAGAAATCTGGACTTCGTGCCACCCCAGACTTGAAATTCTAGACCTAGAAAACGTAGTACTACGCTGCCTTCGGTCCAACCTAAGTATAGTACATAAAATCATACATTGCAATGTCCTACCTGTCAATGAATACTTCAGCTTCAACCACAACAATACAAGAGCAAACAATAGATACAAACTCAGTTAACAGCACCAGACTTGATTGCAGGAAATACGACTTCAGCAACAGAGTGGTCAATGTCTGGAATACTCTACCTGACTCTGTGGTTTCTTCCCCAAACCCCAAAAACTTTAACCTTAGACTGTCTACTATTGACCGTGTCATGCCTTTCCTAAGAGGTCTGTAGGGGCGTGCATAAGCGCACCAATGTGCCTACTGTCCCAGTCCTATTGTTTTATATATATATATATATATATATATATAATTTTTCTTATATGTATCCATGTATTCATAACTACATTTTTACTTATACCTATTATCTTGTAAGAAATTGACAAACCAAATAAATAAAATAAATAAATCTCCCAGAATTCCCCAACCAGGGATGCTGGCTGGGGAATTCTGGGAGTTGAGGTCCAGAAATTTTCAAGGTGCCAAGTTTGCTTTAAGATGAGATCTATTTGCCTTGCTTACAAATATCATATTGTTATACAGTATCTTTCGGACAAAATCCAAGCAGGGCTACTACATCAAGCCATCATAGTTTATTTGCATCTTGTGTGGAGTGAACCCAGCCCAGAAGGTAGGAAATTTCTAATTCCAACAAGGATTAACCTTGCAAAACCCATGAATGGCTGATCTCACACAGTCTGTAGCTAAAATATTGCTAATGTTAGATTCTTTTGAACCAGCCAAGAATGTCTGCCTAGTAGTAAACTAGGAGTATATATGAATTATGGCTTCTAAGCATGACCAACTTATTTTTTATAGAGTTACTAAGTAAAGAAAACAAATTTAGTTCAGAAAAATGTCTCTGTGTGATATAGTGTATGGAATTATAATTTACTCAAACATTGGAATATTTTACCCCAAATATGAAAGCGGCTGATCACTCACTACTGTACTGCATTCAGTCAGTCATTTAGTCTAAACTTAAGCAAACATCATTCTAGACCTGGGTTCAAATTCCCTACCTGACCTCAGAACTTGGGAAAGAAGGCAGTCAGGTTCCCTCAGCCCACCATACCAAGTGGTTTCTGCAGGGATAAAATTTGGGGAGACTTACACCGGAGTCCTCAAACTTGACAGCTTTAAGACTGGTGGACTTCAACTCCCAGAAATCTTCCTCCAGTCATGTCAGGAACTCTAGGAGTTGAAGTCTGCAAGTCTTAAACTTGCCAAGTTTGAAGGCTCTTGCTCTTAGAGGTCATATTAAGCACCCAAAGGACAGGTGAACCTGTTATTATTGCTTTGGGCTTTACTTCCAAGAGTTCTTTGAGATGCCCTCTTATCTTGCATGTTCAAGATGTGGTGGACCTGCCTAAAATTCCTCTCCCAGTTTCTTTGTGGAGAGCTTCTATCTTCTCTGCTCAGATCCCTCCTGGGTGTGTTTTTGGAGATTCTCAACCATCCAGGCCAAGGATCTTCAAACTTGGCCAATTTAAGACTTGTGGACTTAAGACTTGTGGACTCCCAGAATTCCTGAGCTAACATGACTGAAGGAGGAATTCTGGGAGTTGAAGTCCACAAGTCTTAAAGTTGTCAAGTTTGAAGGCCTCTGCTCTAAGCCATGGTTGTTCCAAAGGTGCATTTTCCAAAAGGCACCTGGACTTTCTTGGTTTTTCCAAATAGCAATGGAACTTTAAAAGAATAACGCGACTTGAAAGGAGACCTTGAAGATCTTCTAGTCCTACCCCCTGCTCAAACAAAACCCTATGCCACGTCAGACAGATAGTTGTCCCATCTCTTCTTGGCTTTTTTTTTCCCCTTTGAAAATATTTCATTGCTCATCTGAACTGAAGAAGCTTCTTGCATGAGAAGAGAAACATTAAAAAAAAAAACCAAGGAAGTCTGTTTGAGTTTTGGAAAAAGCACCTTTGAGATGCTCCCATGTAGTTTTAGCCAGTTGATCACACCCTCCTTGGCCCTATGTAAATCTAAGTACTTTCAGAAGACAGACTGAAACTCTTAACCTCCATTAACGTTCCTCCTCCCTCTCTCCCTCTGGCCCAGGAGAGCCTGCAGCTGAGGGGTGTAGATCCAAACTCAGGTTTTCTTGGTGCTTTGCAGAATTTGCACTGGCTGAAGCTGATTAGCTGCCTCATTATCTCAGCCAGGTGAGAGAAGGTTGGCCTTCAGGAGCCGCCTAGAATAAAAAGGATCCTGGGTAGATGCTGGTCTTTTCTGCCAGCTTCCTAGAACAGACAAGGATGGGACCCTTACAGAGTCTGGCCATTGTTTTAGCTTGTTGGCTAGTGGGAGAAGTGGCCTCCTTGGACCCCCAAGATTATGTCTGGGGGTTTTCTGGCACACCTGCTCCTATGAGGCAGCTTTATCTACCTTCTGGGGTTGAGACTTACCCTTATGCTTGGGTAGATGCTTCTCAGGCACGAGCTTTGTCCCTCCTGTCACCTGTGCTGGCCCAGTGTGAAGAGGCCTATGTCATGGTGACTGTGAAGAGAGACCTTTTTGGCACAGGAAGGCTCGTCCAGGTGGAGGACCTGAGCTTGGGTCCAGCTGGCTGCCAACCCACGATTCACAATGCTCCTGAGAACACGGTTATTTTTTATGCAGGCCTTCATGAGTGTGGGAGTGTTTTGCAGGTAAGAGGGGAAGGTGTTTTGAGAACCCAATCCTTGTCTCCTTTGGTAGGTCCTAGAATGTAACCATGATAGCCAGTTCTAGTAATTAGAACCAGAATAGAGCTGGAAGGGACCTTGAATGTCTCCTAGTCCAGCCCCCTGCTTCAAGCAACAGACCCTAATTTTCAGGACAATAAAACAACTGGCTTGTTCACAAGAACCACAATGTTTCTCTTCCCTAGATACTGTTTTTTTTTCCCCTTTCTTCCTTTCCTTTCTTCCCCTTTCAGTTCTCTTTCTGTTCTAAAAGTACCCTGTTCTCTCTGGGAGTTGTTAGAAGAATGCATTTAAACCGGCATTCTCTTGCAAGTCACAACTGGGTGGAACTAACTTTCTGAAAGAAAAAAAAAATGCAAACGTGTAGAAAAGGCTTTCGTTACTTTTGTGTCTCACTTGGGGCTTGTTTTACATTTGTTTGGCTGCTAGCTGCCTTAAACTTGAAAAAAAAAACACACACCAAGAATTAAAGAACTCAGAACAGGCTTGGTGTGAGGTTTTCTGCTATTCTATGTTTCTGCTATTCCAAGAGTTTGAAGAACTTGTGTTTTCCCCATACCAAGAATTTCCCCCTGTATTCCAAGCACCAAATTAACTTCTGGTTTATTACTGTATCTTGTATCTCTCTCTCCTTTCTCTAGATGACTCCAGACTTTCTTGTCTACAGCATTAGCCTTCATTACAAGCCAACCCCTTCTTCCCACAGTGTAATTGTAAGAACTAGCCCAGTTGATGTTCCCATTGAGTGCCACTACCCAAGGTAAGTTCAGAGGATGAAATTAATAAAAGGTGAGGTTGGCTTGACTGTTAGAGATGGTTACCTTGGGTGGGAGGTGAGAACATACTGTTGAATAAAAGAACTTATCCACCCGAGGCAGCAGAATTTCTGGAGATAGCCCTGGTGGATAAAAGTAAATGACTTGTTCTTTTGGGGAGACCTTACCTGTCTCTATTTTCAGGAGAAACAACGTAAGCAGTAATGCAATCAAGCCAACATGGATTCCGTTTGCGTCAACGATTTCTGCGGAAGAAAAACTTCGCTTCTCTCTACATTTGATGAATGGTACTTCTTTTTATGTGGTTGCTAGGAGTTGGGAAATGATTGGTGGCCTATAATCACTTCCAGAAGCCCCCTCTTCCTTCATGAGTTTCCTGAAAAAGTCCAATGAGTTTAAATCTAAATTGTGCACAAATTACATTTTTTTTCACATTGGCTTTAGTGAAACCATTTTTTAAAATTGGTTAAAAAAATTGATTCCACTTTTGCGTTGCTTTGCGCATAAGGCCAGACAATGTATGTGCATTTGTACATATGCCTTGCAAACATAGAATTGTGCACAATACACAATTTTGCACAGTTCCTGACTGGCATTTCCAGAGTTCCTAATAATTCAAATTTGGGTGGGTGGGGGAATGCAGATATTGGTGTGTACTGGTTTCTGCATATTTTGGAAGATTGCAGCAGATTCAGGGGGCACGCAAAATTTAAAAATGGTTTGTCACACCGATATAAGAATTAGGACTGGGGTGCATATTCGTTTGCAGACATGATAGATGGAAGAAAAAAAGGACTGTTTGCCCTTATTTGAATTGGGCTCATTAGGTTGAGATTTGCATCCAAGAAGTCGTCCTATGAGAGTATGATGATTTTGGTTTTCAGAGGGCTGGAGCTCAGAGAGAGCTTCCAATGGCTACCAGTTGGGAGAAGTGATGTACATTCAGGCTCAAGTAATTGCAGAAAACCACACCCCTCTCCGACTCTTTGTGGATAGCTGTATAGCCACGTTGAGCCCAGAGGCAGATTCCAGTCCCCGCTATCCCATCATCGATTACAAGGGGTAAGAGTTCCCTGACTATCATCTCTCTTCCCATTTGCACTGAACCTTCTTATGCAAGGGTCCTCAAACTTGGCAACTTTCAGACTTGTGGACTTCAATTCCCAGAATTCTCCCTATTCCTGGCCCACTGCTGGATGCAAACTTTTGGGATGAACAATTCTCCCAGATCCTATATAGGAAGGCTGCTCTATCCTTAAAAGATCAGAAAGCAACCAAGCTCATAGGGGCAGCAAGAATCCCACAAAAACTTGCTAAATTTATATTTAAATTGGGTTTTCTGTTATCTTGGCCTTCTGGTCCTTGCTTGCAAGAAAGTTCTTGTTCTATGTTTGTATCCACAAGGAAAGCCATCAACTCATCCCTGCTATCAAGGTTGGGTTGTTAAATCTCCTTCAGACCTGCTTTCTTTCTGTATTATATAAAAATTCTATTTTAACTTGAAGTGATGGTGCCAATCGCTTTGAATTCCATCTGTGCCCTTGAGTGCTTGTATTGGATGGTAATCCTGCATGTAGTGTGGTTTTTATTAGTTATTTCTGAACCAAACTGGGAACTTTGGGGCTAAAATGCAGACTCACAACTACATTAAACACAACAAGGTTAGGCCTGTTGTGTGGAGATTGCCCAAGAACACTAAAATGCACTAACTTAACCAAGTTTGTCCAAAGTTAGGAAGCATTGTTGACAAGTGTTGTGTCCTCCAGCTGCCTGGTAGATGGACGATTTGATTCCAACTCAACCTTCTCAATGCCAAGGTTCAGGGATGATGTACTCCAATTCACAGTAGATGTCTTCCGTTTTAGTAAGGACCCCCGAGATCTGGTAAGAGTCCTTCTTCTAAAGCCCAGCTCCTAACGGCCATATTTTTGAAGTTTCACCCTTGGTCATGTCATAAACCTAGGTTGAACCACCTTTTACCTTGTTTCTAGATCTACATCACTTGCCATTTGAAGGTGGCTGCAGCTACTCAGGCTCCTGATGCTGAGAACAAAGCTTGTTCCTTCCATCCAGCTACGAACAGGTAAGCAACCTGACATTCTTACAGGGTCAAGTCATCTGGCTGTTAAGCCAAGTATCACTGTAGGAGGACATTAAGTAGGCTTAGTCAACAGAAATTTGAGCTTGCAACTTAGTTCCTTTGATGTAATTTGTCTGTTTCTTTGCAGAAAAATGTTTTAGATTCATTTTATTTTGGAAAACTTGGTGATTATGTTGTTTTGAGCTACACACCAATAGCTTGGAAATCAGTATCTAACCTAACTGGCTATTGCATACTTTTTTTGACTCCAGGACAGATTAATTTATACACTGTAAGGACCTTCTCAGCTTCCTGCAGTGGTTTGAAGAACATACCTTTCCGTATTTGAACAAGTATTCCATGAATGAATGTCCTGATAGGTGAACCTGTTAGAAATCTCAACTTCCTGAATTTTCTCTTATCCCTTACCCTGTTAAACGACTTATTCAAAAATAAAACAATTTTTTATGTAGGGGTTAGCTATACTTAGTACAAATAGTATAAGGTATTTTGTACATGATAAAGAGTTCTACATAAACCACAATTGGCTGAGTTCATTCCGTACCTTAAGCAGAAACCAACCTAACAAACTTGTAAGCCCAATTGATCTTAGGCTAAGTAAATACTTGAACTTAAGACATCAACTATCAGTAACTTAGAATATAGCCAAGTATCCATCCTTTGGTCTATTAAGAGGGGAAAGTATTTGATACTGGAGGCTTTCAAGAAGACACTGGACTGCCATCTGTCAAAAATGATGTAGGGTCTACTGCCTGGGGGGTGGGGTTGGACTAGATGACCTACTCTGTTCCAATTCTGTTAATCTGACTAAATAAATATTGGTGCACCCTTACAGGAAGTGTATCTCTTTGGCTTTTTTCACCACAGTTGGGTTCCAGTTGAAGGCACCACAGATATTTGCTCTTGCTGTGAAACCAAGAATTGTGTTCGAACTACGGGTCAAGGTAGCAGCCACTTGGACCAATGGGGAAGACGACTGGGCAGAGACGTGGCTGCTAAATTGGGTATGTAATCGAGGTTTGGTAGAGGGGAAAAAGCTATTCACTTGAATGATATTCAGAAGCAGCTGTTCTACTTCTGGAAGTATTACATGAGGGACAATTGTGTCCAATTCTCAGAGATTGATTGGACAAGTCCCTGCAGTTTTCTTGGCAAGAGTTTTCAGAAGGGGTTTGCCACTGTCATCTTCCTAGGACTGAAAGAAAGTGACTGGCCCTGTCAGGATTGCCATCCTGCTACGCCATGTTTTGCTGGCTGACAGCCTGCCATACGCAACTGGGAGGAAGGAGGAACTGTAAGGTTGGGATAAGGGGGAGGTTAGCATGAAGGGAAATAAAACTACACACTATGGGAACGCAGCACCGCGAAACCAGGGATCAAGGGAAAAGTTAACCACATGCTTTTGGCATGAAAAACTCATATCAGGCTTTGGTTCTCTGTAACCACTTGGTTTTAGTAAAGAGCACTTTCCTTAACAATGGATTTGAGAGAGTTTCTTTTCTAACTGACCAAGTTTGGACAGGTCCAAGCCTCAAGGTCACATAAACTAGCTTTGTACCTAAGCCAAGTCTAGAACTCAACAGCCTCCAAGTTTCTAGCCTGATGTCTTAAGTCTTAACCACTACACCAAACTGGCGCTCTCTACATTCATGTAAATGTCTTGTGAATCTTGTTCTTGTGCAGATAAATCGAAGGAGGCCAATGTTGACGTGATGCTCGGTCCCATCCTCATTCTTGACTCGTACATGACTTCCAGAACTCCTGACAATCGAAATAAGTTGGTCTTATCAGCAAAACATGGTACAGTATCACGCTGATTATGGAGTTCAGACATTGTGTTAATCCATGATTTGTGGACTAACCATAACCGGATATATTTACATCGCTTGCTAAATCAGAGGCACACAGCTTTTGTGACCTCAGGACCACAGTAATCCCCAGAGCCTTTCCATGTGATTACAGTTCTTTAATCTGACACTCAAACCATTACTTCCATTGGCTTTAGTATTAACTGCATGAAATTCAGTGAAATATTATATAATTGTTTTACTTGGAGCCAGAAAGATGGACTCAGTGGAAGTCACCCTTTATCCTATCAACAGTAATCTTGTCCAATTATAAATCTGCAAAGAACTTTTGTTCAGACTTTTGACAGGGGCAAATTCTCAGAGCAAAAATTTGGGATAACAGTAACTGTCAACTAAAAAGAGACTTTTGCTTTGAATGAGGGGGACTTGTTGGAGCCCTGACAGTAACCTCAATGGCACTTGCTTGTCATTAAGTTCCATTCTTTGTTTGTAGGGAAGGAAAACCAGAATGTTTAGCTCTTCATTTCCTGCTGTGTATGATATTCCTTACTTTTAATTTTCAGTGCAAAAAAAGCTGTTTAAGAGAATCTGTTCTTCTTCTTTTCAGGCTTCTTCCAATTTCCTTGGATGCTGTTGGGGATCATCTTAATAGCCCTTACTACAAGCTTGGCCCTGACCACTCTAGGAATCTTTTGTACTAGGAAAAGACGTTATAATTCTTCCTAAGTTGTTATGCAGTGTGTAAGGATGTTAAAATAAACAAATCAAGCCTTAACAAAAAACTTGTTTCTTTTTATCCCCTACAACTTGTTCAATAAACAAATATATAACTCTGTTTGCATGGAAAAAATATCTGAAGCTTCAAAATAAAGGTTAGAGGATTTGTGTCTTACTAAGACTGCTCACTTCAAAAAATAATTCTGAATTCTTTTGGACTTCACAAAGCTACCACTTCTCTCTGTTGTTGAGGCAGTGCTTGGTCATCATTCCCCCAACTTCAATTGAACCTTATGTACAAGCACTTCAAAAGTTGCATTCACTTTTAAGAACTCTCATTCAGTCCTGTTTGGGTCCTCTTAAGCTTGTGGTCTAATGTTATGTTGGGATACAACTTGCTTCAAAATTGTTTGATAAATAAGGCCTTGTGTTGAGTTAGTGGCTTAAAATGTCATTTGGATTTCAAGTGCTAGGTATACTCAGCTTAAATCTTTAAGATCAACTCCTAGAATTGCCTGTAAATAAAATACTAACCAATTATCTATGCTGGAAGAATTATCCTTCTGGGTTCAGTTCAACTCTACAGACTGTCCCTAGTCCCAGGTTTGGTTGAGTCTTGCTGGATGATGATGTAATGAAAGGGCTTTGGGCAATTCCTATTATAGCTCTACCTGGAGTAGATCTTTGTTATGTAAAATAGACTGGCCTAGGCCAGAGTAATGGTCCATTAGCAAAGGTGGGGGTGAGCTTCGGCTTCTGAGGTGAGTTCCTGCTTCTGAGTTTCTACTCTTCTTAAGGGAAATATTCTGCCTTTTTTCTGCATATTTCCTAGGATGTTTCATTTTTCTAGGAGCGGGGTGGGTTCTAACTTCCTACATCTGGAAGATGGAAACTGGGTTTTTCTCAATAACAATGCATTGCCTCTCAGCTCCTAACCCCTCAAAATATCAGCTCCTCCCTCATGCCAGGATTTTAATTATTTTTTTTAAATATTGGCCAACCAGCTGCAGTGATTTCTGGGCAGCATGCAGAACTAAACATTTTTTAAAAACCAGCTTAAAATATTAAATCGGATTCATTTTGCAGATTGGGGAGGAGGAATAGAGTGAAAAGCAGAGAAGGGCTTAGACTTCAACATTCCTATGATTTCACCAATGAGGCAGGGCTATGGCAAAACGTTGCCCCTCATTTCAAACAAAAATCCAAGATATAAAAACTGAATAACTTTTGTTTTGTACTCTTATGGGCAGCCAGGCAAAGCCTTCCCAAAGTTCCTTTTATATACTGAATTGGGAACCGAGATGGAAAAGCTGAGGTCTTGAAATGAGCTTGCAAAAGAGCTGATACATGCGTTAGCTCTTTCAACACATGCGGTCCCCACGTTCAACAGAACACGTGTTGCCCCAGCAAGCAACAAGAGCCACTAACGGTCAGTTGACTTGTTCTCGGTCAGCTGATGCAAGGGAAGCTCTTCAGGGATTGGCTAGAAGGAAGGAAGCTGGAAAAACAAGGAAGCTCTTCAGGGATTGGGTAGAAAGAAGTGAAAAAACAAGGAAGCTCTTCAGGGATTGGGTAGAAAGAAGTAAAAACAAGGAAGCTCTTCAGGGATTGGGTAGAAAGAAGTAAAAACAAGGAAGCTCTTCAGGGATTGGGCAGAAAGCCGGTAGCTGGAAAAACAGAAACTTTTCAGGGATTGGCTAGAAGGAAGTCAGGTGATGCAAGGGAAGCTCTTCAGAGATTGGGTGGAAAAGAGAAGTCAGGTGACTCGCTTTGCATAGGAAGGAGGGTGTTGCTCAGATCAGGGGAAGATGGTGAGTGGGGGCGTGGCTTTATTGCTAAACCGGGGGGAAAGCGGGGTTTTATTTTTAAGGATTAGAGGAGAAAGCCCAGCTTTTTAAAAGAAAAATTGGCGCAAGTGCAGAAGGGTGCAAAGTAGTGCATTTGTCAGTGCAAAATCTCAGTAATTCTAAAATGGGTGGACTTCAATTCCCAGGATTCCTCCAGCCAGCTTGCATTTTAGGGATTGAAGTCCACCTAATGCTGGCTGGAGGAATTCTGGGAGTTGAAATCCATGCATGCTAGATAGAGAATTCTGGGAATTGGAGTCCATGCATGCTGGTTGGAGGAATTTTGGGAGCTGAAGTCCATGCATGCAAGTAGATGGGGGATTCTGGGTGTTGAAGTCCATGCATGCTGGCTGAAAGAATTCTGGGAGTTGAAGTCCACCTAATGCTGGCTGGAGGAATTCTGGGAGTTGAAATCCATGCATGCTAGATAGAGAATTCTGGGAGTTGAAGTTCATGCATGCTGGCTGGAGGAATTCTGGGAGTTGAAGTCCATGCATGCTAGTAGATGGGGGATTCTGGGAGATGAAATCCACCCATCTTAAAGTTGCTGTGGTTGAAAAGTACTCAAACTTTGTTTCTTCCTGCCAGAGGTTTCGATTCTGTGGAGATTTGGACTGTCCTGACTGGGTCTTGGCAGAAATTAGCACTTTGGCTAAAATAGTAAGTGATTTTTTGGGGGCCCTTTGAGTTCCATGAATATTTTAATTATTTTAAGATATGGCGGTATTAGCATTTTATTGCCTACTTTGTAGCTGGATTTGCCCCATTGTAAGATTTTGCCTGACAAACTATCGTTCTCCAAGGGAAGATTTTTAAAAAATCAAGAGGATGGTTATGACACATTTTGGTATTTTTTTTTCCAGTCTTCGGTGAAACTCAAGCTGATCTGTGCCCAGGTTCTGAAGGATGTGCTTGGAGAGGGCATTGATGTGAGTTCAGCTGCCCCATTCATAATTGTGTTTCCATGGCAATTGAGTGCTTAAATTGGAAACTCCCAAAAGAAAATTCTGTGATGGATTAAAAAATGTTTTGTTGTTGGGACTCCCCAGTGTTAAGTTTGAGCTGACCCAAGCTAGAAATTGTTCTTTTGTCTCTTGCAGTATGACAAAATTCTGAAATTAACATCAGATGCCAAGTTTGGTGAGTATCCTTCCCTTCTATGTCCAAGGGCTAAGTTAAGATACAGCTAAGCCAATTCCTATCCTGCCATCATTTCTCAACTGAAAATTGAGAATCAGGGTTGCATTTATTTCCTTAGTATTGGCGCTGAAAGCAAATTCGCGCATGGGGTATGCGCACAAGGTGCTGTACTTCAACTGGTATCTTTTTGCAAGAGGCTTGCAAAATTGGTCATCTCTGAGCAGCTAGCAAAAAATGACAGATCCCGTAAAGCTATCTCTACCTTACATGTTCATCTTTGAATTCCAAACTACAGAGACCAAGGCTTCTCAACCTTGCCAGCTTTAAGATGTGGTAATGAAACAAACAAAATGTAGTTACTTACCAAGCACATCTAAATTATTATTAAAATAACCAAAACATCTTTACAATCCCCAAGGCATGTCACAACTTTGAGCAGCCCTAATGTTTGGGAATTGAAAGTTGAAAAATGTAACATGCCAGTGGACTTCGACTCCCAGAATTCCCTAGTCAGCCATGACACTGACAAACTATGGTTAATTTCTTTTCCAAATAGGTAAATTTAGAACAAAATGTTTCAGCAAACCTACATACACAGTTCTGGAGCAATTCATGGCCTTGAGCTGATTATAGAGGGGTGTTTTCCCTATTCTAGCAGCAGCTTTAAGATGTGTGGACTTTGACTCCCAGAATTCCCCAGCCAGCATAAGTCATTCGTATCCTTTTCAATAAAACGTGTTGGTCTGAAGACTTGCTTCAGACAACCATTTCCTTTCTTTTTTGCTCTGTAGAATCGGGAGATGTGAAAGCCACTGTCGCTGTCCTTGCCTTCATTCTCTCAAGTGCTGCCAAATACAGCGTGGACTCTGACTCCCTGTCCAGCGAACTTCAACAGCTGGGACTGCCCAAAGGTGATTTTGGAGTTGTTGCTTTTAAAACCATAAAATATTAATGGTTCTTCAGAACTACCTCTAACCGTAAATAAAAACTTAGAGGTTGAAGGAGTACAAATCCGGAGGGAGAAATGAAATTTGGTATATGTTGTATGAAATAGAGGGGGGGAAAAATCTGAATAACTTTGGAAAATTTGCATTTGTGGGTTTTCATTTCTAACTGGTTGGATTTTTAGAGGAGGGCGGGATTAAGTAAGTTTTAAGGAACCAAAGGATTTGGGCTGGTGGCTTAATTTAGCTGATCTCTTGGTTGTAGAGCATGCCGCAGGATTGTGTCGGTCCTACGAGGAGAAGCAGAGTCTTCTGCAGGACAGCCTGAGGAAGTGCAGCCTGAGATGTAAGTTGAACTCCTTTGCTGGTTCCCAAACGAAAGGTCACTTGAGGGAAACTGTCCTCTGCTGCCTTTTCCCAGTCTGGGATGTTTTTGCTTAATTGTGGGAAGATTTCTCATCATCACAAGGGGCTTCACAGATTGATTGGAGAAACATTCTGTAAAATGCCAACAAGGCTGAACCGCCCCGTCGAGGAACACACAAAACTGCTTTTCTTAGACTGGAATATTCAGAGCACTAGGTAGTACAGGTAGTCCTTGATTTATGACTAGGCCCCTAGTGACTGTTTGAGGTTATGACAGACCCTGAAAAGGAGATTTTAACAATTCAGATTCCAAGTTCTGTCACTTAGACCCCCTCTGTGGTCACATGCAACCAGTGATCCTCTGGACAATGACATTAACCCTCTGGAGTGCTTTCCTATTTGCCACTGTGCAATTGGCAAACCATACAGAGGTTCAGTATGTGGTTTCTCCTCCTCCTCCTCCTCTCCTCCTCCTCCTCCTCCTCAGACAAATCACAAATTAAAAAATCATAGTACCAGAATATTTTGAAAGCTGCTGCAGTCTTAAGATTGGGTGAATTCCTTGGCAATGCCCCTGTCGCATTCAAGGGGACCGGTGCCTTGCACAAACCATGGCTGAAAACTTTCGATTCCCTCTGCCTGCAGTGAATTGCCTGGATTCTGTTTCGTGGAGAGTGGATTACACGCTTAGTTCCAGCGAGCTCCGGCAGGTCAACGAGCCAGTCGTTCATCTCAAGCTGAACGTGAAAAATGTCGACCAAAAAGTGACAGAGCCTGTGGCGATGACATTGTCAGCCGAAAAGTTTCGCGTCTTACTTGCTGGTGAGGAGTTAAACATTTCTACAGCTTGGAGAGGGCCAGGGGCTGCTGGTTTCTGTCAGAACCTTATTTATAGCTCTATTTAAAGAGGCAAAACGTTCCCATTCCTCGTGTAAAACCTCCAAAGGCTACAGGCATGTATCCCTCACCTTTCCATCAGCCTCTTTCTAGCCACCGAAATGGGCATCACTTTGTAGAGGAAACAGAAGCCAGAAGTCAAGGCTGCTTGATCACACAGTGTGGGAAAAATATTATACTTTAAAAAAGGGAAACAAACGTGACAGTGTGTTTGTCAACTAAAAAGTACTTCTTTGGTCTTTTTAGTTGCCAGCAGAAAGGCAGTGGGGAAAGTAGGGCATTCCTTAAATGCTTCAGATAATTGCTAGGCAGCCGAAGCTGTTGGTGCGCAAGATTATTACTGGAGGGCATGATTGATGTCTCTTGGCTATGGATGTGTCCCATTGGAGAATATACATCCAGGGGTTGGGGGGAAGACCAAGGTCAAGGGGGAAATGAATGATGTATTTTAGTGTCGGCTGCACCCAGCTAATGCCAACATGGTCACTCCTAATAAATCTTTTTTTTTAATCTGAGAGATGTGGCTAGAGATTTATGATTTGAATGGAGGTGTATTGTCAGAGCCCCGACAGTGTTCTTTAATAGTCTGAACAGGGAGGCAGCAAAATTTTGACAAAAACTGTTCAGATGCTCCATTTTAGTGGCAGAGATATCCCTGTCCCTGGCCTTGGTCTGTTTAACATCATTCCTGACAGGACATAGAACATGGCAGTAAAGGCAAAATTTATTTATCAAATTTCTGTGTTGTATCTGGGTGATTGTGAATGACTTCTGGGGGCTCTTTGGCCACTTTTCATTGGGATCCTTCTTTTTTTAACCCCTTATTTTCCCTCCTCAGAACTAAAACAGGCTCAAGCCATCATGAAAACGCTCGAGTAAGGAGCCCCGGATGCTAACCAGGACTAGTCAGAAGGAAGGAAGATTCATTTTGACTACAGGCCAAAATGTCTCCACTGAATAATGATCTTCCAGCTTATGAGATACAAGCAAAGCAGCCAGATGGGATTAATGTCCATTTCCCAGTAGGCCAGACCAGCAAAACCAGTGGGAAAGGTCTGGGGTGTGGTAATATAGGGACATGTCTCCGTCACAAACGTCCAACCTCTGCCTTAAGAGAAGTCTCTCTGTTTTTATGTTTGTTTGTTTTTTCACTTGAGCATCGGTTTTCAAGTCAAGCGTAACACAGGTTTTGCTCTAACTCCGCTATGTCAAAAATATAAAAATGTTCCCTTGTTCGTTTTTATTTCCCCTTGTATTTTGTTGAATGGCAGAAAATTAAATCCCACCTATGTGGCAAAAGCTATCTTTGTCCAGTCTGTGTATTGGGCAAGGCTGGTGTCCTCATTGCTTTGGGCTGGAAATGAAATTAAAAAACAGTTTGATGTTCGTTTGTTTGTTTCAGGATTTGAGTCCCGAGCTAGGCACATAAGCAAATTTGTCAAAATTGGTTATTTCTCCACCTTAGCAACTTTTAAGGTGTGTCAACTTCAACTCCCAGAATTCTCCAGCCAGGAGTTGAATGCACACATCCTGGCTAGGGAGTTCTGGGGATTGAAGTTCACACATCTTAAAAGATGCTGTGGTTGAGGGGGAAAAAATGCTGGTTTAAATGAAATGCCATCATACTTTTGTTCAAGCCAATCACTTTCTGGCTTAATAGTGTAAAACGTTTGAACAAGGACCAGAGAATTTCAGATTCAATTACTTCCATACCCCCAGAATCTTAACTACACCTGTAAGTTCTAGATAGTTGCTTCACAGCCCAGCCTACCTTACTGGGTTGTTGTTGGGAGGGGGGGGAGGGAAGGCTGAAGGAAGCTTCTTTGATTTCCTGACTGAAAAGATAATTGTATATCAAAAAATGAGTAAGTTTAAATGGACATTTGATTTGCTTAGTCATAAAGGCAGTACACTCACCTCTATCACACGCAGTTTTGACACCAATATCAACCCTGGGAATCTCAGGACGAGCCTGCAAAATGGTTTTATGTGTTTAAATTATGTTTGTTCTATTGTTGGGGTTTTTTTTCCACTTTTTTATATATATATTTTGTTACTGATGTTTGTTTATGATTATTTCTCCTGTCATCTTGAAGTTCTTTCAGAGTTTATTTGGTTTGTTTAGCATTATGATAATAGTTTGAATTGTTACTAGGCTTGCCAGTCACCCAGATTCTAATAAAGGTGAATATTTGCAACTCAGGGTTGAATGTGGGGTCTTTGGTACTCTCTAAGCTTAGTTTCTTGCAGACATTTCATGACCCATCTAGGTAATATCACCAGTGCTACAAGAGAGTAGGGCTTGTTGACAGGAGGAGGAAGACTGTGGGGTCTTTGGTACTCTCTGAGCGTTGTTTTCTTGCAGACATTTCATGACCCAGCTAGGTAATATCATCAGTGATGCTAAACCTGAGTCTCTTGGTTAGAAGAACCGCTCTACAATACTATAAATTAATCTGTCGGAAAGAAATACCATTGCTTTAAACCATCTTTGCCAAATCCACGCAAGAAGGTCGCTGCCCGATGCCTCCCCTCCCCTCGTTGCAAGGATTCACGACTCCCGCCCGTTGCACACACAAAAAAGTCCCAGGTTTGCAATTTGCTGCGCTGGGCTCTTATCCCAGAAGCTTGGATGTGCCTTCCTCGGAAACTACAGCTCCCAAGATGCTCAGAGGCTCCTCTCAGCCAATGGGAGCAGAGGAGAGGCGGTTCCCCTGCGTTAACCCTTCGCTGGCCGGAGCTGAGGACGGCGGACAGTGGTAGGGAGCTCGTGGCTTTTGGGCAACTGCAACAGCAACCAATTGAAGTAGTAAGCAGACCGTGGCTGGCAGCACTGCGTGGTACCCTTTCTCTGCCCTTGGCTTTTGCCAATCCCACGTTTTGGGGTTCAGGTGCGCTCTACCTGCAGAGGTGGATTTGGGAACAATTTCCTCAAATCAGAATATATAGGTAGTATTCATTACTATGTTTATACTTATATCTATTATCTTCTAATCGCTTGACAAAATAAAGTAAATAAAATAAACAAGGAAAAGGCTGACTCTTCAATCAGCCAACGGTAGTATTGTAGCTGTGTTTTAGCCTAGAACTTAAGTTTTAAGGTTTTTTGTTCATAGAATCCCTTCCTGCAGGAAAATTCCCTTCCCCGTTTTCCTACCGAGAATGTCCTCATAATTTTAAATGTTAAATGGATGTTTTATTTGTGCCAACTGAGTTTATTGATACTGAGTAATAAAGAAACAAACAATGAAAGATTGTTTGCATTGATCGACTGCATTGTGTAAAGGGACCCATGCAATACGAACATAAGTGAAAGAAGCGTGGTGAAAAACTAGGTTTTTTTTATTAAAATACCTGTCCTGAAAAAAAACCCTGTACAGGATTTTTGTAACAAATAATAATGATGAGAAGGACATTGTTTTTTATATGTTTGCAAATATCCTCCGTAGCTTGGAAATGGTTTTGATTTTGCAGACTCTTGAAGGCGGTGCGGGGTGGGCTTGGGTGCGGTGAGAGGATTTTCAGGGGTCTTCAGAGCAGGTTGGATGAGAAAGAAGTTGGTGGGTTACACTGCCCCCCTCTTCCCTTTCTCATTTTCAAGAAAGCAACAGGGTAAAAACAAGATTATGTAAACGGTTCAATCATGACTCATTGCAACACACCTGTTGATCTTTTTGTAAGTGGTTTTACCTGCCCTCAGGTCGTCTTCTTTTTCCCCCACCCTTCTTTTTTTTCCTGTTTTTTTTCAAGGATGCCTGAGGGCCCGGAGCTCTTTCAGGCCTCCAGATACATCAACACAGAATGTGCAGGAATTACCTTTACAGGGAAGGTGGAAAAATCCGAAGTCAGCAAGAATCCGGAGGTGCCCTTTGAGAGCGATGCGTACCGGATCTCGGCTGTCTCCCGGGGCAAAGAACTGAAGCTGACTCTGACCCCTCTCCAACGGGAGGACTCGAAAGGGCGACCTATGGACCTGGTGTTCCGTTTTGGCATGACTGGGAATTTCAAACTGGTCCCGGTTTCCGACATGCCCAAACATGCCCACCTGCGTTTTTACACCCAAGAGAAGCCAGCCCGGGTTCTCTGCTACGTGGACATCCGGCGTTTTGGCAAGTGGGAGGTGGACGGCACCTGGCAAGCAGACCGAGGGCCTTGCGTGATGTTGGAGTATGAACAGTTTCGGTGAGGGGCAGTTGGTGGGATTCAAAAAAAAATTTTTTTTTTTTACTACCGGTTTACTACTGGGTGTGGTTTGGTGGGTGTGGCAGGGGAAGGTTACTGCAAAACCCCCATTCTTTCCCCCCACCCCACTAACCTGCTTTCCAGCTCCGTTCTCCTGGGCAGGGCAACAAAAGGAGAGACAGCCAATCAGCTGGGACTCGGGAGGCGGAGAAGAGATGGGGGCGGGGCCAGTCAGGAGGTGGGATTTGCCAGTTCTCCCAACTACTCAAAATTTCCGCTACTGGTTCTCCAGAACCAGTCAGAGCCTGCTGAATACCACCTCTGAGGAGGGGGCTGCCTTCCAACCCACTTGCCTTCTTACCCAAGGCCTGTTTTGTTTTTTTTAATGTATATTTTGACCACTTGATGTCCTTGAGGTTAAAAATGGTTCCCCCACACCCCCACCAAAGAATCGGCATAGCGGGAAGGAAATCTTGTGCTTGGTCCTTAAGGGATGGAACACAACTCCCATCATCCACCAGCTAAGGGCTGGAGGGACAGGGATTGCAACACAAAAGATTTGGAAGCAGGCAGATTGGAGAAGGTTGCGGGTGATGTGGGATTATCTCTTACAATCCCAAGCCTGGGATTTATCGCTATCAAGTCCACTGGCTTTAAACTTGCCAAGTTTGAAAAACACTGGAGATAGAAAACAGGAGGAGGAAGACACTCATAATACAGTAAGCATCTATCACGGATGACGTTACCTAGTTTGGATAATGAAATATCTGCAAGAAAACAAACGAGCTCCGAGAGCACCAAGGATTCCGTAGTCGTCCTCCTCCTCCTCTTCCTCCTCCTCCTCTCTTCTTTCTAGCCCTGATAATGTTACCTAGCTGGGTAATGAAACATCTACAAGACAACGACCGAGCTCAGAGAGCACAAGAACCTCACAGTCCTCTTCCTCCCTCCTCCTCCTCCTCCACACTACAAATCCCACTCCCTTGTCGCACTGATGATATTACCTAGTGGGGTAATGAAACGACTGCAAGAAAACAAACAAGTCCTCCTTCTCCTCCTCTTCCTCCCTCCTCCTCCTCCACACTACAAATCCCACTCCCTCGTAGCACTGATGATATTACCTAGTTGGATAATGAAATATTACCCAAGGACTCCAAGGAGCCATTATGTCAACCCAGAGCTCTAGATATTCTCTTTTATTGGCACGCCAAATAACTCCACTTTTATTTAGTAGAGCGTGGGCAGGAAGAAACTTGGAGATGCTTTCAAGGTTGTGTTGTTATAACCTACGACAATACAGGATCGTTTCTGGAATGTCTGTTCGTTGACCGGCCTACCTCAAAGGATTATCTCATCTTGAAATTTTGTCCAGGTTTCTCTTTCTTACACTAAACGAAATCAAGGTGACATTTTGGGTGTTCTTATCACTCTGCTTTCACTCTGGTTGCTCATTTTCCAACTAACATCTTGTATTAAAAGGTTATACATTTTTCAACTAACGTGTTATATAAAAACTCTTGAAAGCTTCTGCTTTGTAGTCAAATTAGTTGGAAAAGGTACTTACCAGAATCTTTCTTTCTTTTTCTTTTTTTTTGCTAGCCTTGACTAACGCTATCCTAACAGCGCCTTTGGTCTCTGGATGGCATAATCTCTTCTCCAAGTTCCTCCTTCATGGCTCTTTCGTGTCTTTTCCCGCAAGGGCATCTCTCAATTCCTTCACAGAATCCCAAATATTCCCGGCTAACAAATCGTGACTTGTTTTCCAGGGACAATGTCCTGAGGAATCTCTCCGACAAGGCCTTCGATAAGCCCATCTGCGAGGCTCTGCTCAACCAAAAGTTTTTCAATGGCATTGGCAACTACCTCCGGGCTGAGATTCTTCACCGGTGAGTCTGAAAACTAGTTGGTGGTTTGCTGCTAGAAAGCAGAGGGAACTTTGTGGTCCTGTGTTGGAGAATCCAGAAGACCTTTTTGGACTCCATCTGGAGAAAACAACTTGGAAGTTGTGTTAGTGAAGGCTTGCAGATTGATGACAGGGACAACAGCATCTGGATTGCAAGCTGGAAACTGTTCCATGTACTTCTGGAGTAGGATGCTTGTCCGGATCTGGACCTACAGGCAGTATATGCCATGGGGTCCTTGGTGCCCTCTGAGCTTGGTTGTTTTCTTGCAGACGTTTCATTACTCAACTAGGTAACCTTATCAGTGCTAGAAAGGAGCGGAGTTTGTGGAGAGAAGGAGGACTGTGGGGTCCTTGGTGCCCTCTGAGCTTGGTTGTTTTCTTGCAGACATTTCATTACTCAACTAGGTAACCTTATCAGTGCTAGAAAGGAGTGGAGTTTGTGGAGAGAAGAAGGAGGACTGTGGGGTCCTTGGTGCTCTCTGAGCTTGGTTGTTTTCTTGAAGACGTTTCATTACCCAACTAGGTAATGCAATTATCCAGCCTGCAAACTAACATGGTGATTAGAATGCGGTATTTGCAGGCTAACTCTGCTGACTGCCGACTGCCAGCAGTTTGAATCTCACCAGGCTCAAGGTTGACTCAGCCTTCCATCCTTCCAAAGTTGGTCAAATGAGGACTCAGATTGTTGGTGGGGGGGGCAAAAGGCTAGCTCCGTAAACCGCTTAGAGAGGGGCTGGAAAGCCCCGTGAAGCCGTATGTAAGTCTAAGCGCTAATGCTATCCTTAGTTTTCATGAGAGTAAAAGTAAGGAACGGGAGAGGAACTTCCAAACTTGCAAGAAGGACCTTTTGAGGTAGTACAGACAAGAAGCGCCCGCCATGACGGTTAACACCCTCTGAGCATTGAGCCATCTTTTCTCTGACTTCTTCCAGATCAAAAATCCCTCCCTTTGAGAAGGCACGGACCGTTCTGGAAGAACTCCAGCGGGGGCTTCAGGTAAGAGGCCCAAAGGCTAGAGCGGTGCACTTTCAAGATCTTAACCAGTTGAAGGCGCTTAAGCGAATCAGTATGGCCATTCAGCGAATCCAGCTTTCTCGGTTGACTTTGCTGGTTGGACGCTGGCGGAGGAGGTTCCAGATGGTGATCCCGAGATGCAGCACTCAAATGGCAGTCACATGTCTACGGGGATGGTGTGCCGGTCGTAAGCGGGAGGAGCAGTCATAAGTCACTTTTTTCAGCGCCGTCCTAACTTTGAACAATCATTAAACCCATGGTCATCAGTCAAGGGCTATGTGTACACAGTTTTACTCAAAGAAAAAAGGCATTGTGATGACCCAAAGGGGCGTGGCACAAAGGCAACACAGTCAGATAATCAGTGAGTCCCTTTATTATCTCCAACTTTGCCTCCCAATGTCCTGGTTACCTTCTGACTGGAGAAAAACTCTCCCAGGAACAGCCTTTGGCTGCAGAAAAAATTCAGTCCAAAACAAGGTACACACAAACTGTAACTTAAAATCCAAACAAAACCAAGCTGAAGTAATTAGTTTGGCAGGGCAGGAGCAAGAATTTCAGACTTGAAAGTACGGTAAAACTCACATAGTTGGGAAGATGCCAGGAACACAGATAAGCCATGACAATACAAGATAAAGTCACCTTTGCTCCCAACAGCCTGCCTGTCTTATCAATTTTGTTCCCAGCTGCAGCTAATGAAGGGAATCAGGGCCCTTTCCTCCCCGTAAGCCAAGCAACTCATGTTGCTCCCTTCTCTGTTCCTCCCTGCCTGCCCTAGGATGAAGAGGGGGTGGGCCTGGTCTTCCTCCAAATTTCCTCTCCCTTGTTCTACCTCTCCCCTGCTCTGCCCAGCTGGATTTTGCCCTTCCCCAGTTTCCTCCACAGCCAACGGAGCCACACTCCCGCTGCCTGTCAGCTGTTCAGCTTCCTTAGATTCAGACACTGATAGGGGCATGAGAGATATCAGATCAGAATCCCTTGTTTTGCCTGTTTAGAAAGATTTCCATTCATCTGACTTCCTGTCTCCACGTTTCAGGTTTCTGGTGCAACCTTGAGCAAGAAAGTAAAATTGAAACGAGAGAATCCCGACTTCCTGGAGGCCTGTCACCTGGTGCCCATGGAGGCTGTGAATCTAGGTGAGCACTTGGTCAGGCCCACAAAGGATCCCAGAACACTGTAGCCATCATAAATGCAAACCAGTTTATGATATGAATTTTGATCACATGACCAAGGGGATGCTCCAAAGGTCCCACCTGTGAAAAATTGCCCTTTTTTTTCAGTGCTGTAGTAACTTTGAACGGTCACTAAACAAAGTGGTGAGGACTTCTGTTCTGACCAAGGCTTTCTGAGATGGTAACAATCACATGCTGTTCCCAAAAACCTTTTCTGTTTTATTTCAACAGCTGTGAATTATATGCATTCACAGCCCGTAATGAGTCCCACACAGTCTGTGAATAGTCCAACGAAAGTCAGCCACAGTCTTTCAGGGTAAGGCTGATAAGCACCCACCTTTATCTCCCTTGAAATGCTGCCAATGACTACATCACCCATTAGCTGTACAAGGCCAAAAGGAGCACAAAGTCAACACGGAGCTTCAGAGTTTAAACCGGTCAGAATGAACGAAGTTGCTTCCTGCAAAGGCTCATGTCCCTTTGCTCCTCCTTGATGTCTTATGAGAGGGGCCAATCATCTCCAAGCCTTGCTCCCGAGTCGCCCCTTTTGTCTTAACTGTTCTTGCCTTCTGGCAGCTCTGTGCAAGTGCACACTGGGAACAGGCTCCCCCTGTTCCTCTGCCTCGCTGATGTCAAATTCTGGCAGCTCCAGAGTCAGCATATAACTCAGATGGCCCTTGCCCCATTGCAGATCCCTCGTCCGAGCCCTCCTCAGATTCCTGGACTGACCCATGTTCCTCCCCACTGTCCGACTCTACTGCCAGCTCCGCAGGCCACCAGCAGAGCACAACGGACCTGGATTTATGTCTTGGTTTGTCTTCACCTAGGAGGTGGCAAGGCGTATGACCCCACCAACCGAGAGGATGCTGCAATCTTTGTAGAGTGGCTGCACTGTTACTCTGTTCCCGGGATGAAATCCCTGCGTGATGCTAACGGCAGGACCATCTGGTTCCAGGTAAGGGATACTGTCATGACCCTGTTGGAATCTGATTCTGAGTATAGCAAATCTGGCCTAACTCTATGCCAATTATTATTTTTGAATTATTTTTCTTCCATGTAGGGAGACCCAGGACCTCTGGCTCCAAAAGGTGAGTTCCATTTTTACATTTCCAGGAGTTTGAGGAAAATAGAAAATGAGAAAGTGGGTTTTTTCCCTAAATCACTATACAGCCAGCATGTAGGTTGGCATCAAAGATAGGATCTTAGTCTCAAGCAACTTCTACTTGTAGCCAGAAGATCTCAGATTCGACTGCCAGTTTTTCTGGTTAAAGGATCCAGAGATTGAAATTCCCAGCTGGAAAACAGAAAAACTAAAACTAGAAATATGACTCTGACTAAGAAGTCACCTTCTCTGTTCCTATATCATAGAATATAGATTAGTTTAGTTTACTTTATTTATTAGCCCTTTGGCCATATCAAAGTGCAGACACAAATTATTACTAAAATCTGATAAAAAAACAGTTTAAAATGGAATTGGAATGAAATACAGTTTAAAATGAACTTGGAGTAAAATACGATTTAAAATGAAATTGGATTGAAATACAGTTTAAAGTGAAATTGGAATAAAATATGATTTAAAATTAAATTGGAATGAAGTACAGTTTAAAATGAAATTGGAATAAATTACAGTTTAAAATGAAAGTGGAATGAAATACGATTTAAAATGAAATTGGAATGAAATACAGTTTAAAATGAAATTGGAATAAAATATGATTTAAAATGACATTGGAATGAAATACAGTTTAAAATGACATTGGAATGAAATATAGTTTAAAATGTAATTGGAATAAAATAAGACTTAAAATGAAATTAGAATGAAATTCAATAAGTTAATATATAAGTAAAATAAGATTATATTTGGATATCACCCCTACAATCTGTCCCAATCAGTCCCAGATGTCCTGATTCATGGAACATAGAATAACATGGTAGTTAATTAAGAAATTAAGATGGCACTGATCTAATTATATGCGTGTGATGTCTTTAATCCCAGGGGGGAAATCTCAGAAAAAGAAGATACAACCAAAGTCTAAACCAGCCGTGCAGAGTTCAAAGGTAGAAGGATGGTCTCTTTCTTCTGTTTTGGGATATTATTTACCCGAGACCCAAAGGTGCTTTTTTTTCAAGAGGCAATTGGACTTCCTTGTGTTTTCTTTGAAGAGGTTTCGCTTCTCATCCAAGAAGCTTCTTCAGTTCTTGAGAAGAAGCTTCATGGATGAGAAGTAAAATGTGTTTCAAAGGGGGAAAAAAAAACGAGAAGAGATTGGACAACCGTTTTTCTGAAATGGTATAGGATTTTCTGCTTGAAGCAGGGATTGGATTAGAAAACCTCCGAAATCCTTTCCAACGCTGTTATTCTGTTGTTGTTTTTTCTGTTAATTTAATCAGTCTTTAATCAAACCTCCTGAACTAAGTGAATCTGGCTTCCTCCTTGAGTTGGCTGGGCAGAAGGTTGCAAAAAGGGGACACCCAGGGACTCTGCAACTGTCATAAATATGAACCAGTTGCCAAGTACCCGAATTTTGACCGTGCATGTCAACTCAGGCAACATTCCTCTGCCTGTTTTCAAGTTGCCATAAACAAGTGGAGGAGGGGAGGATGGAGACTCTGAAGGCACATTATAGCAGTTTAAAACCAGAAGTACATTCTCTTCAGCCCGAAAATCCTTCATTGGAGAATGTGATTGATGACACCCAGCCCCTGAACGTGCTTCATTGGAGAATCTGATTTATGACACACCCTGGTGGGAAGGGGGAAAACAGGGTCGCAGGGGACTGTAAATTACTTATGCCACACTTGGCTTCAGTTAGGTTAATGCCAGCGTGTTGCTCCTAATAAATCTTTTGGATTTTTTTTTGAAGCTTGGCTCAAGGGTCATGATTTAATTAGGGCGATCGCCGGAACCCTGACAGCGCGACCGTGGGGAAGTGGTAATAGTCCTATCCAGGGGTGGGATTCTTCCTGTTCAGACCAGTTCTGTAGAACCGGTTGTTACCATCCTGCAGAGTTCGGAGAACCGGCAAATCGCGCCACTGACTCAGGCAGCAGATTGCAGAAAGGTAGATCTGTGAGTGACTCTGTGATTCTGGAAGCAACTCAATCTTGCTTGCTTTGCCTGATTTTGGGTAAAAGTTGCTCTTTTTAAAAAATAAAATCAATATTTACATAAATATTTATAATATTTACATATAAGCCACGCCCACTGTCACATGATCATCAAGCCACACCCACAAATTGGGCCACGCTCACAGAACCTGTTATTAAGCAATTTGAATCTCACCCCTGGTCCTATCCCTTTTGGGGTGCCGTTGTTAACTTTAAACGGTCACTAAACAAGCTGTTGGAAGTTGAGGACTGCCTATACTACGTTGGAGTTTCATTTTTGATGTCATTATGGTAATCCGAAACCTCAAAGAATATGAATTTGGGGACTAGTGAATGTCTGGCTGTTGTAACTGAGCCGTATTCAGTTACCTGCAGGTTCCTCTCTTCTGCCCCCAATCAATTCTTGAACCACCTGAGATCCAATGAGAACCCATCTCATTCAAGTGGCAGATTGCCTTTCCCCGAGATCTCATTGGTCCAATGAGAACCCATCTCATTCAAGTGGCAGATTGGCTTTCCCCGAGATCTCATTGGTCCAATGAGAATCCATCTCATTCAAGTGGTAGACTGGCTTTCCCCTGAGCACCTTTCTCCATCTCTGTAGGCTCTCAAGCCAAGGAGCGACTCAACCAGCAGTCCTGCTGAGAAAGAAGCTAAGGGAAGAAGGAAACTTAAGCCAGAGTATGGAGCTACACAAAAAAAGGAGGAGGAGGGTATGGTCAAGAGAGCCAGAGGACCGAAGACCAGATCTCAGAAATCATCTTCTGATTTGCAAGAGTCTTCGCTGCTAAGTTCTCCACCTCCGGCACGGAAGAGGCGAACACCTGCTCAGAAAAACCAAAGTGAGAAAGGGGATCTATCTGGGATTTATGGGGGCTACCAATGGAGGTGGGGGGGGAAAGGGGTTTGAAAGAGCCGTGTGACACTTGGAAATTGAAAGTGCATTCCATGAATATTTTTGCAAAGATAGTAACTAGGTGACTGAAGTTTCTGCCGTGCAAAATTCTAACTGGAGGACATGACCGGTGACTCTGAGCTATGGAGGTGTCCCATTGGAGAATATGAACGATGATACCCCCAGGGGGTGCGGGAAAACCAGGGTTAAGGGTGACAAATGAATTATGTGTCTCAGAGTTGGGTACACCCAGGCAGTGCCGGACAACTTCCAATAAATCCTTATTGTTAACTCCCAATAAATCCTTCTTAAGTTTTGGAAGTTCGCCTCGAGACTCATGATTTAATTGGGGTGACCGCCTAACCCTAACCCTGACAGCCTACCAAGTAGATCATATGACTCTTTATTAATTTTCTCTGTTTAGCTAAGGCGTCAGCCATCTCGAGATCCAAACGGGTGAAGGCTTCCTAACCCTTCTCAACACAGAAATATCTTTGCAAAAGCTTCAGGTAATTCTTCATGCTCTAGCGGAGGAGATAAATGCAGCTTTGGGATCCAAGATTAGCGACTGAAGAACGCTCGTGAGTTTCAGGCAGGAACGTCCTGCTCCAACGGAGGAGATAAAAGTGCAGCTTTGGGATCCAAGATTACCAACTTCACGCTCCAGCAGAGGGAGATAAATGCAGAGATTCTGATCCAAGACGAACAGCTGAGAACAACGTGAAACGATGTTTTCCTGCTTCCTCAATTACCAATGTTTAAACTTAGCGTTGCACAGATTTCTTGGACGTTACTTACGCTGCTTTTTAAAACCTGCACCTGGGAGGGGAAAAAAATGCCTTTGGTTTCACATCGTTCTGAGTGAGTGGAAGAGAAAGGAATCCAGCAGTTTGAATAGTTGCCACCTCTCAAAACTTTTTTATTGTGGGGAAAAAAAAAACCCAGCGGAGCACAGAGAACTTTCTGAATAAAACTTCCAGACAGAGAATGACTAAGATTTAATCTTCAACTTGCTTTGCGTTCCTTTTACAGCAATATATATATATATATCCAAGATTAGCGACTGAAGAACCCTACATATCTTTTTATATACTAATAAAAAAATATCCTGCTTTAAAAGTTGCTTTCCTAGGTCAGAAAATCACTAAGGCAGATCGTTGAAACAATGACCCCCAAACTCGACTCACTCATTCAACAATTGCTTTTAATTATTATTATTTTTTGACATATCTCTTGATCTTCCAAGCTCAGTCAACTGGGGGGAGGGGGGGAGAAGACAGATTCGCCTAATGATTACCTGGTTTGATCCACGACCACACGATTGATTTGCTTAACTATGGAAAAAACATTGTAAAGTTGACTCAATTACAGCATAGCAGTAGCACTTAAGACCTCATAGTGCTTTACAGCAGGGGGTCTCTGACCTTAGCAACTTTTAAGACTTGTGGATTTCAACTCCCACAATTCCTCAGTCAACAAAGCTAGGTGTGGAACTCTGGGAGTTGAAGTCCACAAGTTGCTAAGGTTGGAGACCCCTGCCTTACAGCACTCTCTGCACGGTTTATAGAGTCAGCCTCTTGCCCCCAACTACAATCTGGGTCCTCAATTGACCGGCCTCGGAAGGATGGAAGGCTGAGCCGACCTTGAGATGGTCAGGATCGAACTGCTGACAATGCTGCATTCTAGGCGATGTGCCCCCGCGGCTCTAAAGCTCCAGTCCCAACTGTGATCATAAATTGAGGACTACCTGTTAGCCCATCCCTGTAATCCGTCCCTGGTGCTCTTCACCTGTGTTAGGCAAACAACAGAAGCTCCAGGGGTGGAGTCCTTAGAAGGGCAGTCTGTTGCAAGCCTCAGTCCCTGCTCTGTCCCCTCAAGACCAGCAGGATAGAGAGTATTTGGAAGGGCCAAAAGGAAAGCTTCAATCGATGTTCTTCCAGAACCAAGGAGGTGTTGGGATCAGGTCTTTCAAGGAGGTCACACCTGCAGAAGACAGTCATGGTGTCAGAGAAGGGGCTTCTGGGGGAAAAAGTTCGCCATTAAGACATCCCCTTCCCACTCACATGACCGCCTCTTGAATGGGGAAGCCCATCTGGAGCCAGGTGTCAACGGTGCTGCCGTAGGACTCGTAAAGTCGGACCACCAAGGCGTCTGGCCTATCCTCAGCCTGGGGAAAGAGACCAAGAAAGATCCCCTGGTTAGCTCAGCGTGATTCTTTCCTTCCGCGTAGCTACTCCTGCCCCGCTCTTGTGAGACGCCGCTAGGGACAGAGATGAAGCTCAGAGATGAAGCTCAGAGATGAAACTTCACCTAAGAGCACAGGATTCTCCCAAAGGCTCGCCAAAAGCAGAAGAAAGGACTGTCAAGCTAAGCTGGCTTCCAAGTTGAACATGTAAGCTCATCAAATCCCATTAGTTTTGTGATACATTTGAATGGTACGTGGGAACAACCTTGGGAAACAGGAGGAAGAAACACAGACTAGACCAAGGTTTGCAAACTTGATAGCTTTAAGACTGGTGGATTTCAACTCCCAGAATTCCTCCTCCTGTCATGTTAGCTCAGGAAGTCTGGGAGTTGAAGTCCACCAGTCTTAAACTTGCCAAGTTTGAAGACCCTTGTGATAGATGATAGATAGATAGAGAGAGAGAGTTGATAGGTGATAAGTGATAGATCAGGGGTCTTCCAACTTGGCAGGTTTAAGACTGGTGGACTTCAACTCCCAGAATTCCTCCTCCAGTCATGTTAGCTCAGGAATTCTGGGAGTTTGAAGTCCACAAGTCTTAAACTTGCCAAGTTTGAAGACCCTTGTGATAGATAGATAGAGAGAGAGAGAGAGAGAGAGTTGATAGGTGATAAGTGATAGATCAGGGGTCTTCCAACTTGACAGCTTTAAGACTGGTGGACTTCAACTCCCAGAATTCCTCCTCCAGTCATGTTAGCTCAGGAATTCTGGGAGTTGAAGTCCACCAGTCTTAAACTTGCCAAGTTTGAAGACCCTTGGACTAGACTATGATCAGGACAGTGTCAGGGGTCCAAATGCTAATAGGGCTTCCAAAGCTGATAGACAGCAGCAGCTGAGCCACAGAAGGAACTGGGGGAGAGGGAAGGGCCCACAAATGTCTCAGAAGGGGACCCTCCTGTTCTGACCTAGGCTTCCTCAACAGCACGAAACCGACTCAGCGGCCCGATAAAACCCCTTTTATTTCGTTTACAGTGAATTCCTCTCCAGCAAAGTCCTGGGCAACAGTCTTTCAAGATAGTTCACAGAATTACAGAACTTTATCAGACTTGGAGAGCTGCCAGGCCGATATCTTTCAGATGCCACACTGTAGCAGACGATACTTGGCAAGAATGCAGGAACAGATTTTCACCCCAATGAACGAATTGTCGCCTGCAAAACCCCACCTCCCTTTCGCTCTTCTTTTACCCGCTAGGGGAGGGGGCCATTCACTGTCACCTGTGGCTTTACTCCCAAGTCACTCCTTGTTCCTTAGATGTTCCCTTCTTCTGGCAGTTCTGTGCATGCACACACTGGGAACAGGCTCCAGCTGTTCTTCTGCCTCACTGATCTCTGACTCCGAAGGCAGCTGATAACTGTCGGACGGTCCTGGACCCATCTCTGCCTCCGATGCAGAGCCTTCCCCAGACTCCAGGACTGGCTCATGTTCCTCCCCAACCTCCTCACTGTACAAATCTGCTGCTAGATCTACTGGCGGGCCACATCACGTCCCTCATTTCTTGGATTGAAAAAGCAAGAGGGGAGAGAAGGCTTGCAAGGCAAATATCAACCTTGCGAGGCGGTCCAGACAGGAAGCATGCCCAGATGAATTGAGTTTAATGGTTGCATTTTTCTTTGGCCCCTTACCTGCTTTATTGTTTCAAGGACAACAGCTGGAGACTGGACAGAAAAGGCACTCCAGACTGGACACGGCCCAAGAGGAGCGCCTTCCAGGACATGAAGAGGAAAATTCAAGCTGTAGGCCTGCTGGATTACGCCAGCTTCTTGGAAAGAACCTGTGGATGACAAAGCTGTACAGTCAGGGCTGTTATTTAAAGTAGGCCACCATCACTTGGGAGGTATTGTTTCCCCTCTGGTCTTCCTAATGTCTTCCCATTCCTTCTGCCAATCTTCCCATTGGCCTAACATCTGTGCAAATGGTATGATTTAGGAAAAATAAAATTAGTAACCGATTTGCAGAAACTAATAATCCAGGGATGGGTGGGTGGGAGGGAGGGAGGAGGAAGAATGAATGAAGGAAGGAAGGAAGGAAGGAAGGAAGGAAGGAAGGGGATGGGGAGGGAGAGGAAAGGAAAGGAAGGGAAGGAGAGAGGGGAGGGAGGATAAATAGAGAAGGGAGAAAGAAAAGAGGGAGAAGAAAAAGAGGAGAGACGAAGGAAGGAGATAGGAGAGAGGGAAGAAGGGAGGAAAGGAGGAAGGGAGGAAGGATAAATAGATTGGGGAGGGAAGAGGGAGGAAGAAAAAGAAGCAGATGAGAGAGGAGAAAAAAAGAGATGTGAAGAACAGAAAGGAGGGAAGAGGAGGAGGAGGAGGAGAAGAGCAGTCTGCCAAGATCAGGTTCTCAGGTGTTGCTTACCCAGGTGAGGCATCACAGCATAGGTAAACTGGTGACTTCCAATATCTGCAGTAGCATCAGGGGACTTTGGAGCACGTAACCTTCATGAGAATCAAAATTTGTCTTATCCACTCATTCACACCACATGCTTTTGTTGTTAATGATCCAAATAGCCAACGTTGACGTGAATTATATCCTATCCTTCTAATGCATTAAATGCAACTTGAAGTTGCTAGGCCCCATGAAAACTCTACAAAATATCAACCAGTCGACAGGAACACAAAGACAAAAGTTTTTTAAAAATATATAACCCAAGAAGGCAAGGCCAAAGTCATCCCCCAAATCACTTCTGCCATAACCCAGGAATTCCTGCCATCCGCCAAAACTCACAGGGAGAGGCTCATCACATTGTCGTGGACTGAGCAGCCATATTTGCAGTCGTTCAACAAGGCAACCCCAAAGCCGTGCTCGGATAAGTCTAGCCATTTGTGAGTCCACACCTAAATAAAAAAAAAGCAAAAGGAAAACCCAAGTTGAATTCAAGACAAACATCATCTAGGCCTTGGAGTGGCTATTCGGTTGGCAGGATCCATTCATGTTCATGAAAACTGGTGTGGTGATCAACGAGGCATGCCGCAAACTTATTTCGGGCTTGAGTTGTGTGGGAAAACCCTGAAGAACTGAGGAAATCCGGAAATCCAGGCAGCTCAAATGAATGAATATAAAGGTTTTATCACAAGCTTAAGCTCTCTACAAGAATCTGAACTACTAACAGTCAAGGGAAATTAGTGGGAGATAAGAAGTCAGTTGAATTCAAGGCGGGCTAGATTTAGGTCTCTTGCGGGTGTGAAGGGACTCAAGACTTAATGACACGTTTGACCCCTTCCTCAGACTCAGTCTGGTCTGTGAGATGGAGGTGTGGTCCAAAAATTCAAGATGGTGGCCACCTTGTAGCCACTGAAGAAAGAGAGAGCAAAAACTCAAGATGGCGACCACACTGAAGCCATTGACGAGCCGAATGTAAAAAAACAAACAGAAATTCAAGATGGCGGCCACCATGGAAGCATCGAAGAGCTGTATGTAAAAAAATGACAAGCAGAAATTCAAAATGGTAGCCCCCATGGAGCCACTGAAGAGTTATATGTAAAAAGACAAGCGGAAATTCAAGATGGCGGCCCCCATGGAGCCATTGAAGAGCCGAACATCAAAACCACAAGCAGGATTTTGATCACTCCATCGTAGGAACACCAGTTAGGAGAAGAACCTCACCTCAAACCGGGCCCAATCCCAGGACGTGTTCCAATGCGTCGGTCTCTGCAAGTGGCCAAACTGGATCTCGTAAGTGGCGTTCGGGCTCCGAACCTTGGCTGGAAATTCCACCTTGAGGAACTTGTGAGCTTCGTTCCAGTCAACCTGGAATGCAAGCAAGCAATTAAAAAAAAGAAGAAGAAGAAGCAATTTTTTTTTTTCCCATTGGCAGCTCTAATGAAGAAAGGGAGATCTGCAGATCGGAAGAAGAAAGACAAAGTCGAATTTTACCCGGCTGGTCAACATTTCTACGGGGAAAAGAAAAAAGAAACTCAAACCTGAGTCTGGAAGGAGATGTAAGGACTCCCTGCATCCAGGATGACCTCTTGGGTTAGGATGCTGCTCTTGCTGAGCTGCAGGGAGAAGCTCACACTGCCCCGCAGGCCGCCCGGGGTGGAAATTTCCAGGGGTTTTAGGAGATGAGTGATGGGCTTCCTGGAAGAAAAAAAAAAAGAATGGCTAGAAAATTGCTGCCTCAAAATTAGAGGTTACAGGCAGGGGTGGGATTCAAAAACCCCAACAACCAGTTCTCTACCCGGTTGCTGGGTGGGTGTGGCCATGGTGGGCGTGGCCTAGTGGGACTTCCGGGAGGGGCGTTTTTCATCTCCCCCAGATTCCGGAGGCTTCCCTCGGGCCTCTGGGAGGGCGAAAATGGCCTTCCACGGGCTCCGGAGGCCCTCCGGAAGCCAGAAATAGGCCCATTTCTGGGCTTCTGGAAGTTATAACAGTCCTTAAAAATGGACTTAGGATCCAGATTGGAAGTTCCAAAGGCTGAGCTGTTCCCCCCCCCCCGCCCCCGCGGTCATGTGATTGTATTTTGGGCCACCTAGCAACTGCCCTGCATTTACAGCTGTTTGCAGCATTTGGTAGCCACATGACAGCAACTGACAGATGTTTTTTCCCGCCGGAAACTGCCATTTACTTCGTTTCCAGCAAAAAAACGTCCTTCAGGTTTGCGTCCCAACCAGCAGTGTTTAGTTTGTGACCATTTATGGCTGCCAAAGAAACATCACATCATTGGGCCAGTCAGTCGTGAAGGGAACCTTGACACATTGGGCCAGTCAGTCGCTACTCGGAACCTTGACACATGCGCCTTACCTGGTCTCCAGGTGATAATCCATCACATCCCAGGCATCCCAATACAGAGGGACATCATCAAAGATCACGAACTGGTTGGCCTGGCAACCCTCCGGAACAGCCTCTCTGCAACGAGAAGTCCAACCCCGAGGGGTCAAAGGAGAACCTCCCTGTTTGCAGAGCTTCGTACGGAGATCGTGTAGTTACAGGAAGACGTACCTTTTGGGGTGTAGTAAAGAAAGAGACACCATCCGTCCCAAAGGATCGAGGCAGGCCTGGATGATACCATTTGCCAACATCACAGAACCATCTGCCTGGAGTAAAAACAAGGGACGGTTCTCTATGGGTCAAGTTTCCCAGATCCACCAGACAGGAAATGCGACCAGGTGAGCTATTTCGACTTTATGGCAAAGCTACATTAGCAGAATCTTGCAGGACTGAAATTACCTGCCATCTCCATTACGATCAAGAAATTAGGGAGAGTCCCTTCTGAACCTTTTTCTCCGTGTATTATGTAGCTTTCGGATATGCCTTCTCTTATCCGACCGTTCTCTAAAGCTACTGGTACATTAACTGAACGCTGCAGATCTGATGGTGCAAATCTCCCGCCATCTGTTTTACAGCCTGAGAAGCTAGGGAGGGTGCCTTCTGAGATTCTTTCTCTACCCATTATGCAGTTCTGGGCTGTGCCCTCTTTTATCGGATTGTTCTCTTCATGGGAATCAAAATTTGTCTTATCCACTCATTCACACCACATGCTTTTGTGGTTAATGATACAAATAGCCAACATTGACGTGAATTATATCCTATCCTTCTAATGCATTAAATGCAACTTGAAGTTGCTAGGCCCCCATGAAAACTCTACAAAATATCAACCAGTCGACAAGAACACAAAGACAAAAGTTTTTAAAAAATCTATAACCCAAGAAGGCAAGGCCAAAGTCATCCCTCAAATCATTTCTGCCATAACCCAGGAATTCCTACCGTCCGCCAAAACTCACAGGGAGAGACTCATCACATTGTCGTGGACTGAGCAGCCATATTTGCAGTCGTTCAACAAGGCAACCCCAACTGAACGTTGCAAATCCAACAGTACAATTCTCCCAACGTCTCATTGAAAACCCCACAAAAACTAGGAAGGATCCTTTCTAAGCCTCTTTCTCCACCCATAATGCAGCTGGGGGCTGTGTTGTCCCTTATCTGATCCTTATCTGATCCTTATCTGATCCTTATCTGATCCTTATCTGATCCCTGGGCAGTTTTGTGACCTGTTTCCCAAGGTATTTCTCACATACCCTCACAGCCTATTATCACCATCTTTAAAAACAGTGGTAACGTAGACTGAGATAACTCAAAAGGCAGTCGTTCTCTGGCTTTCGTACAGGTAGTCCTCACCTATCAGCCATTCAAAGTTACAACAGACCCTCAAAAAGGTTCACACAAGCTCACCTCTTTGTTGACGGTCACAGGATGTGGAGGAGAGATTGATTCTTGAACAGCACAGAAGCCCAGGCTGGGAACTGTCACCAAAGCTGGTTTTCAAAGGCACAGAAGGAGACAGAGAAATTAGATATTTTGAGAACTGGTTCCCAATCAATCTAAAGAAAAGTACATTTTTTTAAGGTGCCCGAGACATTGCGGGTAGGGACTCTTGCTGTGAACAAGCCTAACATTGAAGCAGGGTTGGCACCTAAAGTCTCCGATCCTTGTGGTCCAGTTCTGGAAACGACTTCGGTTCTTTCCCATGGCAAAGTGTTGACAACCAGGACGGTATCGCTGCTCTTGTCCTTGCTGGCTAACATTTGTGTGCACAATGAATGGGTGGCCTCTTTTAGAAGCTGGGCTCCAGAACTGCAGATTTCTTGAAGGAAAGAGAGAAAGGACTCCCGTCAAAGGAGTGCCCACATTCAGAATGAGTTTTGGCAATGATGTATATTAGCAAAGGAAACTGGAGCCTTAGCGTATGCTGCAGAAGAGTTTAAATCGGAGTTATAAATCTACGCCTCTTTCGTAGCTCTCGCATAGACCTTATCTGCCCTGTTACCCAGGATCTCACAATCTAGTTATCAAGGTTCTACCAAAAGGAAGAACGCTACCTTCTGCTGAGCAGAACCATGGAGGCAGATAACCACCATGGTTGTCCATCAGGACTGGCACTAAATCCCCAGAACGTCAAAACTGATCCTGGCATTTTGAGTCACAGTGTCAGGGTTCCGAGGGACGCCCTAATTAATTCACGAGCCTCGAGCCAAGTTTCAAAAGAAATCCAATTATTTATTAGGAGCAACATGTCGGCATTTCTCCCAAGTGCAGTCGGCTGTGCCCTATGTAATTTACCGCCCACCTATGACCTTGTTTCCCCACCTCCTCCCAGGGTGCGTCATAAATCACATTCTCCAACTAAGCACTTTTGCCAGTTGTAGAAAACACGCCTCTCTGGCTGGACTTGGTAACTTGAGGCACAATCTGGAGAAAGGTATGCATGGAATGTGCTTCTGGTCATAGCAACGAACTACTCCATCAGATATCCCTCCCGCCTTTCTTATGGCAACTCGAGAGCAAGACAGGAATGCTTTACGAGTTGACGCACAGTCTGCCTCTCCCAAACTAAGCCAAGCAGCACAGCCTTAGGACTGTAATGGCCATTTATGGTCCCTGAGCTTTGGCAGGGAAACAAAACCAATTCTCAAGGCTGGGTTCCTTCTCACCTGAGTAGTACCGCATGGCATCCTCTACTACAAGCTGGATACAACTGCCTGGTAAGACATCGTGGAACTGGTTCAAGAGCAGCAGCCTGCAGCCAAAAAAAGAGAGGAGTGGTCTACTTGGCTATTAGAAGAACCAGTCCTAATTCCACAAGCATTCTATATTCTACAAAAGACCAAAATTTTGCATTTTGAAGTTTATACCTCCAAAGGTGCTGAAGCCGAGCGGAAGGATACTGGAAGGAACGTTTCTGCACCAGAGCCAAACTACTCAGGATCTCGACATCATGGAGTAAACGCTCACATTCCCTGTTTCCCTTTTTAATCTGAATCCAGGGGGAAAATAGGATTTTGTACAAAATGTCCAGCGATTTAGAAATAAAAATGAAAAAAAGAGGCATTAGGGAAGGAAAGTAGGTTAGAAATCCTACTGCACATTGACAAAAGTCACCATCAGTCAATTGCAAAAGGCAGCTCACTTGGGAGGGAATTGACAAAAGTCACCACCAGTCAATTGCAAAAGGCAGCTTCCCTCAGAACAGCTTACATCCTGCAACCATTCCTTTAACGCCATCAAACAGCACCTGTCTATCACAGGTCTTTGAGAAGGACTTGACAGGCGCATAAAAACGCCAAAACCAGTCTAACCCTCTGACTAATTGTGTGATGAACCATAATATTAATAGACACATTCAGGATGTATCATTTTGAATCCTGGAGCCTGCAGTGAAGCATTAACAGGAATTTCTAAAAAAAACTTCCTATGAAGTCTTGTGTTCTCTCACCTGCCCGTGAGTTGTGTAGGTACCATTATGCAGTTCCAAAAACAGCTCTCCAACCCAAGTACAGAACTGAGCCTTTTCCTTCTCCAGGGCAGAGAAAAATTGATCTGGGACAGACATTTGGACCCTGCGTGAAAGAAAATCACCACGGCAGAAAATACCCAACCGTGACAAACTTGGTCTTGCATTCTTGCATTCATTTAAGGAGCTTATAAGCTCTCTAAGGCATATTTTCTCAACTTTAAGATGGACTTCAACTCCCAGAATTCCCCACCCAGCATGGGTTAAGGTTGAGAAGCAGTGCTCTACGGCAGGAACCTCTCCGCGTTTGAAGTCCACAAGCCTTAAAAGTTGCCAAGCTTGGTGATCCCTGTTCTAAGGCATGAGTAACCAAGTGCAGAATTGTATTTTCTTGGCTTTGTTTCTGGTTTGTTTCTAGAGTTTAGCCAAGTGGAACCAACCTGGGTAGGCCATCTGTATCCTTCATTCTCTGTAGCCTGTCCAGCATCTTCTGTGTGGGGCCCCCTCCCCCATCTCCAAACCCAAACAGAGCGACACTGTGATTCACACGGCCCTTGTCCTTATTATTCTTCACCGTTCTCAACATCTAGGAGAGAGGGATCGTAAGGATGAGGGCAGATCTCCCCTTCACCCGATATTTTGACATTTCCTACCTTCAAAGAAAGCGGTAATTCACTGGGCCTGTTTCTTCCGCTGTGAAGACGGAAAATCGATTTTCCTGGGTTTACTCACCTCATCCACATGACCGGACAATCCATAGGAATCTGCAGGAGGGAAGTGAACCAAAACTTGGGATCCATCCACGCCTTCCCAGAAAAAGGTGTTGTGCTGTGAGAGAAGATCATAGCAAAAGGTCAATAAACAGCCTAGCCCTCAAAGAGTTTAATGGGATTTGTCCTGAAATAAATACTGGACTAATATCAAGGCAAGACCTACCACTGATCAGCAGGTCCCGGCATCCAGGTTTATGTGAATTAAAACGTAAATCTTACCGGGAAAGTGTTCACCAGATTCCAACTCAGCTTCTGAGTTAAGAAACGACGTATCCCACAGCCACGCATGATTTGTGGCAGTTGTGCTGAATAGCCAAATGTGTCAGGCAGCCAGAACTGGTTTGGGGAAGGCAAAAAAATTGACATTGTCTGCGAAGCGCTGGCAGTTAATCTATAGAATAAGCTGAGAATAAAATGTGAATCGTAGGAAAAACAGGATTCACTGCAGAATTGACATTCGGCAGTGCAGAATGATGAGGAAATTCAGTTTAGCTTATATAATTATGGAGAGAGATAGTAGGAGTTAAGGCCTTAGGCTAGAAACCCAAAGAGGTGAGTTCCAGTCCTGCCTTAGGCATGAAGCCAGCTGGATGACCTTGGGCCAGTCACTCTCTGTCAGCCCTAGGAATAAGGCAATGGCAAACCACTTTTGAAAAAAAACCTTGCCAAGAAAACTCAGGGACTTATCCAGACAGTCACTAAGAATCTAAACAAAAAATTGTATATAATTATGGAAAAGCGTGATGCTTTGGTCTGTCCTACCAAAGAGCGTAGGGTGAATTTAAATATCCTTCAATCTCCAGCTTGCCAATTTAGTTCACTGGTTGCTACAGGATTTATGCAGAGGGTGAGCTGAATCCCCTGGGACCAGGCATCGTAGTTCTTTACGGTCCCTACTGCTATCCACAACGTTTTAAGTTAATGGACAGCACTGGTTCTGATTTGGGATTTGAGGCTACAGAAATTCCACCAGGAGCGAAGAGAATTAGGGAAACACAAGGAAGTCAGGAAAGAAGGAGTATACATAGATATGCACCTCTAAGCACAGCTTCCCAAATTCCTGCTGGAAGAAACGCTGTCCTTGCAGGAACTGACGAACCATGGATTCTCCACTCAGAAGGTTTCCATCCTGGGAGGGAATAAAACACCAGGAGTGGGGTGGGGTGGGGAACGATGGTCCTTTTACAATCTGGGAAGGCTCAGGAATTCTGGGAGTTGAAGTTCACAGACCATAAAAGGGGCAGAAGTTCCCCATTGCTCTTCTAGACCGAGAACTAAATCCCCACATCAGCAGCAAACCTCAGCTCACCAATGACCTTCCACCCAATGTTGCTACAACTAGCATTAGCCTAAACCTGCCATTTGTGGTTCTTGAGATCTTGAATATCGCAAGGGTTTGGCAATATCACTCTTCTATGTTTTATAGAACCCGCTTTCTTTCCATATCTGACCTCACATGCTGCATCCGGGCTAAAGAACAGACAAGGCCGAAGAACAGCTGGGGGAGGCAAGGAGGGATGGCCATAAAAGCAGGCCGGTCCAAATTGTGTCCAGGTTATTCTGACTGTGCTGTGACGGCAGGATTTCATGTGTCCCTTTCTTCAGCATAGTCATAATTTCAAGCCGTCGCTGAATGAGAAGTCAGTAAGGAAGGACCATCCGTAATGCGGCCTTACATAATGCAGCCATGGTGGCGCAGTGGTTAGAGTGCAGTACTGCAGGCTACTTCTGCTGACTGCTGGCTGCCTGCAATTTGGCAGTTCGATCCTCACCAGGCTCAAGGTTGGGTCAGTCTTCCATCCTTCCAAGGTGGGTAAAATGAGGAGCCAGATTGTTGGGGGCAAGAGGATGACTCTCTAAACCATTTAGAGAAGGCTGGAAAGGACTATAAAGCGGTATATAAGTCTAAGGGCTATTGCTATTCCTTCCTTCCTTCTTTCCTTTCCTTTCCTTTCCTTTCCTTTCCTTCCTTCTTTCCTTCCTTCCATAACTCTGCCCACTGCCAGGAGTTCAACCCTGACTGGTTCAGGGCTGACTCAGCTTTCCATCCTTCCGAGGTCGGTAAAATGAGGAGCCAGATTGTTGGGGGTGAGAGGATGACTCTGTAAACCACTTAGAGAGGGCTGTAAAAGCCCTGTGAAGTGGTATATAAGCCTAAGTGCCATTGCTGTAGCCCTTCCTTCCTTCCTTCCTTCCTTCCTTCCTTCCTTCCTTCCTTCCTTCCTTCCTTCCTTCCCTCCCTCCCTCCCTCTGGTTAGAATGCATTATTGTAGGCTAGGCTAATTATGCCCACAGTCAGGAGTTCAATTCTGACCGACTCAAGGTTGACTCAGCCTTCCATCCTTCTGAGGTCGGTAAAATGAGGACCCATATTATTGTTGGGGGCAACATGCTGACTCTGTAAACCGCTTAGAGAGGGCTGTGAAGCCATGTAAAGCGGTAGATAAGTCTAAGTGCTATTGCTTACCATTTCCACCCAGGTTCCCCCGACCGGTATGAAGCGTCCTCTTCTTGCGAATTCTTGAATTGTAGCATACAAACCAGGGTAATAGGTCTTCACCCATTCAAACTGCTGGGCCTGCAGATGAAAAAAGCAATAGAAACGTCATATACATGATGTCTTTTCACCCTAGCTGCAGTTTACACACCAAAAAGTGGCTAGTTCGTATAGTTTTTCGTTGATCTATACCTGGGATCTTTAAACTTGGCAACTTGAAGACTTATGGACTTCAATTCCTAGAATTCCTCAGCTGTTTTAAAGTTGCCACAACTTTTAAAGTTGCCAAGTTTAGAGTCCCCTGATCTAAGAAAGCAAATTAGAAGATTATAGGGGATTTAAAACATGGTTACGTGTTTCACTGAATAAACCACACGCATATTCTCAGCCAAAACCCAAGCCCACAATAATAGGATTCATACCCAATCCAAACCCAAAAGAAACCACATTACGGTTCACATGCATGAACACATTTAAAAATGGGCACATATATATACATCAATTACCTGCGAACAGACAAATTTGAAGTCTGGATTCTTCTCCATCAGGCGTATGACAGTTACCCAACTGCGGGCACATTTACGGACCGTCTCTTCGTAAGGCCACAACCAAGCTAAGATGACAATTGCAGGCAAAACGGTTCACAAGGACATTTGCTTCACTTTTATAGAAGATTGCTCTGGGCTGATCTATGACCATAATAAAGTTTTTTATTGATTGACAAGAAGATGGCTTTTAATTTAATTTAATTTAATTTTTAGTTCATAGTTGCTTTAGCCATGTGTAGGATTGCGCAATGCCTGGAAATCATTCTTAGGAATCAAGTTAAGTGCTTTGCAATGCATACACACACACACACACACACACATCCATAGTCCTCAACTTACAATAGTTCATTTAGCGACCGTTCAAAGTTACAACAGCACTGAAGAAAGTGACCTATGGTCGTTTTTCATACTGACCTTTGTGGAAAATGGTTGTAAGTCACTTTTTTCAGTGCCATATAAGATTGAACAGTCACTAAGCAAACTGTTCTAAGTTGAGGACTACCTGTATTAGAAGACCTGGTAGAAGCGCTCCCATCCTTCTGGGAGATCTTTCCTAGACTGGAATATATATACCCCGCGCACGGTTCCTACCAGTATCAATGTGGCAGTGGCCCATTGCATGGATGATGTGCTGGCTGTCTCCGTTTTTCTGGCAGAAAACAGAGCGGGCCATTTCCCGCACCGCAGGGAAGGTTGCCGGGTTGTTGATGTCACACAGGTTCACCATCTGGTTCGCTGCGTAAAGCGCTTGGAAGCTCCGCTGGTTTTCCTCTCCGAGGAGCTAAGCAGGAAAGGAAATATACATTTTACGCTGGCTCAAATCAACCTCAAGGAATAAGAGTGTACCTGGAACTCAAATTCCAAAATCTAAACAGTGGCGGGGCTTTAACAAATCCTGTTTGGAGCACTCTGCAAATGAATTCTTCACTGAGTCAACAATGCATTGTTATGAATTAGAATCAAAGAGATTTGCATCCAGGGTGGCGCAGTGGTTAGAGTGCAGTATTGAAGGCTACTTCTGCCGACTGCTGGCTGCCTGAAATTTGGCAGTTTGAATCCCACCAGGCTCAAGGTTGACTCAGCCTTCCATCCTTCTGAGGTGGGTAAAATGAGGACCCAGATTGTTGGGGGCAAGAGGCTGGCTCTGTAAACCACTTAGAGAAGGCTGTGAAGCACTGTAAAGCGGTATATAAGTTTACGTCAAGGGTCTTCAAACCTGACAAGTTTAAGACTGGTGGATTGTAGGCCAGACAAGGAACAATGGATGGAAACTGAACAAGGAGAGATTTAACCTGGAAATAAGGAGAAACTTTCTGACAGTGAGAACAGTCCACTCATGGAACAGAAGTTGCCCTTGGAAGTTGTGGGAGAGCCATCACTTGAGACTTTCAAGGAGAGATTGGACTGCCATTTGTCAGAAATGGTGTAGGGTCTCCTGCTTGGGCTGGGGGTTGGACTAGATGACCTACAAGGTCCCTTCCAACTCTGATTATCTGTTATCTGTTATCTGAATTCCTCCTCCAGTCATGTAAGCTCAGGAATTCTGGGAGTTGAAGTCCACCAGTCTTACAGCTATCAAGTTGGAAGACCCCTGGGTTAAGTGCTATTGCTATCCATGCAGACCTACAAGGATAGCCATATCGTAACTGCAGGCAGTCCTTGACTTATGACTGTTTGTTTGGTGACTGTTCAAAATTACGATGGCACTGAACAAAGGGAACGAGAAGACAGCTGAGACAGGACCTTACACATACATTAAAATGGCAAAAAATGAGACATCCCACCTTGGCCATGTCCAAGAGGATTTCAAAGTCCACCAGAAGCTCATGGACATCCCGGTTGTAAACCACCAACTCTGCTCTATTCAAGGAGAACGTTTTGTCCGGATCCGGGGGTGCGATCATGCTGCCCTTCCCTGCTCCGAAGAGACCATTGCAGGCAACTTCCAGATAGAGGGTCAAGCTGCAGAAGGGAAATAGGTGCGTGATACTTTTCTGTTTTATAATCCACGGGCCTGGATTAGGTTCCCAGTGACTACCCTGACACTGCAAAATTTTCCACCCCAAATCATCTGTCCATCACCCTGGCAAATAATTTTCCTTTCCATTAGAATTTTGACAACTTGCATTGTTTTATGTTAGCTGATTTATGAATTGCAGGCTATATGCATTTTTCAACACCTGGCATTTCCAGGAAAGGATGGTTATCCCAAGTCAAAATACTGACAGGTTCATCTCAACTGAATTGCTAGAGCAGTACAGTATTATTTCCGTAATGCAGCCCAAAAGACTGGCTCACCCATGAGGTTCGGTCTCCTTTAGACTGTCTGTCAGCATGTAACTGGTCTTCTCACCTTCTCGCGTCAAACTCTGATAATGCAAAAAATATATAGTTGGACGGGGGGTGGGATAGGAAGACTGCATTGCCAATAAAGGTGGTGCTCAAATTATTACGTCCATCACATACTTTTATAAAGTAAATTATTTCTCTCCAGCATTTTCCCCAAAGACTAACATTCTATTTATCATGTACTTGCCTTTTTAGTATGGGGTGATTTTTTTTTGTTTACGTGAAAAGCAAACGAATCTGAAAGATGATCCAGTGATGGTGACAATTTTATGACCGTCACTTACCTGAATGGGCTGAGCATCCCTCCAAATCATTCCTTCTCCATCGCTTTCCCAAAGAAGATGCACTTCCTTTCCGGTCCATTTCTTGGGAATGCTGAGTTCTACTTTAAACCAGCAGGTGTGCCACCTTAGAAAAGTGACACTGAAACTGTCAGGAGGCCACAAATTCCATTAACTAAAAAGTACAGGAGTACCCTTTAAACATTGGCAACCTGAAGCCTTATTTTTACAAATAACTTCCATCTATTTTCCCAGCAACATGGATTGAGCTGAGAGAGATCCAAAATTCACTCAGCTGGCTTCCATAGCTAAAGTGGGACTTGAACTCATGATCTCCTTTCTATCCTGGAGCCTTAACCACTAGGCAAAAGTGGTTCTAAACCAGGGGTGTCAAACTCATGGCCCGAGGGCTGGTTGCATCACGTGCTGGCCACGCCCATCGCTGTTTTAGCGAAGGGGAAAAAAGTTGCAATACATCACGTAACGACAATGTGTCATTGCACGTTTGACACCTCTGTTCTAAACTAAAGCACAAACCCTTCATTTTGTTCCCTTAGGAAATGAGATGGGAAATTCAACTCTGAATAAGGAAATACTTACGTCTGTCCAAAACTATCTCCAACTTTAATAGGGCTGAATTCTTCTCTGATAGCTTCACTGTATGGAATTCGTTTAGAAGTTTCAAAGTAAGACAGAGAGGCCAATGCGCATGTGTCACCAAACAGTCTGGTAAAAGACACACAATGTTTTATGTCTTTGAAACAGCACGCCAAAGGATAATACATTCTCAGAGACAACCACTATATATTCTCAGAGACAACATACTCCTCCTTGATAAACTTGTCATGCTCTTCCAGGGTAGCACCCCAGTTTTTCAACCTGGCATGACTTAAATCTGCACATGCCTTTTTAAGACTAGATTCATGAAGTGAAGATATTGATCCACAACTGCAACTTTTCCCAAACAAGTGTTAAAATGGGTTGAATTCCAACCTTTATAATCCACTAGTGACAGGGGAAACTTCTATAAATTAATTAAAATGGGATTGAATAGTTTCTGGGTAAGTTGGGCAAAGGTTAGTGTTGTGTTGTGAATTTCAACAATTCAGTTAGTCATCAATGGTTAAAATTAACCACTGATTAGCAGACAATGCAAATTCCTTGGTCTTTATAATGCTTGATCAGTTGCTTTTAAAAGTATTTAAGGATTTTTCTCTCCTTCCTTCCATCTTTTTCGGCTTTTTGTCCTTTGAGAATAAGCAATAGATTAAAATTAGTGTTTTCAAACTTGGAAACTTTAAGATAAGTGGATTTCAACTACCAGAATTCCTCAGCCAACATGGGGAATTTTGGCAGGATGTCTACACAGCTCAGTGTTAGTAAGGTTGAAAAACACCACTGTAGAGCATGAAAGGCGCTACTACGGCACACATTAAAATTGCCAAATTTGAAAAACGCTGCTTTATATGTCGCCTGAACAACAAAAATCTTCGAGTGTTGCTTTCCATAGGCAGCAACTAATTAAAATTTTCAACTAAATTGCTGCAGTTAAAACTCTTTGCAAAGGGAGACAAGCAAATAAAGGTTGCTCCCAGCCAACATCTTCCTTCTAATTCAATGCAGATGATTCAATGCAGATGATTCAATGCAGATGATTCAAGTGGTTCAAAGCCAGCACCTTTGTGGCCCAAGATCTAAAATCACCTTTAATTAAAAATAAACAAAAGTCAGCCACAGAGGACAACTCAACCTTTTGCAACCACACTGGGGCTTCTGTGCTTCTTCTTAATTGTAAAACACAGAGAGTTCAATTAAATCCTGGATTTGCCCTTCTGCTTAAACCTTTAAATTTGACTCATTTTCCTCCTTTTTTCTTTGAAACAAAACAATCGCAGCGTTTTGGTAACAGTAGAGGCAGACCTCGAGGTACATCCACAATTGCGCCCCAAATTTATGCTGCTAAGTGAAACATTTGTTCAGTGAATTTTGCCCCAATTTACAACTTTTCTTGCCACAGTTAAGCGAATCATTGCATTTGTTAAGTTAGTCACACAGTTGTTAAGTGAATCTGGCTCCCCCATTGATTTTGCTTGGCAAAAGGTCGCAAAAGCGGATCACGTAACCCTGGGATACTGCAACCGTCATACAGATAACAGCTAATCAGAGTTGGAAGGGACCTTGTAGGTCATCTAGTCTAACCAAATGTGAACCAGTTGCCAAGGCCGTGTGAAAAACGATCATAAGTCCCTTTGTTCAGTGCCAACTTCAAACGGTCACTAAAGGAACCGTTGTAAATCGAGGACTACCTGTACTTGGGGAAAAGATGGGGAAGGATTTAGCAGACGGACCAGCCCCAACCCACCTTCCCCGGAGGTTGCAATCCACAAAATAATCCTGCGAAATAAACTTCTCCACCCGTTCGAGGGTCGTGCGCCGGTGCTTCAGCACCGGGGACTTTAAATCGGGTCCCGCTCCTGCCATGCCTTCTTCAGCACCAAAGTTGGTCCTTGTGGTCCTGCTTCCAAATCCTTCCGTCCGACCCTCAGAGGGAGTTACAAAGATTCCGCCCCTTGCAGCAGTGCAAGAGGCCGGAAAGACGACGCATGCTCAGAGGAAAGACAGGGTCCCAGCCTCTTAGTCGGCGAAGTTGCCCCTAGCGGCCAAGGAAAGGGCGCAACTCTCGCGAGATCCGAACCCTGACGTCTCGCTCCCTTGAGCCGCTATCCCTGACCGGAGGACAGAGGAGGAGGAGGAGAAGGAGGAGAGAAGGAGGAGGAGGAGGGGGCGGGCACTGACGCACGCGCACCGCCCCTCGCGCCGAGGCCGAAAGCCTTCTCGCGAGAGTTCGCGCCGCTTTCCTTTCTTGCGGGCGGCGGAGCTCTCGCGAGAACCGGGGGGAATCCCAATGAGGGAGCGGGGAGGGCCGGGCGGAGCCGCTGAGGGGGCCCGCCGGTTGTCTCCCTCCCTCGCTTCTCTCGCGGACTTTGAGGGAGGGCTCTGCCCCTCCCCCCGCAAGGCTCTTCTTTCCTCCCCCTCACAACTCCCGTGGCATCCTTCTCCGAGAGAGGAACATGGAGGCGGCCCGGGCAGGTCAGTGGCGATGAGGGGAAGGGGGCGGGGAGGGTGGCAAAATGGCCCCTTTCCCTTTGTGGCAGCCCCGACCGGCCTCTCCGCCCACTCTTCCCTCCCCCCCCGATAAAAGGGAGGGGAGGGCTGTCAGCCATCTTTCTCGCTGGCTTCCCTTCCCCTCCCCTCCTCAATTTGGGCTTTCCAACCTGGTGAGACACCCCCCCGCTTTCAAGATACAACGTGTGTGGGGACTACAGTTCCCATTATCCCCTTTCTGGGCTTTGGGCTCCAGTTCCTGCTTCCCTTGGGGTGCAGTTCCCATCATCCCCCTTCCATTGCAGGGCTGGGTACAACCACTCCCATCATCCCTGTCCATTCGCCTCGGGGTATAGCACCCTCCTGTCAGGACTAGGAAACCATCATCCTCTTCTGTGCATCTCGGCATCCCCCTGCCACCTCTGAAACAACCGTCACCCTCTTCTATGGGCCTTGGATTACAGTTCCCATCGCCCCCATCCCAGGTTTATCGAGCAGTAGTTCCCATCATCCCTGACCCATTTCTCTTGGGGTACTGTTCCTGTCAGGACTGCTAAAGCACAGTTCCCATCATCCCCTTCCATACATTTCAGCATCCCTGTTACAGCTCTGAAACAACCGTTTCCATCCTCCCCTTCATTGGATTGGATTACAATTCCCATCACCCCCATCCCAGGGTTATCAAATAGGAGTTCCCATCATCTCTGTCCATTTCTCTCAATTCTTGTCATTGCTGTTCCAGGACTGTAGGCAACAGTTCCCATCATCCTCTTCCATAGGCCTTGGGCTGTTCTCATCATCCCCATTTGAGGTCTGTTAAAACAGTTCCCATCATCCCCTTCCATGAACCTTTGACTACAGTTCCCATCGCCCCCATCTAAGATCTGTTCAACAGTGGTTCCCGTCATCCTTCTCCTTTTGGCTATAATTCATTCCATTTCCAGAACTGTTAAACAACAGTTCCCATCGTCCCCTTCCATGTCTCTTGGCTACATGTCCCATCATCTGCAGGCCTTCTGCATTCTTCCCACTTTCATGCTTCCTCTCCATGTTGGCTTGGTTCAGTTCTGCGTTTTCGGTGCTCCAACAAATGAGAATATTGGAGACTGGACAAAAAAACCCTTATTGATTGAGAGATTAGCAGAAATAAGAGACTGGCTTCTTTCTCCTGTTAATCTTTGGCTGCAATACATTCCTCCATCCCTTCATCCCGTAGCAAAGATCCCAGCTCTGTCTCCTGTCAGAAGAGGTGTGTGTGAGTGTTCTTGCATAGCAGAAAAAGTGAAGATGGGGTGGGTGTGTGCTTTTTTCTGTGTCAATTTAAAAGCAAAATAGTCTCCAGCAGGTCACAATCTTTATCTATCTAGGATTTAGGGATATATTCACATATTAAAGGCAAGACTTCCTTCTGAAGGTTTTAACATTAAACCTTGGGTACCATTGGAGCATTTGTGAATAATGGCATTGCTGATAGACACAAACACAATTGTATGATCCTTCCCAAAACCACGTTTATTAAGTAAAGTTCTCTCCGTGTTGTGGAGATAACGACAACTTTATAATTCCTCAAGTACTAGTTATGCATAAAGAATATATGTTTTGCTCTTTAACATTTTATTTTTAAAAAGTTGAGATTTTGTCTCTAGAATATTAAATATAATTTATCATGAAGGCAATGAGTGGAATCTTAAGTTTAATTGTACTGAGAGTGGCTCAACATCAGTGGGATTTGTTACTTAAGATTTAAGCTCTATTGTTTTCAGCCTCCAAGTATGACTAAACCTGGATGTGGCCCAATTTACCAAAATGGAATTAGACCTGTATAAAAAAAATTAATGTTATATATAGAATCTATTATGAGGCATCTCAGTTCTATTTAAATTAGAATAAAAGTATTTAATACATATAAAGTAACATTCTACTGCAAATTATTGATAGGAAAAATACAGGAAACATTTAGTCTTGCAATCTATTACTGTTTTTTTATATATAGCAAATTCCAGTGGATTTAATGGGTATTATTCAAAGTAAAAATGGATAGAATTGCAGCCTTCCTACCCAACTACATATACAAACATATATCAAATAACTAATAATTTGACTTGTTTTTCAGGACACCTGTTCCAGCACTTAATTGAAACACTGAGTGACAATGCAGACAAAAAGTTCTACAACATTGCTAAACTAGGAGGCACCAAATATGGTAAACTACTTTTCAGTTGTGTTGTTCTAATATAAACCTAATCTAACCTCCTTAAGATTTCTTAAGTAGTCTTAAAATGAATTTGGGGATTGGTGGCCTTGTTACTGAACCACTCTTGGGATTATGCTGCTGAGTTGTAATCCTAAATGCTTTCTCTGTTAAAACTGCTTGAGTAAATGTGCCTAAAGTTGTTATTAATTTTCTTCTTCCTGGATATTCAAATTCCAGTTAGAAGTAGACACAGCCTCCTTTAAAGTAACTGCAGTGAGCCATTAATGTGTTTTTTATGCTAACTTCTGGTGGTTCTTTGTTGGTTCTGTGAGGAAGCCCTTCTATAACATGGTGTGGCAAAATAAAATTAACCCCTCTGGTGACTAGACATTCAGAAATTATCTTCCTTAGTCCAAGTATATCCCTTTCTTTCTGCTTAAAAGTGGTGCATTTTCAAATTAATGGAACTTATTTAACGAATTTCAGAGAGGACTGTGGAAAAAGCTTACTCAGAATTATAAAACCTTTGTTTTATCAGTTGCTTCAGCTGGGTGTTGTCATGCTGCTGTCGTCCTTATCTTTTAGAAAAAGAAATTCTGCTTGCTATACGTACTTTTCAAGATGCAGATAGTTGACCATGCAAAACTATCTCTAAAAAGTATGACGGGTCTGTTAATTGCTCACCTTACACTAAACAAATTTGTAAGGAGTCTTCTGGAAGAGGAGCCGAATTGTTCATCTGGTCTTTTAAATTGTGCCTATTTCATTTCTATCCTGCTTTCCTTCCCTAATGAAAGTGCATTGAACCATGAATTCGATTCCTTGATACATGTGAAATCTCCCCATACAAATATTGAAAGTGGAGATCAAAGCCTTTTAAGTTATTGATGAACTGTTTGTGGTTCTCTGTCACACTGAAAACTTTGAAGGTAGTTGTAAAATTATTTGTTAGTCACCTGAGTATGCTTTGTATCGTTCCAATTTTAGTATATGTGCTGCGGAAGCGAGCCCAACCTGAGTGTATGTTTTGGAATAAGAAACCACATTGGGGAATGTCTCTTTCTTACTCAACAGCCTGAACTGCAAATATTCTTGTCAGTTCCTTCTTCTATATGGTTAGCCTTTGAAGAATCGCTTAATGAGGGAGAAATTATCTTGTCTGCCTTAGAAAACTCAGTTAATTTAAATGAAGCTAGCGAAGCCTGCAGCAATAGTTTGCAACCTTCAGAGCTGAAAAATTATTATGTGGCTGTACTAACACAGGCTTGCTTTATGCTTATTAAAAAGAATAATTGCTTTTTCTTTCTGAGGTGGTGGTTGCAAGCTTTTTTACGTGTCACAGACTTGCAGAAATTTCCAGTGCCCTTAGACAAATGTTCTCATAATTCATTGCTGCAGAGTGATTGCTTTACCTCTTTGGCAATTGCTCTCACCTGGACCGCAATCCTTAATAAAGTTAGCAATCTAATTTTGAAGGATTCTCTAATTAACAGCTGTCCCTACTGTTGGCAATAAGTCATGTGTTTTCAGTAAGCAACATTAAATAGATTTATTGGAATATGTGGTTGCCAGATTCAAATATCCGAGAGCAGGACACGTGGACTCTTAACTCCTGGCCCATACTTAGCGGTAAGAAAACTAATGCCAAGTATACCAGCAAATGCTTATTAATGTTTTGCATATTTCCAAATAATGCTTAAAGGAAACGCAATTCAATTACCGGTTGTTTACAATGCAGTGCCATTTTAACTTTGAACAGTCACTAAACAAACTGTACAGATTGTGTTGCACCACTGCTCTTTATCTCCTCAGACAGAAATCCCTGTACTCCAGGGGTCTCCAAACTTGAAAACTTTGGGACTTGTGGAGTTGAACTCTCTAAATTCCACACTCTTCAAGTTGCCATGTTTGGGGATCCCTGCTCTGTTCGATGCCTTCCCCACATTTTCTGCTTACAAAAGTTTCCTGATTTAGAAGAAAGCCTAGAGCAGGAATGACCAGCACCAGGGTTTACCCTCGAGCCATGTAGCTACTCTGTCCATTTGCAGATCTCCTGCCTTACACCATACGGGTAATGTTGGAAACGGCTGTCCGCAACTGGGATGGTTTCCTAGTGAAAGAAGGAGATGTGATGAATATCCTGGACTGGCAAGCCAAACAGAACAATGTTGAAGTGCCCTTTTGTCCTGCCAGAGTCCTGCTCCAAGATTTCACGTAAGACCCACTTTCCCCCTTGAGTTCGTCTATTTTAGTTAGAACCTGATGAGTTTTTCTAAATGTCCTGGGTGGGTCTTTCTGAGTATTTAGATGAGCAGAAATCCAGATTGCATGAGTTTATCCTGGCAGTGACTCCAGCAAAAGTCTGTTAGGATTGAAATAGTGGGAGATCATAGCAGAAGGTTGGATGTTTCAGGATAGCTTCATGCAGGCATTCAGACAGGACTTTTTCCCAGTGTGTCAAACTGATAGATTTGTAATCCGCTATACCACTGAGCTTGTTGTCTTCTTGGTCAACGTATGATGGGACTCGCTTGTTAAATACAGTCATAATGTAGCTGCGTAGTTTAAGCTTTGCATGATGCTTAAACTACACAGATCCCATCCATTATTGTTTGTATGGCTTAAAGCAGAGGTCCCCAAACTTGGCAATTTTAAAACTTGTGGACTTCAACTCCCAGAATTGAAGTCTGGTTGAGGAATTCTGGAAGTTGAAGTCCACCAGTCTTAAATTTGCCAAGTTTGGAGACCTCTGGCTTAAACCATAGTTAAGATCACTGTTAATCCTCTTGATGAGATGGATTGAATCTACAGTGCTGACTTTGTGGATGTACTAAGTAGAAAACATTGTTCCTGTTATGTCAGAGGAATTCCTGCAATGGTTGATTTTGCTGCCATGAGGGAAGCGGTGAAGAACCTCGGAGGAGATCCTACGCGAGTCCATCCTGTCTGCCCAACAGATCTGACTGTGGACCATTCTTTGCAGATTGACTTCAGCAAATGGTATCCGTCAAATTATCAGCTTCCCTTATATTTTATTGGGGACGGGTGGATGAGGCCCTGTCTTGATAGTGGAGCGTTTGTCCTTAAGCGGGCAGAATCGAAAATGGGGTTATATTTTAGATGCTAAGTTGATCTAATTTAGGTACATTGAATCCCCTTTTATTTGAAGCAGGAATAGGGAATGTGTCTGTCTGTCTGTCTGTCTCTCTCTCTCTCTCTCTCTCTCTCTCTCCCTCTCTCTCTTTACCTCCCTCCCTCTCTTGAATTGTTCCTATCAAATATGTATATATTCTACCTTAGCCATGATGAGGATTTGAAAGATTGCAACGAACAAAGCATTCTTTCCATTTCATTTTTGCCTAGTGCAATACAAAACACTCCGAATCCCGGAGGCGGCGACCCCCCACGGCCCACTTCCTCCAAGCTCTCCCCGCTTAAAGCCCCTCGGAAGCTCCCGTGCCGAGACCAGTCCAGCTGCAAAGGACCGTGCGATGGAGAATCCAAGCGGAACCCTGGGCAGTTTTCTGTGCAGATTGAGAATACGCCCCTCTTGTGTCCTTTCCATCTTCAGCCAGTGCCTGAGTAAGCTTCCCTTTTTAAATTCCCCTCCTGGCTTTGGAGGGCCAATCCCATTCTGGGGTCAAAATCTGACAGCAAGATTGGCTCCTACCCAGATCCAAACCACAAACGTGTATTAAGTTTGCTTTAGAGCCAATATCAAGCCACCTTTGGGGCAAAGGATTTTCACTGATGGGAAGTTTTATATATCTGTTGGTAAAATTTATTGGCCGCTCATCTTACCATAGGCTAACTCTGTGTAGTATCTAGTCATCAAAATACGTCTATATGTATACAGTTAAATAAGTAAAATCAAACAAGGACGCGTGGGAAATATCCCTTTAACCCCATAATGTTCTATTTTTGTCTTTGTGCAATGTTTTCTGAAACGTTAGCAAGAAAAAATGTTTCTTGGGGTTTTTCTAAGCACTGCAAATAACGGTTTTAATATGGTTTTTTTCCCCCCCTCTTTCATCTCCTTAGGCCTGAAACAGTATTGAAGAATCAAGAGATAGAATTTGGGAGAAATAAAGAGAGACTCCAATTTTTTAAGGTATGTCGCTTCGAAGGTAGCATGGCCCAGGAGAAGTTGAAAGAAAGGCAGTAAGGAAGTGATTTGCAAAGATCAGAACTGATCTCCCCTCTCCTTTCTTACTATAAAGAGGGGGAATTTCAGTATTAGCAGGCATGGCAAATTCTGATATTGATCCCCACTTGCTACAAGAAGCCTGAGGGAAGTAGCCAGCCTCTCTTGGCACTGCAGTGCTCAGAATTTGCAGGGCCATTTATTGGGGGAGTGTCAGAGAGGGAATGGCTGATTTAGAAAGTGTGAAACTAACCCTCTTTGTCTATCTGTCTCTCTTTTTATGAATTAAACTAGTGGGGTTCCAAAGTGTTCAGAAATGTCTCGGTAATTCCTCCTGGGACAGGAATGGCCCATCAGATGAATCTGGAACACCTGTCAAGAGTAGTTTTTGATGTCAAAAACTTCCTCTATCCCGACAGTGTTATTGGCACAGATTCTCATACAACCATGGTGAATGGCTTAGGAATCCTGGGTTGGGGTAAGTAGCTCGGAGAGGCTTTTGAATGTCTTCTGGCTCAAATACTTGTTCAGCGTCTTTCTAAAGAGGTTCATTGAGATGATATTGGTGCAAAGATTATTTGTTATTTTAAAGAGTGGGCTGGATGGCCACCAAGTTATTTTTAAATGTCCATACCATGATGGTCTCTGTTATTTAAATTGTAACACTTTTAGATTACAGTTCAAAAGACAGGATATGCAGTGTTCAGGCAGGATTGTAGGCAAACATATTTCGTTACACTGCACAGAGTTGCTCCCTTTGTCTTCAAGGGAAGTGGGGGTTGTTTTTTTTTTTTTCTTTTGGCATAAACAGGTTTGCAGTTGTGCCCTCTTCTTTGGATCCGTTTCATTAGGACGTTCTTATAAGTATTGCGGCCCTATATTTACAATTAAATAACTGCCTGCAAAACGTAACTTAAGAAGAAATGGATATAAAGAAGGTATCAAGGGTTGTCATTTCAGTGTTCCTTCAATACCATACCAGATGCAGGGCAATTTTCTACTGAAATATGCGAAGAAGTGGTGGGAAGATATACCTGTTTATGTCATGAGGGGGAAGAACTGTAAAAATGTATCTTTGATATAAGTGCAACCTCAACTCATACAATCCTTGGGATGATGTATACAGTATAGCTAAAAGCCACATGCAGACAGAAAATAATGTTCAGATGCAATTTCTTTTCCTGAAGATAAAAAATGTTACGTTTACCCACCTAAAGCTCCACTCTGTTTCTGCTTCATCTAAGGCAAATGTCTCCCAGACATGAATTTAGAACAAACACTGAATTTTCAGCTCAGCCTATTTTAAACATCAGACAAAAGAGGGCTTAGATAAAGATTTCAACACAGTTGTAAGACCTCCGTCTTTCAATAAGCTGTTCAATGCTCTTTTTGCCCCATCTAGGTATGGGTGGAATTGAAACAGAAGCGGTCATGCTGGGCCTCCCCATCACCCTCACTTTGCCCGAGGTGGTTGGGTGTGAACTGACCGGGTTGGCCAGCTCACTTGCTACATCCATCGACATAGTCCTGAGCATTACCAAGGTATGTCAGAACCCTCTTTGGAGCCAAACGGGCAGGGTAGAATTAAAATAGAACAGAACAGAATTGGCCAAGTGTGGTTGGACACACAAGGAATTTGTCTTTGGTGCAAATGCTCTCAGTGTACATAAAAGATACATTTGTCAAGAATCAAGAATCATCCAATGTGTGTACGAAAGCAGCCATTCTTGCCAAATGTTCAGCATTCTTCCCACACTTATTACTGCTTAGCTGGATAAAGGAGCAGTTGGCTCTGGGAAGTTGTAGAACAGCAACTTTTGGTAAGCAGAAATTGTCACTGGAGTAAGATTTAATCTTAATCTGTTAGGGAGGAAATAAGAGGTTTCTGCCTCCAGGTGCCCTTGTATTGACTATGGTTATCAGATGAGTGTTAACTCTGTAATTACAATTGGGTTATGTAATGGTCAGTCTGTTGTTTGTATCTTGAGTAAGGACATTTTTTTGCCAGAAATTGTCAAAAAAGATTGCAAATCCCAATTGTGTGACTGTAACACACAAATGTGTGGTGTAACTACTGTGTCTCTTGCTGGTTAGAAGGGGGATAAGTCTGATGGATTCTCCTTTTTGTTAAAAAAAAATAAGGCTGTAACATTTTCCTTTGGCCTACATATGATACTGGAGCTTTTTTTTTTTCCTGTCTCCATAGCAACTAAGACAAGCAGGGGTATCTGGAAAATTTGTGGAATTCTTTGGCCCCGGCGTTTCTCAACTCTCCATTGGAGACCGAAGCACCATCGCAAACATGTGTCCTGAATATGGTGCAATTCTGAGCTTTTTCCCTGTAGATGATGTAACATTAAAGCACCTAAAGCATACAGGTAAGATTGACAGCGTAGGAGGAGATTTGGTTGGCTAAAGGAGCCTAATGAGTTTCTCCGTCTTTGGAGATAGGATCAAGCTTTCGAATTTTTCTCATAGGCTTTGATGACGCCAAACTCAAGTCCATGGAGACGTATCTTAAAACAGTGAAACTGTTTAGAAATCACCAGTATTCTGCTAAGGAACCTGAATATTCTCAAGTAAGTACAAAACGGGCCAGTCTTTTTTAAAGTTGTTGTGTTTGCTGTGCTTTTTCCTTAAAAAATGCCTTTTTATTCAAAGGAATTTAAAAAAAAAAATCCTCTCCCCCAAGGGATTTTACTTTCTTTTTTTTCAAACTAGTGTGCTCTTTGTTGGAAAATTGTTGGAAAGGGAATATATGTTGATCCTGCAAAGACTTGAGCTGTCTTAGTATAGAATACCACTTGGAATTTTAAATAAATGCCAGTATTTAAGTAATTGATCTAAAGCATGTGTTTTCCAATAATATACAAACCATCATTCTATGGAATTCAAGATGCTTCCTTTTTTTATGCCAGTTCCTGTCCTCAGAACTGTTTGTCGGTATATACTAATTATCCTTGCTTTTGGCTTGCTTGTTTTAAAAGCCCAACATCAGTGCACAAAATCAGTTGTGAAGTTACAACTAACTAAACGGTTTTTCCCTCCATCAGATAATATCTATAAGCCTGGATTCTATAACACCGTATGTAAGCGGTCCCAAAAGGGCCCAAGATAGAGTGGCTGTAACCAATATGAAGACCGATTTTCAAGCATGCTTACGTGAAAAGGTAGGTACAGTTTGAAAGTCCATCTGGCTGTTTTTAAATCTTGGCAGGAGAATCCCCTTCTACTTATTGAAAGCTGTTTCCTATCAGTTGGGAAGTTTTGAAGATTATAAGGACTGAGTAGAGAACTATTTCTCAACCTTGGACTCTTGAAGATAGGTGGATTTCAAGTCCCAGAATTCTGGAAGTAGAAGTCTGCCTATCTTAAAGTGGCCAAGGATTCTGGGAGTTGAAGTCCACCTATCTTAAAGTGGCCCAAGGTTGAGAAACACTGCTCCAAATGCAGCTTTTCAGATTTGAGTACAATAGATGTAGGGAGTGTGTTCTTCTTAATGTAGCCCTTCTATTTATGACCGAATGTTGAGAATCGTCCATTATTAACTGCTTCTCCAAAACCCATCGTAACCGAAGTAGGTGGTGCAGATTTTCCAATCCAAATTAAACCATTTGTGGCCTTTTCAATTTTTGCTTAAGGGTTTGACTGTGCAACATCAACACCCGTACGTGTCCCAAGCGTTCTGGTGTCTCCCTTCTAAACTTCCCAACAGTTAGGAACATGTGGTTGACTCTGCAACCACTATTTGATCCCGTAGGTTGGCTTCAGAGGCTTTCAGATTCCCACCGAGAAGCAGGGCCGCATCGTTCCTGTCGAATATGAAGGCAACGAGTACCAGCTGGCTCACGGGTCAGTCGTCATTGCTGCTGTCATCAGCTGCACCAACAACTGCAATCCCTCCGCGATGCTAGGAGCAGGTACGGGATCTTGAACATTCTACATCCGCCATGGCGAACCTAGGGCACACATGCCACAGGCAGAATTACCTCACTGCGCATGCGCGCGCCTCCCAGCTGATTTTCGACTTCCCAGAGGCTTGAGGAAAGCCTTTGCAGGCCAAAAAAAATAGGCCCGTTTCGTCACTTCCTGTATTTCCGGAAATACCGGAAGTGATGAAATGGGCCCATTTTTCAGCCTGCAAAGGCTGCAGAAGCTTTCCTCAAGCCTCTGGAAGGCTGAAAAAGGCCTCAAATGGGCTGAAAATCAGCTGGGAGGCGCAGTGCAGGTAAGGGGGCGGCGGGGGGATTGCGCACGCAGAGGGCAGGGGGGGCACGTGCATTGCCTTCTGGGTGCTGGCATGTGCAAATGCGCACATAATTTTTGGAACAGGAGCCCAAAAAGGTTAGCCACCACTGTTCTACATCATATTGTGGGGCAGATAGTCCTCAACATACGACTGCAATCGGGAGCAGAATTTCCATTGCTAAGCACTGCGGTGGTTGAAGGAAGTTCCGCCTGAATTTATGACCTTCATGGCCACAGCGGTTGAGCGAATCAGTGCCCGTTGCGAAGCAAATTGTGTCCGCTGTTAAGCAAATCTTGGCTACCTCCGTGGCTGACTGGGGACGGTCACAAATGGCGATTCCGTGACCCTGGGACAAACACGTGCCAATTGTCCAGCGTTAAACGTGATCGTGGGGATGCCATGATGGTTGTAAATGCGAGGGTTGGCCACAAGTGCGAGGACCCATCATTTGGGAAAAGCAAAAAAAAAAAAAAAAAGACAGTCAATGACCTTATTGTAACAGTGTCTTCCTTTTTCCCATTAGGTTTATTGGCTAAAAAAGCCACTGAAGCCGGCCTGGCTGTGAAACCGTACATAAGAACCAGCCTGTCGCCAGGAAGTGGAATGGTCACCCATTATCTCAGTTCCAGCGGTGTATTACCATACCTCAATAAGCTTGGGTACTACTTTCTTTGCTCTTCATATTTTCCCAAAACAAAGAATAGCTTTCTTCAGAGCCAGAATTAATATTCTCCCCTCAGCATTCCTTCAGGGCAGGTATAAGAAAACACCAATAGCAGAACGGGTATATATATATGTGGTAAAGGGCAAATTGAAGATACCTCACATGTTTTATTGTACTGCAAGTTATACACAGAGTTTATTGGTCGTTGTATATTCTCCCCTTCCTAGAGAGATTGCCAGGGAGGGTAGGCAATTTTTATGTAGACTTTCTCCTCCAGGACTCAAACCCGGCTATTACGCATGCCGTGGCAAAATTCTGTGTTGCTGCCATGTCTACAAGAAAAAAAATGGTTACAGAATTATAGCCGTCTATTTGTGCCAATTTTGGGAGATAGAAGAATCTTTGAAAAATGATATTTACACATATACTTATTAGCTCTCCACTCATATAAACCAGGGAGTGACCCTAGCTGTTTGAGAACATGTATTTTCTTAAAAGGGATGTTTTTATCCACTATTAATGTATTATAATGTGTCAGTACCGTTTTTTTATATATTGTAAATAGTGATGTCTGTTGCTGGTCTAAGACCATAATAAAGTTCTATTCTATTCTTGCTCTTAATATTTATGTTGCTTTTTCACATGCTTTGCCTCACCCTTTGTTAGCCTTAGCAGAGAAGATTCCACCTGCTCCTTTTTTGTTTAATTTAAAATGAAGAAGAGGGGTTGTCTTACCACTGAGCAGAATCTCTTTCCTTCGGAGTAGTTTTTTCCCAATTCCATGTAAGTGGACTTTGACTCCCAGAATTCTTGGGAGTGGCCACGCTAGCTGGGCCATTCTGGGAGTTGAAGTCCACCCATCTTAAAAGTGGCCAGGGCTGAAAATCACTGCCTTAGTGATTCCCACCTGGAAGCCCCAGATGTGCAGAGCAGCCCTTCCCTAGATTTGACCAATGCTTTGTTTATTGAAAATGTGAATGATCCCAGAACTACAATTTCCTGCTTTTCCCTCTAGGTTTGAGGTCATCGGCTACGGCTGTTCCACCTGTGTGGGGAACACTGCCCCTTTGCCGGAAGCCATTCAGAACGCAATTGTACAGGTGAGCTTTACTTCATGATATACCCAAATAGACTTTCGCATTTTGGAAACGCCGTCCTTTGATAGGTGGGTGTTTATTGTAAAGAAGGAGTGCAGATGTTGTCCTTGCTCATTAACCTGGTAGGGGTGGCGTGGGGAGAGCAGATCTTGTTTAACTGGGACACCAATGACCTTAAAACTAGAAAGGATTGTTTTAGCAATCCCCTGGTTAACCCACCAGGCTAGAAACCATGTGACGGTGAGTTCTAATCCTGCCATAGTCAACCAACCAATAAATACATAAAACTAAAATTTGCCAGCATTTAATAGTTTTGGGCTTAGTAACGAGTTCTGTGGCTTGAATAATAAGGAAGTTTAGAAGAGATTTGAGAATATCGAGAGAGAAAATCCCATTTTGTTCTCTTTCCATTTGTCATGTTCAGGGTGAGTTGGTTGCGTGTGGTGTCGTGTCCGGAAGCAAAAACTTTGAAGGCCGCCTCTGCAGCTGTATCCGTGCCAATTACCTGGCTTCTCCATCTCTGGTTGTTGCTTATGCAATTGCAGGAACTGTGAATATTGATTTCCAGACCGAACCACTAGGTAATCGTTTGCATTCATCTAGCAATAGAACTTAGACTTATATACCACTTCCCAGTGCATTACAGCCCTCTCCAAGCGGTTTACAGGGTCAGGATGTTGCCCCCAATAATCTGGGTCTAGCTTGTATTTGTTATCAAAGTGATGTCGTTATAGGGCTCTCTTATATAAGAGAGAAAGCCCTGTTCTTTAGGGCTCTTTGGGCGATTAAATACAGGAATCTGGTTTGTTAGCAGTTGCTGTGCCATCAAATCTGTATCCCAACATCATCTGATACAAAAGCTCTCCGTGGAAGAGAATATCTGTAGTTCAGGGTGGAACTATGGAGTCTTTAATGCTGTCTGGTGGTTTTCTTGCAGACATTTCATTACCCAACTAGGTAATATGATCAGTGCTTGATGATCACCATTAAGGGACCATCAACACCACCAGAGCACTGATAATGTTATCTAGTCGGGTAAAGAAATGTCTTCATGCAAACAGCCCCACTCAGAGAGCACCAAGGACTTCACAAAAACTCTCAAAAGGGCCATCTATGACAGCGGCCCCCAACTTTGTGGGCACCAAGGACTGGATCCATTGAGAGGTTTTTCCACAGACTGGAAGGGGCATGGTTTCATGTGCTGCCTGCATCCCACAGGTGGGGCTTTGCTCATTTGCACGGCCCGATTTCTGGCATGCCACGGACCAATGCTGGTGTGATGACCCAGAGTGTAACACAAACATAACAAAATAAATGTCCTTTAATGCCTCCAACTTGTCCCCACTGTTCAATAATACTCAGTTGGAGATAAAACGTACTCAAAAATAGTCTTCAAAAGAAAGCAATACAGTCCGAACTTAATGAGCAGATAGCGGTGAAATAAAAAAACCAAACAAACTACAATGAAGAAATTTCCACAACGGACCAGGATAAGTAATTACCAAATTCCAGGAGGCACAATCTGTTGGAAGGACGCCAACCAAGTTAACTTCAGACCAAAATAAAACACACTTTGCTTCTGGCAAAGCTGTGTTTTAACCGTCTCTCTTATATACTATTCTCCCCAGCTGCAACCAATGAGAGGGATCATGGCCGCTTCCTCTCTCATAAGCCAAGTTGTTTCCTTCTCTGTTCCTCCCTGCGTGCCCTAGGATGAAGAGGGCTTGGGCCTGGTTCTCCCTCTGACTGCCCAGCCGGACTTGTGCCCTTCCCCAGCCTCCTCCACAACCTCCAGAGCCACACCTCCACTCAGAGTCCGCCTCTACCAAGGGCATGACAGCTGGTCCACAGCCAGAGAGTTGGGGACCCCTGATTCCCTGTGTTCCCTGACCATTATCTCCCCCGTTATCCAATTTCTTACAGGGCTTAATCCGGATGGCAGAAATATCTTCCTGCACGATATTTGGCCTTCTCGGGAAGAACTTCAGCAGATCGAAGAGGAGTTTGTGATAGCGTCCATGTTTAAAGAACTGAAAATAAAAATGGAGGTAGCCTTATCACTTCCTTTAATTAGAGACAGGCGTTATACCGTTTGGGGAAACACTGACGAAAACGGTTCCTTCTCGTTTCCCCAGAAAGGAAATAAGCGCTGGAACTCCCTGGAAGCCCCCGAGTCTACTCTGTTCACCTGGGATTTGAAGTCGACCTACATCCGATGCCCTTCCTTTTTTGATAAGCTTGTAAGTGGGCTGGCCCTAGGCGGGAACGTCCATTCGGAGCACGCCAGGTGCTCAGTCTTGTCTCTTTTCAGGCCAGAAACCCGCCTCCCCTCCAGTGCATCGAAAACGCCCACGTCTTGTTGAATTTGGGAGACTCGGTCACCACCGATCACGTCTCACCCGCCGGAAGCATTGCCAGGGGAAGTGCTGCGGCGAGATATTTGATGAATAAGGGGTAAGGCCCTCCGGGAGTGGGGGAGGGGGGAGTCTTAAAAGGAGGAGGAAGAAGAGCAGGATTTTTAGTTCATGGTCAGCAATTTCTTTTTTCTGACAGCAGTGAAGACAGAGTAGGCCTCCTTAATTGCTAAATAGGATTAGCCAAATGCGCTTCAGCTTTACAGGCCAGAATTCGCCATAAATTTTCCCTTTATGAGGTTCTTCTACGACTAGGTCCGAATTCTGTAACAGCTAGTCCTTGACTTATGACCAGAATTGTAGTTCTGAGCGGCGGTCATTAAACAGGTCACTGTGTGCCTGGGCCTGATTTTATGGCCTTTTTTTGAGGTGGCTTTTAAGTGAACGCCACAGTTGTTAAGTGAGTCCAGAGGTGGGGGGAGGACATCAGAACTTAGAAATTGAGTTGGAAGTTGTCTTTCGGAACTTCTAATGGTGGTTAAACAACCGGTCAATAAGCAAGGACAGCCTGTATTGTATAATTAATACAGAGCAACAGACGAAAACTTAATTAGGGAGAAAGGCTGGGGACAGATATTTATGCACAGAACTGAGATGGCGTCTTCACTTTCTACTCATAACTAGCATTCATGAGTATGCAAGAAACCCTCTTTTAAACAACGCGAATGCAGAAACTCTTTTCCACATTCCACACTGAATATCCTCAGTGGTCTCTCTCTCTCTCTCTCTTTTAGCCTCACGCCCCGCGAGTTCAATTCCTATGGGGCCCGTCGGGGCAACGACGCTGTGATGACACGAGGCACCTTTGCCAACGTCAAGCTTTTGAATAAATTCATCGGCAAGCCGGCTCCTAAAACAATCCACTTCCCAACAGGACAGACGGTGAGGATGTAGCTTGAAAGGAAGTCCTTATCGGTTACCTAACCACCATGAGTATCTCTTGACCTGGCTCTTTTGTCTTCATTGCAGCTGGACGTGTTTGATGCTGCTGAGTTATATCGGAAAGAAAACATCCCTCTGATTATCTTAGCCGGCAAGAAGTATGGATTGGGCAGCTCAAGGGACTGGGCTGCCAAAGGGCCCTTTCTGATGGTATTCCATTTTTATTTAAAATCCTCATCATCATGTCCCGGAAGTCTTCATTACTTCGCCCTGCTAGATTTCTTCGGGGAAACTGCCGCCTTTCATTTTGCAGAACACAAATTGTTCCTCTGTTTCTCTTTCTCTCTCTCTCTTTCTCTCTCTCTCTCTCTCTCTCTCTCTCTTGAAAATGTACAAACTCGTCTTGAGCAACAGTCTATGACTGATCACTGTAAAATGGACAGATCTATTTATATATCAAATTTAGAGACTGATAACTGTAAAATGGGCAAATCTGTGTATAACAGATTTAGAGACGGCCCATTTTATAAAGCGACTCTAAGCAAGCTCCACTTAAGAAAATATAGTCTGAATTCATGGTTTAAATGTAAATATTGTAAATAATGGTTTATGGGACAGATAATCCCAGTGGGTTAGGCTGTAATAATTGCTGCATTTATAATTTATTGCAATAGGAGGAGTATATGTAATTATAAGTATATGTTTCCTCTGTTTCTTTTAAACATGGTTGCTTATATTTTGGAGTCTAGTACAGTGCCAGGAGGCACCGCTATTCCTGGAGACGGGTTCTCTTAATCCTTAATATTGCAAATAGGCTCAAACTAGATAAAAGTCCCAACGTTTCTATTTTTCCTCCTCTCTATTAGCTCTTCCAGAAAACTCAGATTCTTCATCTTAAAACTTAGACTCCCGGATTTAGAGAAATAACTGCTGAATGAACAGAGAGCATCTGAATTTTTTTTCCCCCACAGGGAGTGAAAGCAGTGATTGCCGAAAGCTATGAAAAGATCCACAAAGGTCACTTGATTGGCATGGGCATCGCCCCTCTTCAGTTCCTTCCTGGGGAGAGCGCGCAGTCTTTGGGCCTGACTGGCAAAGAACAGTTTTCAATCTTCTTCCCTCAAGAGTTATCGCCTGGAATCACCCTGCGTGTAAAGGTATCCGCTTTTTACTTCACTGTGTGGTTCCATGCAATATTTGATATTTGGGGATGTTTGCTTTCATTATATTTCATTATATTAAGACTTTTTGATAAGAAAGTGGGGGAAAGAGTGAGAAAAGGAAAAATAAAATGAGACACAAAGTAAATAAGCAGGTTGTTGACAAGCTTTATTTTATATTTATTAAGTTTAGAGACTGCCCATCTCACTTTCAGAGCAAGTGAGTGTATAGTTAATCGATCGATAGAAGATAGATAGATAGATAGATAGATAGATAGATAGATAGACAGACAGACAGACAGACAGACAGACAGACAGACATTCTTCATCAGCCAAGTGTGATTAGACACACAAGGAATTTGTCTTCGGTGCATAAGCTCTCAGTGTACATACAACAATAGTGATAGAGCGTTATCATAGCCATTGTAAAATTTATGAAATTAGATGAGAATTTTCAACATTTCCTTCATTGAATGTATTATTATTGTTTTGGAAGCAACAGGTTATTCGCAGAATCCATGTAGTCTAGTCAGCAGCAACTGGTGGGAATCCAGTTCCAAATTTTAGAATCCCTGGAAAAGACAAAAGTCTTGCACTGACCTGTGAGTTTATCTTTCTGTTTCTTTGTTCCTTCTTCCGAAGACGAGTACCGGCAAAGCATTCCACGTGGCTGCCTCGTTTGACAGTGATGTGGAAATCACCTTGTACAAACACGGTGGCATGCTGAACTACATGGTCCGAAGGCTGTTGTAAAGCTATTGTAAAGCCCTTTTCCCCACCACGGAGGACTGCCGGCCCCGCCAGCCTCTGGAGACCTCGGCGCGAGCCTTCCTCTCCCGTTGGAACTGCTGACAAGCCCCATTGTGCTCAGATAACTGTCCATGGATGTAAAAGATTGTGAAATTGTTGTAGTGGCCGCAGCGAGGTCCTCCTGGATTTTAAAATACTCCGAATGGTGCTATTGACATTGTTAGACGTTGACGTGTCTGTGTGTTGTGAAAAGAGACCTGTAAGTATGAGGGAAGGGTTGGGAGGGTTTCATCTTAGACCATTTTTGTATATAAATTATGTGAAATCCGAAAATGAATTGTGAAGATTTGAAGCCAGATTCCCTGCAGTTCTTTCCTCCCTTCATTACTTTTTCTTTCCCCCTTTTCACTTCCTACCGCTGTTTCTTGATTTGAGCATAGCACATGGCTTAATGATATATGATTACTTATTTTAAAATTCGGAGGATCCCCGATTCTGAAAATGAAGGGAAAAAAACCCCCACCACCCTTAGATCTAGTTCATGGTATTGGCCACCCGCTAGAAAGTTTAAGGAAGGCTTAATAGCCAGTATGAGTTTTTTTAACCCGCATCCCCCTATTTCAGGACTGAGCAACTATGGGAGCTTTATGGCCTGTGGACTTCAACTCCCAGAATTCCTGGCTCAGGAATTCTGGGAGTTGAAGTCCGCCACTCGTAATAGTTGCCCATCCCTGTCCTATTTGGTGCCTTCCAGAAAAGTGGAACGGTGCAGTGGCCTCAGCAGGTAGAAATTTCTGGGAGTCTGGATACTCTCCCAGGCAAAAATCTTGGTTTGAAAAATTCCAAAACTGAAATGCAATTGGGGGAAATTGATGTTTTCCAAACAGAAGCTGGCAGTGATCTCTCCAGCTCTCTAGCTGTCCTGACAAATAGCTATCATGGAATTTAATTGGATTTATTTTGTCCAAACATCACCCTGTTATCCTCAATTGGGCTTTGGCTGTTAAAAGAAGTTGAGCAGTTTTCTCTGCTCCTTATGAGAACAGAGAAGAATTCCTGCTTCTTCTCTTCGGTTTGTGCAGTGAACAAAACCTGTTGGGTTTATAAAATGAGTCTTCTTCAGTTTTCTTCTAATCATTCTGTTCTTTCCAAAATGATTTTATTTGGGATAGCGGTAATGACTTTATTCTGAGGAGCAAGAATTTCTTAAGTTCCCCAGATGTTTACAGTAATTTTTGGTTTATTATTCACAAGAAATTCTGTAGTGGAAATATCCCAAGCTCATTTAAAAAAATCTTTTCTACTTAAGTTGTTTATAGACCTGGGTTTTTGATTAAACCAAACAGACCCCATGTAATAGAATAAGTACTTCTAGTAAATTCTATCTGGCTAAAAGTATCCTGAAGTTCTGAAAAACAAATTCATTTTCACACTTACTAGATTTTCTTTTGAGGCCAAATGATTAGAAATATGGAGTACAGAGGCAGCAATAAAAGTCTGTGGAACCTTCTTTCTGTTCAGTCCTTTTGAACCTTTGGTGTTTTTCCAACAAGCTCTCTTTAATCTATAATCATAGACATTTTTTTTTGGAGCCCATATTTTTTCTACCATATCAGCTGTGCTTATGTTTGCCACTTTATAGTTTTACTACTGGTATCTTTCCTTTATTATTGAATGATTTTTCTCCGATTTCAATGAAATGCTGGAAGTTCTGTCTTGACTATCACAAATGGCAAAAAAATAATATCTCACTTTTGGTATCTAAATTATTTTTTTTCAGCTTCCAGGCATCTTCTGTATTTAGGTTCAAGGCACTGTTCTCCTCTCCTCTCAAGTAAAATGCATGTCCTCAAAGCCAGGGTGCCTTATAGATACACCCCACGGTCCTCTAACCCAAACTTGGCAACTTTAAGACTTGTGGACTTCAAATCCCAGAATTCCTCAGCCAGTCCTGCTGGGAGTTGAAGTCCACAAGTCTTAAAGGTGCCAAGTTTGGAATCCCCCAAACGGCACTTCCAATTTCACTTTTCTTTCAAAGCTTCTAACTGGGGAGACACTGTTGACCTTTTTAGTAATCTGACAGTAATGTGAAGCCAAGCATCATCTACGAATGACCTCCATCCGTTATCTAGGTGCTGATATCTGACATTCTTTCAAATTGGTGGGTTCAGATAACCAACTTCCCCTCCCTCCAACCCAGGTGACTGTTCTTGTTACATGATACGTGTGACCCCACCTGTCTAATGATTCTGGTCTATAGATGTTAGAAAATCTGTCCGATTGCAGGACTCCAGATGTCAAGTCCAGATTATGATCTATATTTTAGGTCAAACCTGGATAGGTGCAATTCTGGGAACTGTATGAACTTCCAACTCCCAGAATTCCTCAGCCATGTTGGCTCAGGAATTCTGGGAGATGAAGTCCACAGGTCATAAAGTAGCCATAGTTGTCCACCTTTGGTCAAACTCACTGACATGGCTTCGCTTTTTCCTCTTACATTCAAAAGATAATATTTTGGAGGTTGCAATGCTATCCTTAGAAGAAAAAAGCTTTAATCTCCTAGGAACACCTGGGGAGAACTGACTATAAATAGATTGAATGGGAGATGGACATAACGTGTGAACCACCATAGAGCTTGGCAGCGAGTCTTTATAACCCTCCTGACTCACGTTGGTAAATTTTCATTTATTTAAAAAGCAGAAAGCCTTGAGCTGACCAAATCTCAAAGAAGATTTCAGACAGCTTTGGACGAGAATGGGGTGGCTTCTAAAACTTGAAAATCCAGGCTTACATGGATTAAATCCCTTTCTAAACCTAGAAAAGCATAATGATTTAGATACTGACAGTAGATCTGTGTATATTGGAAGCAAAACCAGCTATCCAAATTATTTTTCATATTGGCAGTGCACAAAAAACTTGGAAACATGTTTGGTTCTTCTCATCCTTTCTTCGGTTCGACTTCTGAAAAAGAACCATAACTTGAGCCGTTGATTAGATTGTTACCAAGGAGAGGGAGGTTTTTTAATCTATTACACACAGCAAAATAATACCTGCATTCTATTATTCTCACACGAGCCACTGCACCTTCTAATTCAAGCCAATGTCAAAAGGTCTACGATGGTTTTCAATTCACTCAAGTATTGTATAGACCTCTGAAAAGACAAAAGTTGACTTTGCTGACAATTGTGCATAAAATGTTAAACTGATGTAAATTATTTTTAATAAAGAAAAGTTGTACCATGTCTCAGGTGGCAGCCTTTTTTAAAAAAAGAAAACACCTACTTTTTGGCAAATATTCAAGGGGACTCTAGGTCAGCGAAAGCGATCGCCATGGTTATGGAAAGATGACCTAACGACATTCGTCGCCTCCTAAAAAGTTTGTGATGTTGAAAAGGTGTCATGAACCAGGACTGGCAAACATCACTTTGTATGAATTGACAAATTTTAAACTGCCTCCATGCAAAGAGATACAAACAATCGTGTCTGTTCAGATTCATTGAAAGAGAAGGGACTACCTAGGGATCAAGCCGCTGGAAATTTCCAATCTTTCACTCACTCCAAATAAGGAAGACAAGATTCTTCCTTGAAATTCTTCAAAATTAGATTTGGTCTTGGCGTTCAAATAACCCAGTTAATCATTTCTGAACAGAGAACGTACATGCATCATTACAATGGTCTGGAGCCTCCCTATAATGTTCAGTTGAATCTTGACAGCAAATCTCTCGCCTGAAATCTCAATTGGCTTTTCTTTACATTCATTTCATCTGCTGATTATAGAAGTTTAAATCTCTTGTAATATTCAGAATATTATCTTGATAATCTCTCCTCTTGAGAGTTTGAAAAGGAAGTGTAAAGTTGGGATCCTCCCTCATGACTTTGCTTAACCGCGATTTACTGAATTTCTTAATTGGCTCTGGATTTGCCCAGCAACCAAAGTCACACATCTTAATTTAGTGAATCAGTTGGCTTTACGCAATACTTCAAAATCAAATCGTGTTAATAGCCTGTGCAAACCCATCTACTGTCCTGGATTACAAGGTTGTGAAAAGGTCAGCTTTTCACAAAGCATCCGTGCAGCATTTGAGCACCCACTAAAATCATAACCATCTAGAAAAAGTTGGGTTTATTTGTTGCCCTTAACCTTGGGAACTCTTAAGAAGTGTGGACTCCCAACTCCCAGAATTCCACACTTTCTTGAAGTTCCTAAAAGCACTGCCGTAAAACTTTAAACAGACTTTGCAATTCTGCAGAAATTGCAGACCGATGAAAAAAGGAGAAAAAAGAGCAGAACTGCTAAAAAATAGGAAGAGCAATGCAAGCTTCAGACTTAACTCTTCAGGTGTAAAGTTCCCTTTTAAAAGTCGTGGATGGGAAAAAGATATTTACGCTCCAGATGAAAGCCTGTTCAATTTGGGCTTTTTAATGTGATTTGAATAAAAATCATAACTGGCATCAATAAATACACGGAGAGAGGAATATAATCATCAGCCTCGGGATCAGAAAACAAAAGAAGGCGGGGGGGAATTTCCTTACAGCCAATTGGAAGCCTCCTTACAAACGGTCCCAGGCGACGCGAAACCAACTTCTAAGCCTTCCTTTGATTGGACGGCAGCGGATGTCCACGCGGACTGTGGCTTGGAAGGACGGATTTCTCGTAACTCGTGAATGCAGTTGAATTTTTTTAGGATTATTTTACTCCTGGCACTGTACGTCCGGCTGCCGTACTGCTCCACCTGGGAAGAAAATATTGCATGCTGCTTTGATTTAGATTGCACGCACGCCTGAAAAACATTTCAGCAGCTCCCTGCGGACTTTGACAAAGGGACGACCCTCCTTTCCTTGCACAACTGGCTTAAGGTGGAGAAGTTTAAACACCTATATTGCCCAGGTAAGGGACCAGATTTGAGCTTCAAACAGAAATTCTGGCCTTCCAGGAGCGAACTATTTGCTTCCAACAGACCTTTAAAAGGCTACATTCGAGATAGATAGATAGATGGACGGATGGATGGATGGATGTTAGATTTATTAGAGAGAGGAGATAGATTAGAGAGAGATAGAAGAAAAAGAGATGAGATAGATTAGAGAAGAAAGATGTGATAGATTGATAGATTAGAGAGAGAGAAGAAAGATGTGATAGATTAGATTGATAGATTAGAGAGAGAGAGAGAAAAGAGATGTGATAGATTAGAGAGAGAGAAGATAGATAGATAGATAGATAGATAGATAGATAGATAGATAGATAGATAGATAGATAGATAGATGATAGATAATATGACTTTTTAAAGAAGAGAATATACCTTTATTGTCATTGCATTCTACAAATACAATGAAATTTGAAAGCTACTCCAGCACAGTGTCCCAAACACCACATCACAATCACACTACAGAGTATTTAAAAAATTAAAATAATTAAAATAATAATTAAAAACCTAGTCTAAAACCTATAGTAAGTTAGATAGTTTAAAAATGCCACTCTATACATAAGGCTAAATCACATATGACTTGCCTCTCTTAATAAAGGACTAATCAAGGAGCCTATTTGCATAGCTTGTGTTTTTGGAACAACAAATAGCAACCGTGATTCTCATCAGTGTATTTGTCAATTTAGCACCTTTCTGATGGGTAGACTTCAACTCCCAGAATTCTGCAGACCCCAACTTTGGACTTTGGCTTTGCAATTTTGCAGTTGCAGCTCCTGACAAGTACGGGGAAAGAAACTCAGCTGTTCTCTTGCTCCTCTTTAGATGCGCCATGTCTTCTGGAGAACAGCAGCCACTGCCGCCACAGCCTCGCCCCCTGATTAAGCCAACGTTCACCGAAAAGCAAGCCACCGAACTGGTCCGAAGGATATTTGGACTGGAAGTCTCCCGGCTCAGACCGCTGCCAAGCTACGATGATCAGAACTTCCACGTGGCCGCCGCTTCGTTCCCAGGGACAGGAGAAAGCTCTGGGGACTTTGTCCTCAAAATTATAAATGCTGAAGACAGCCAGAATTCAGATCTTGTTGAGGTTCAGACCCAGATCATGATGTTTCTGAGTGGTGAGGGTTTTCCTCTGCCCACGCCCCATCTCACCCAAGACGGCAAGGTGATGTCTCTGGAAACAGTAGGTGAGGAACTGGGTGTATTGTTGGCCTTCAAATGTTGCCTTTTGTCTGTGGAAATTCTCCCTCATACAAGTCAGGTTTGTCCCAAACATGACTTATTACTTATTACTATTTCCAAAAGGAACTTGAACTTTCTTAGTTTTTTTCCTTGAGAAATTGAAGAAAGCGAAACATTTTGAAGGGAAAAAAAAACTAAGAAAGTCCAGTAGTTTTTTGAAAAGGAATGAAAGTGCCCTTTGCTGCTTCTTATCTTGTTGTATTTTTCAAAACAACAGCTGTTTGCATCAAGAATGCATAACTACACATTACATAACTATTATGTAATCCTAACTAACTTCTCTCTGGAAGTTATTTTCCTTCCTTAATATAATTTGTCCCATGAGTTCCTTGGTGTTCTCTGAGTTTGGTTGTTTCCCTCTAGACGTTTTATTACCCAACTAGGGAATACCATCCGTGCTTAATTGGGGATAGGGTTTGCTCTGTGTTTATATACAGTGCCTTTGTCTCTCAGTGTGGCTTGGGGTGGTCTTGGTGCTTCCTTGATTAGGCTGTTGTGTTCTGTGGGACTCTTGGTACTCTCTGAGCTTGGTTGGGGCTTTTTTTTTTTGCAAACATTTCATTACCCAACTAGGGAACATCATCAGCGCTAGGGTTTGTTCTTATAGATTGGTTGGTACGTCTTTTAATCTTTCAGCTTTTCACAAACCTGATAAATCCTCCTTTGATTCTGTTTTGGCTGCTTCAGGGTCCAATTAGAGAAAGAAGATAACTAGCAAACAGCCAAAGGGCACTTCTAGTTTTGGGCAAAACTGTGCCTATAGTAAACCATTGGTTTGCTTAATGACGACCGCATAGATGTCATAAAATAAATCGGTCATGTGACTAACCCATTTTACAAGCATTATGATTTACAACCATAATAGACTGATTCCCTTATGATCATCACTCAAGGAATTGCCTGGATAGGATCGTGTAATATTCCATGTGTGCTTTTTAATGGTAAATATTTACCAAGAAGTTTTTCCCCCCATAGAGAATGCATCTCAGTTGGGCAATAGCTGTGAAGTGACTAGTAATCTAAAGTCTCTTTTTGCCTCTTAAGATACTGGATTCTGCACCCAGACGTTTGTGGTGAGGTTGTTGAGCTATTTGCCAGGCAAAACTGTAGCCACTCTCCCCGTGACTCCTCCAGTTCTCTACGACATTGGACAGATGGCAGCCAAGCTTGATAAAACGCTGGCAGAGGTGAGGATGTACGAGGGGGCTTTAAAGAAGAAAAGAAATGGGAATTTATTTCCATGTTAGACCATTGGTAGAATTTGATTTGGGAGACTTTGCGGCTTTTTATAGAGAAGGTGTATGGGAAATTTAATACAAGAAGCTTGCTGTTGTAACCCATACTTTTATATTAGGGGTGTCTAACGTTGGCCACTTTAAGCCCTGTGGACTTCAACTCCCAGAATTTTCCAGTCAACATAGCTGTATGAGGAATTCTGGGAGCTGAAGTCCACAGTTCTTAAAATGGCAACACTGGATACTCCTGCAATATATATATTTCAGTTAGTTATTCAATAATTACAACAGTCTGACTCTAGCCAGACAAATAAGGAATAGAGAACCCAAGATATTAGGGCTTCGTTGATGTTTTAATACTGTCTTGATAAAATATGTATAACTTGGGATTTATCAGTGGGATTCAGGAACAAGAGTATCCATACTAACTGCTGCATTAGGACAATAAAACTCTGCAGTTAATCCCTCTGAAATGATGTTATCAGTCCAAAGATATGTCCATTATCCTAGCAAAAAATGATTTATTTATTGCGTTTTCTTTTCACTTCAAAGAAATTCCAGCATCCGTTGATAAAAAGCTTACACAGGGGTGAATTTATCTGGAATCTGTCAAATGTTCCTCTTCTGAAAAAATACCTGTATGCTCTTGGCAAGAGCGAATATCTGGATGCAGTGAAACAGGTGATTGAGCAGTTCCAAGTTAACGTCATTCCAAAACTGAGCTTATTTCGATCCTGTAAGTATTTTTATTTAGTTATGATGAGATCACTCTTGATTTTCCTTTAGCCATGGCAAGCTGGAGAAACAACCTGCTTCTGTTTTAATTATTGTGAGGCTCTTTATTTCTTCTTTCTTTCTTTCTTTCTTTCTTTCTTTCTTTCTTTCTTTCTTTCTTTCTTTCTTTCTTTCTTCCTTCCTTCCTTCCTTCCTTCCTTCCTTCCTTCCTTCTTTCTTTCTTTCTCTCTCTCTCTCTTTCTCTCTCTCTCTTTCTCTCCTTTCATTTTCTTTCTGTCCTTTCCTTCTTTATTTTATTTATTTATTTATTAACCACAAGGTGACTCTGTGTGGCTTACAGTTTAAAAACAATACAATATGTGTACAAGAAGAGCAAAACATTCTAAAATACAAATTATCAGCTATAAATAAAACTAAAAGATGGGGGGAAGGAATAGGCTGAACAGAAGAGGAGGTGGTGAGATCTGTTATTAATCTACCAACCACCTCCAGCGTGATGTTTCCCTACTGTGCGATGGGCAGCTATGCAAATTAGATGGGAGGATAGTTAGATATAGAAACAGAGACATAGGTAGGTAGGTAGGTAGATATAGATAGTTGCAGTAGATAGATACAGTAGACAGACAGACAGATCACTTCTCAAGCAAGGGCCACTGCCAAGTGACCCTTCCTTTCCAGAAGATGCTTCCAAGGCTGAATTAAATTAATTTAAATCTCTTTGAGGAAGATGGGCAGTTAAGAAATACAAACTATAAATCAATCAATCTCCTTCTCTGCTGTTTTTTCCCCACAACTGATTGTAGCCTTAATCACCAGAATAGGTGAGAAAAGGTCCATGCCTCACTAAGCCCTCCCTAAACTGCCTTGTGACATGAGAGAAGCACAGACATCCCTCAACTTCACAATCCAAGGTAGCCTCGAGTGACCTTCTCTTTCCACCGTTTAGGTATCAATCACGGGGACTTCAATGACCACAACATTCTAGTTGACGTGGTTTCCGCCTCCCCTCCCAATCCGCAGTACAGAATCTCTGGGATTTTGGACTTCAGCGACATGAGTTACGGCTACTACGTGTTTGAGGTCGCCATCGCCATCATGTACATGATGATCGAAAGCAAAGACCCTCTTTCGGTGGGCGGCCACATCCTGGCAGGGTTTGAAAGCGTGGTTCCTTTGATCCCGGAAGAGCGAGCCAGCCTGTTTCTTCTGGTGTGTGGGAGATACGCCCAGTCGCTCGTGGTTGCCGCTCACACCACCCTCCTGTACCCCGAGAATGAGGAGTATTTAATGATCACAGCCAAAACCGGGTGGAAGCATTTGATGATGCTGGTTGAGATGGGCCAAGAGACGGTGGAACACATCTGGTTCCAGACGGCAGAATCCTATCGGAAATGATCCGCCACCGTCTGTCAGATGGTGCTGTATTCAAAATCCAAGAAGAAATACTTGGACTCCATTAATTAGAGAAAAGGTATCTTTTACTGGAAGTCAAGTGGTAGCAACAAAAGAATTCTGGATCTGAGAAAATGAGTGCATAAATCACATATACGAAGTGATGGCAACGTTCCCACCCCCAATAATTCAATTGGCTCATCCAATTAAAAGTTGTGTATAGCATCATGTGGGCATCTCCAGGTGGTGATAAGGCCTCTGTCCATTGACCTTGACATATTTTGATAAAGAATTGCGGCTGTGCATAGCATAGGATAGAAGCCTAAGCAAGAACCTTCCCCTCAACAACTTATACAGTTCTGTTTTGTAACACCTCCAGCCCGCATCCCATAACCATGTCCCCGCTCCTCCCCCCCGTACTTATGACAGCTGAAAGATGCAAAGCAAAGGAAGAAAATCTTGAGGACTGACACCATGTCTGAGAACACCATTACCGATATTATCAAGGTGGAAGTCGGCAAAAAAAAAAATGTATAAAACCACAACTGGGAAAGTTTATGTTGCTACTGAAGAATTCTTTTCAGGCTCAGTCCGGTTATACGTGTAAAATATGATTTGGTTTTATTTTGGCGCTTATGCCAGAAGAAAGAAAGAAAATGTCAAACTGTCTGTTTTTGAGTTCCGATGTTCAGCTGGGGATTGGCAGCAATAATTAATCTTCCGACAGAATGGAAACTTGTTTATAATCTTCATTAGCACATTCTGCATTTTGGGGGGTGATGTTTCTTTGTAGTTTTTGTCAGAGGGTTGGTGCAAAGTCCTCTCAGCTTTTGCCCATCTGGTGTGTACAGAATCCACACAAAAATGGTTGTAAATCTTACTCTGAACATTCAGTAAAGTGGTTTTATTAAAATACTAGCTTGGATACCCGTGCTTCGCTATGAAGCTATGTGATCAGGCTTAGCTTTTGGGGAGGAAAATAAGAAGGAAAAAATTCTGCCTCTGCCTACCAGCACCCATCAGTATTCATCTGGCTAGTGTCCCGTTGATGTGTGATAAGAGTTAAAGGCTGTTGGGAAACTGAAACAGTATTTGCTGTGTGAGCAAGAAGTAGACAGCAAGGAGCCTGGGCGTGGCTTAGCTCAACTGTTCAATACTAAAGCTGTTTGGTGCTCTGAAACTGAAACTCCTCTGCTTGTGTTTTGCATCTGGAACAGATTTCTTTTCAATTGGGGAGGGGGAGTAGAACTCCTTAGCATCAGAGCGTGTTAATAATAATAATATAGGAAATGCTAATGCTCTGATGGTCGTTTCGAAAAACTCTTTGTTAGTGAGCCCCTAGAAGCCCAAGAGGAACATAATGTGCCCAATTTCAAGTTTGTAGGCTTTACGGTTCTAGAGATTTTGTGACGATGTGTGAGTGGGATTTCGCTTTTATATAGATAGAAGAAGGAGATATACATCTCTGCATAGCACAAAAGCCTCATGTGCCTTATAGAACTTGACATCGATTTTAAAAATGGGAAATCCAAGGCTAATAGGCTATGTTGTGAAACTTTATTTCCACTTTAACCTAGCTCCTCCTTTGGACTACAACAGACTACAATGCCCCACGTATTAGAAACCCCATTGAGGCTCAGTTCCTCTGTCAGTCCTGCAATAAAGACCAGATTGCTCTTGGATTTCAGTAAAATATACAGATGAGACCTGTTTCAAAGTACAGTGTAATGTGTTTACATATTTACTTTTAAAAGACAAAACACAATACCAGTTTTTCCTCTCTACGCACCGTTTGGAGCCCTGAGTGTGAAAGAGTATGATTATTTATTATTAGATATTACTATTATTTGAGCTCCTTTAATCTCCATGCAAGTTTCCTTGGCCATACAGAACATGGCTTGCTACCTCTTAAAATGCTCGTTCCTGTCTAACCTATGAGGTGCATTACCTGGTGGCCTCCCATCCAAGTCCAACCCTATTTATCCTTTCAAGACTTATTATCCTTATGTTTATATAAATTATAAATTTTATTTCTATGCCTACCTAGCTAAGACCTGCCCTCTGCTGAAATAGGAGGCATCCTCTATTTACGTACCCCGACCCGTTTAAATTCCCTGCCTGCCCACAACAAACATGGCGCTCGAGGCCACGCTCCGGAATTCCGGCTCGAAAAGGGACCCGTCTAGGAAGCGAATTTTACACCTCGCGCCCGGCAGGCTCTCTGAGCGGGTCGCGACTGCGCAGGCGCGAGGCGACCATTTTGGAAGGCGGCGGAGAGCGGCCGGAGGTGAGGGGCCGAGCGGGGTTTCTCCGTTCGGGGAGCCGCCGGGTCGGAGCCTCTTGCAGGGCAGGGTGGTGGGACGGGGGCGGCCCCGGTCGCCGGTGGGGTGTTCCTCTGCCGGCTGTCTCCCCGGGACTGTCGCCTTTCTCCTGGCCCCGGCTGGGTAGGATGACTGTGCAGGGAATAGGGAAAAATGGCTCTCATCATATGGATTGATTGATTGTCAGGCAGGTGTATTGATAGGTAGACAAGGGAGGGAGGGAGGGGACGTAAGTAGGGGAGAAGATCAATAGGCACCACAATAGGTAGGTGGGTCGGTGGACAGGTGAGTGGTAGGTAATTGGACAGGTGGACGGGCTGGCCAGTGAAGCTATTCCACAAAAAGTGTAAAAATTACAGGGGCTGGATGGGTGAGTAGGTGGGTAGACGAATATTTATTTATTCATTCAGGTAGGAAGGTGGCTGGAGGGGTGGCCCAAAAGAAGAAGAGGGTGGATGGGGGATTAGGGTAGATAGGGGGATGGAGGGTGGGTGGGTGAGTATGTAGGTAGATAGGTAGGGGGATAGTTAGGGAGACGGAGGATGGATGGATGATAGGTAAATACTGTAGGTAGGTAGGGGGATAGGAAGATGGAAGGGTGTGTGGGTAGGTATATAAGTTCAAGGTTGACTCATCCTTCCATCCTTCGGAGGTTGGGTAAAAGGAGGACCCAGATTGTTGGGGGCAAATTGGCCGACTCTGTAGAGAGGGCTGGAAAAGCACTGTGAAGCCGTATATAAGTCTAAGTGCTATTGCTAAGTACATGGATGGTTAGGGTGATGGATGCTGAGTAGGTAGATAGGTAAGTAGTAGGTGGATAGGGAAATGGGAGATAGGGGGATGTGGGAGGGACTGTGGGTGAGGGGTTAGGTAGGTACCTTAAGTAGGTGGACAGGGAGACGGAAGGTGGCTAGGTAGATAGGTAAATAGATGGACAGGGAGATGGAGGGAGGGTAGGGAGGTGGGGTAAGGAGATGGATAGGTGGATTGTAGGTAAGTAGGTAGGTAGGGAGGTGGCTAGTTAGGTGGATGGATGGATGCAATAGTGTAATAGATGGGTGGTAGGTGGGTAGATGGACAGATAAGTAGAAAGGAAAGTAGACAGGTAAAACGTCTAGTATGTATTGGAATCCTTGGTTCGCTAATGTGGATTTAAATTTCAGTTAAGCTCTGCTTTTTTGTCTGCCCCTTAGAGTAAAATCTCAGTTTCTGATAACTGCTTGGAGAAGTCCGTGCAATTTTCTTGAGCACCTTTTCAAAAGCGGTTTGCCCTGGCCTCCTCCTTAGGGCTGAGAGAGAAGGGACAGCTCATGGATATCCAGTGAGCTACTAGAACTCATGGTCTCCTGGTTTCTAGCCTGGTGTTACTTTGGACCAAGAATATTCTGTCTTCTTCTGAATGCAAGACCCGATTGCTTTCTATCCTGATTTGTGGGATATCCTGGAGTTGAATGCATGGGAAATTGGACGAGGTCACCCAACTGGTTTTGTGTCTAAGACGGGACTTGAATTCATGGTCACCCAGTTTCTAGTTCCAGTCACTTTTTATCAAGGGCCTAGTCTCATCCTGTATTTCTAGCCATTTGCTGATGATTGCAACACTCCCCAAAACATTGAGAAACTGCTTTTAGTTTCGCTTTCACAATTCACAACTTCAGCTAGTTAGAGGCGACAGCAGAAGCTTTTAAGCAAAATGAAGTTATCTTTTATAGAACTAGTTCAGTAGCATTTGCAGGCAAAGGATAAATCTTTGCTCTTCTTTTAACATCCTTTCTTCCAGAGGCCAGCTTTTCTTATTATCTCAGCAGTTATGTTGGAAATTTGGAATGTTTTGATTTTGACACATGTGCATAATTGGATTTTTCTTCTCTTTTTCCCTCTTTTACAGCTAAGTCCAACCCAGAAGCACCATGGTGAGTTTTTGTGTCCCAGTTTCAGAAAGATTTGTGTTGTGTAGATCATAAATGTTAGGCTGTATGTATCAGAGCAGCTATGCAGTCTTGCCCATTCATTTTCAGAAATCCAGTTTATAATGAAATTATTAAACATGATTTCCCCCTTTTATAACAATTCCACCTGCCTAGAGCAGTGTTCCCCAACCTTGGCAACTTGAAGATGTATGGACTTCAACTCCCAGAATTCCCCTGCCTTGCGAATAGGATTCCATACATCATATTACCAAGGATAATTGTCGTTCCCTTTTTCAGGGAAAAAGTAAACACTTCGGTGCTTCTTAATCACTTCTTTGGGGGGTCCCAATGAATATTTATTTATTCATTAAATTTATATGCTGCCTATCTTCCTGAGAAGGCAACTCTGAGCAGCCTATTCAAATTTGGGCTAATTTCATATGGAACAGAGTGGTGCAGAGCCATCCCTGACAGGGAGCTTGATGGCTGCCTTGAATCACTATTCCAAAGATGCTCCTTACTGTACTAGTGATTGGGAGCATTAAGATCGCCCTTTTGTCATTGAGTGCTTTATTCATTAACAAAACAAACTTTTTCCTTGCAGTCTCGAAGATATGATTCTCGAACGACCATCTTTTCCCCTGAAGGTAACTACCTCGCAAAGAGAGAGAGAAGCCGTGAGAACCAGAAAGCCACGTAATCTAAATTGAATTCCAACTCTGCGATCCCATATCTAGGGTTATATTATAAGCAGCGAACATTTGGTTCTTCATTACCAAAGCAATAAGTATTGCATTGTTACCGCAATATTATTTTGCATTAACGTTGCTTTTAAAAAGGAGAGTTGTAAATGTATAATTTCATTCCCTTTTTTTCAGTTGAGAGAGCTAGGTATTGAAGAATTAGGGGACATGATAACTGTTTTTCATTACTTGAAAAGCTGTCACAGAGAAGGAGGGGTATCAACCTATTCTCCAAGGAAGCTGAAAGCAGAAGTAGTGGTGGGTGGAAGCTTGTTAAAGAGATTTAAAGAGAAATTTTCTGACATTGAGAGGAATCAATAAATGGAACTACTTACCTCCCAGAGTTATGGGTTGCTACATCGCTGGAGCTTGTCAAAAGTACACTGGACAATTATTTGACCAAAATGGGACGTGTCCTGTCATGAGCAGGGAGGGGATTGGATTAAAAAACCTTCAAGTTCCTATCCAGCCCTATGATTCTATGTTATTTGGAGGGTATGTTTTGTTCTTCTAGCGTAACCATTGTACAGAAGATTGGCTTCAGTGTCCTGATACTTCAACGCGAGGTGGTGGCCTCAGATTTGACCCCGTAGTAACACCGCTCTTCATGGTCTTCTCCTAGGTCGTCTGTATCAAGTGGAATATGCAATGGAAGCCATAGGCCATGCTGGGACCTGCTTGGGAATTCTTGCCAACAATGGAGTGCTGTTAGCAGCAGAAAGACGGAACATCCACAAGCTTCTGGATGAAGTCTTTTTTTCAGAGAAAATATATAAACTCAACGAGTGAGTGAGGTTCTGGAGGATTTTTTTTTTTTAATCTGCATGCTTCACAGGTGATCTCCTTGAAGTCAGGTTCTTGGATTTCTGCTTGAATTTGAGATAGTTAAAAATGTTCTGGGAATGGTTTCTTCAGATAGAAGGGAATATTTGTAGCTTGGGTGTGAAGTGTGAGGTCCTTGGTGGTCTCTGAGCTTGGTGCTTTTCTTGCAGACATTTCATGACCCAACTAGGTAATACCAGTGCTAAAAGAGAGTGGGGCTTGTGAAGGAGAAGAGGAGGAAGAGGATAAGGATGGTGGGGTCCTTACTGCTCTGTGAACTTGGTTGTCGTCTTGTAGATAGTTCATTACACAAACTAAGTCACATCAGCATGGATGATGTTAACTAGCTTGGTAGTGAAACATCTGCAAGGAAACCACCGATCACCAGGGACCCCACAATATTTTTCGGGCCAAGACCCACATTGAGGCTGAAGATCGAATGCCTAGGGAATGAAGTGGGGTGTCATGTCAAAGTACGGAACCCTCGACTTAAAATAAAACCAACTCCAGTTTTAACTTTGCGTAAATGTTTACAGTGTTTATAGGATATTTACAGTTGCATAGAGTTAATAAGATTCCATTTCTTTAATGTAGCGTTTCTAACCTTGGCAATTTAAAAAAAATGTGTGGATTTCAACTCCCAGAATTCTCCAGCCAACCTTTTCCCCAGTGTAACGCCTGCCAGATGTGTTGGCTTGCAAGTCCAACCATTCCACCAGCCTCACCACTGGCATGTGTAGTTTATTGCTATTACTACGAGGACCCAGATTGCTGGAGGCAACAGGCTGACTTTGTAAACCGCTTAGAGAGGGCTGTAAAGCACCATGAGGCAGTATATATGTCTAAGGGCGATTGCTATTACTGTAACGCCTTTTATAGTTGGCATGGCTGGCAAGAACCGATGGTTGAAGAACAGACCACAGAGCTCCTGGTCTCATTCAGATCATTTTGTATGTTTCAGAGATATGGCCTGCAGCGTGGCCGGCATTACTTCAGATGCCAACGTGCTCACCAACGAACTGCGGTTGATTGCACAAAGGTACTGATTTTCTCAGTTCGTTAACAAGTCATCACAAATGTACTTGGAAACTAAGGTTTATCAGGTTGGCAAAACAGCTAGAATTATTACTGTGTTATTAATGTGTTTCAACATGCAAAGTGTGGGAATATATTCACAATTGTGCAGGCTCTCCAGCACCTTCCACGTTTAGGGTCCACCAAAACATTATTCAGAAATCCAGAGTACTGCCTCCCCCAGCCCCCAAAAAAGAAACACCCAGATGATTATTTGAAGGGGAGTTGGGTGACTTCTCTGAATTTCATCTGGCCTTTAAAAGGCAACTTTTTGGATTTTGTGTCACTCCTTTGCCAAGGCTTGATCCTTGTATGCTGTGTAACTGTCCAAATTTAGCTCATATAATATCCTGATTGCAGCCGAACTGTCCATATTGCTAGAGAAAAAAAGCAGAGATTGCAGTGGGAAAATGAAACAGAGTAGAGACTATCCTTATTTTGAAGAAAAAGCTTTAAAGCTTTATTTTATTTGCTATAAAGCTTAATGGCAGGGCTGTTTCTATCCCCATTAAAAATAAGATTCTCTTTTGTTCCACGGCCTTATATTCAATCTAAGAGTTCTCCAAGAAGGGTTTCTTTCTTAGTTACAGCTTCTTCATCCTCGGCATATGTTTGTATTTTCGTGTTTCAGATATCTGTTGCAGTATCAAGAGCCAATTCCTTGCGAGCAATTAGTAACAGCCCTGTGTGATATCAAACAAGCCTATACACAATTTGGAGGTAACTTTTATAATTTGTCAGATGAAGTTAAGTGTGGAAGAAATGTCTGGCTCATGTAAGGAACACCTGTCATATTCTTAGGGTGTGTTGATGGATGCTTTATTTGAATCTAGAAAGCTAACAAAGAATGACAGCTCCATTTCAGTCTGATGAAATTAAATCGCTCCAGGGAACAGATTTAATTTCCTTTAGGTCTGCCTCAAAAGTCCGCTTGGAAGTTTAAAAAAACACAGCTTATTTTTAAATTTTGGCTCTCTTTTTTTATGAAGAAGTTGATTCACAGATTTGGGTATCGTCGGTTTGTAAATAAATAAACCACCTTCCTCCTCATCTGTACAGGTAGTTCTTGACTTATGGCCACTTAGGGCCAATTGAGCCCAAATTTTCTGTAAGACAGCTGTTAAGTGAGCTTTGCCCCATTTTACAACCTTTTTTGCCACATTTAAGTGAATCACTGCAGCAGTTAAGTAATACGGTTATTAAGTGAATCTGGCTACCCCTTGGACCACACAATCCCAGGACTCTGCAACCGTCATAAGTACATGCCAGTTGCCAAGCACCGAATTTTGATCACATGACCAAGGTTCATTGTAATTTGGACCAGTCACTAAATGAACTGTCGTAAGTCAAGGACTATCTGTAGTATAATTTTACACTTGGAAGGAATGTGTTACAATTTATCTCACAGAGCGGTAAATGCAAAGCAATTTGTTAAGTCTTCCTTCTTGGCAAGCACAATGTTTTTTCCCTTGGTATAAATCTCAGCGCTTAATTTAAATTATTCGTGTCCTTAACAGGAAAACGTCCTTTTGGTGTTTCGCTGCTTTACATTGGCTGGGATAAACACTATGGTTTCCAGTTATATCAAAGTGATCCTAGTGGGAATTACGGTGGGTGGAAAGCCACCTGCATTGGAAACAACAACGCGGTAAGTTTATTTATTTACCTGTGTATCTACCTATCAAATTTTGAAACTGCCCATTACCCCCCAAACAGATTTTTTTTTTAGCGCTTTGGGTGTTTATGTTTTCTTCTCCATGTTTGAAAGCTTGGAGAATTCTTGCAAAAGACATGTTGCAAGAATTAACACTGATCTTAGCAGCTAGGAAAATAATCCTGCGGAAGGGGAAAAACACTTATGTGTGCAAAAGGAGCCTTGGAAAGTATTCAGAGACTTTTGACTGGTGAAAAACACAGCAGCCAAGACTACCAGAGATTTGGGGATCTGTAGATCCGGATTGTTGGATTTGGGCAGGATTCGGGCATTTTCCAGTTAGGAATTTTTTTCCAAAGAGAAGTCCATTAACTTTGGGTATGAAGCAAAGTCAATACTCTTTCATTGAACCTTCGGTAATTTCTAATGGAGTTTAATATTGCTGTGACTTGCTCTATAGAATTCCTCGTTCTTTCTATATTCTTGTGTTGGTTTTATTTTTAACTGATCCTTTGGGGGATCCTGGTGGATAATTAGGAGATTTATGTTCATTTTGATGAATGGAAGTATTGTAGTTTTGACTACCAGGCTTTGCTATTTTAATGTAATTTTAGGGTTGTAAGTTGCCCCAAATCCCTTGGCTGAAATAGACAGTTTTAAAAATTGAATTAATGGACGAATGAGTGAATGAATGAATGAGCAAGAATCAACTGCAGTGCTTTTCTGTTGTTTTAACAGGCAGCTGTATCAATGCTAAAACAAGATTACAAAGAGGGAGAAATGACTTTGCAATCTGCACTTGCTTTAGCTGTCAAAGTCCTGAACAAAACTATGGACGTTAGTAAACTGTCAGCAGAGAAAGGTAAGCCTTGGATATGATTTGAGATCTTGGGGGTATGAGTTTTGCTTTCCTTAAAGAGGTGCTATTCCAATTGTCAGAGTGCTGCTAGTTCCTGATTTATTGTACTTACTTTTTTAAAAGCTGTTGAATTTTAGGATGCTGTAGTTAAAACAGTCATGTCACCCCAGTCTTTGGTAATTAGGAGTTTTGAATTACCTTGAGTTAGATTTTGAGATATTGATTGTACCTTTATAACTTCTTTTAATCAGCACTGCTGACTTTAGTAGGCAATTAAATTGTTTTATAAGAATAATAATAGTTTTAAGTAATATATTGCACTGCTGACTTTAGTAGGCAATTAAATTGTTTTATAAGAATAATAATAGTTTTAAGTAATATATTGCTCTGTAAAGCTCTTGAAATCTTCATGGTAGAAAAGTTTGCAATAAATCTGTTGGGCTATATCACCTCTCATAATGCCAAAAATAGTTCTCTGCAATATTCTGGGTGCTGTGAAAAATTGCTTTTAAAATGTTGATTAGAAAACTAGCACAAGAAATAAGCTTAATAAGTTCTCTGAGGCCCATTTGGTTGTTATATATTTTGATGCAGTCAGACCTAATTCAGACATTAAACTTCCTTCCTTCCTAATTTTCTTTTTCATCCCTTACGTTTCAGTTGAAATTGCAACCCTGACGCGAGAGAATGGAAAGACGATAATAAGAGTTTTGAAGCAAAAAGAGGTGGAAGTATTGATAAAGAAGCACGAAGAAGAAGAAGCCAAAGCAGAGCGTGAAAAGAAAGAAAAAGAGCAGAAAGAAAAAGATAAATAGACCAAGTACCTCGAAGAAGGGACTGTTTCCATAAACTGGCCCAATTTTTGAAGGGCTGTTTGTTGAATCCGTTCCTTTATATCACTGAAACACATCATCTCTTTCTTCAGTGAACAGAAATCTCTTTGTCATTGTATTTTTCTTTTATATTACACAATAAAGTGAACAGTATTGTCACAGTACTAAGTATATCCAAGTATAGTTATTTCTTCCTCTGCATTTCCTTTGGGATTGTCTTGCTGAAAAGACAGGTCGCTGCCACATACCAGACCTTGCTGATAGAAACATTTTCACGTTTTGTTTTATCTTGCTACTTGGGGTACTGAGTGTAAATGAGGATGTATACTTAGAAATGTGCACGATGGCTTAAGGAGTTTTCTGTCATTGCTGGAATGTTTTTAATTACAGCGTTCAGGAAAGCTTGCTTACATGCAAAAAGAGGGAAAAAAGCCTTCGCGAAATAATACAATTTAGCACTTTGCCAACAGTTTTTCAAGGCCAGCTGCTACACAATTGCAGCCGTGTCTGGATTGATAGCAAGACAGCGTCCTGGGAAAACAGTGCTTCACTGTTTATTAATTTTTCAACTGCTTTTGGCAGAGCATAGCTCAACACTATGCTGGTTAAAACTTTGGATTTTACCAGGGTGAAAAGTAGAAAAAAGGAAGCAAGGTACAGGGAATCCTGGACTTAAACGACCATTTGCAACCACAATTGTATTGCTAAGCGAAGTGACTTTTAAGTGAGTAACATCCAGTTTCACAACTTTTTTTTTGCCGTGGTCAGTAAACAGATTGCTACAGTTGCTAAGCACATGGTCATTAAGTGAATCTGTCCCCATTGACTGCTTATCCAGAGTTGGCTGGGAAGATTTCAAATGGCAATCACACAACTCTGGAATGTTGCAACCATGATGTGATTGTAGGGATGCTGTAAGGTCGTAAGTCCAAGGATGGAACCAGTCGTAAACTGCTTTTTTCAGTGCCACTGTTACTAAATGGGAAACATTTCTTGCATTCTACAAAAGGCAACCCACCTAAAAGCCATCAGTAATCCGGGAAGACGGTTTTATTTCTTTATTTAAAATACAGTTTTATTTATTTCATTTATTTGTGTCCCGCCTTTATCATTTTTGTGGATAACTGAGCTATTGTGTCCTAGCTTTCTTTGACACCCTTCACAACAACCCCGTGAGGTAGGCCAATGGGTTTTTTTTGACAGCATGGAGCAAAGTTTTCAGTTCCCTCAAACTCGGCCCTTCCTACTTCAGGGCCAGCACCTTCGCCCCTCCGAGGGAGGGGAGCCTACAACTCCCATGAGCCCCTCAGCTGAGAACGGAGCTGAGAGGCTGCCGGGAGTCGTAGGCCAATCCCAGCTGTGGGGGGGGAGTGGCCTCGCGGCTTTCCCGCCCTTTCTTAGCCATGGGGAGGGCGGAGCTTCGGCAGCTAAGCGGCAACCCGGCGGGCTTTCCCGGCTGAGGCGCGTCTGAGGAGAAGCTCCGTTCCTTCCTCCTCCTCCTCCTCCTCCTCCAGCGGCCGCTTTCCCCGCGCGGGGGCCATGGCCAGGGCTCCCCTCCTGCTGCTCCTGCTGCTCCTCCTCTCCGCCGGCCACGGAGCCTCCGGCGCCCGTTTTCTGGGTAACCGCGGAAACACGCGTCAAGCCCGCGCTCGTGGGAATGCCCCGGGACCCGCGTCACGCGCCTGGCCCGCTGAGTCCAAGAAGAGCGCGCGAGGAAGGCGGTTATCGGGGAGCGGGGGGGGGGTGGAAATCCACCCAGCCAACCTGAGAAACCCGGGGTCCCCCCCAGTCCTAATAAATAGGAATTAACTGTCACGGAGGCTGAGGGGGGGCGAATACGGTCCAACTTTTGCTGAGTTTTGCTGCATGAAATAGAAACTCTAAAAGGGAGTCTGTCTGTTGGCTGTTGGGGGCGGGTGTTGTACCTGGGGGAGCGATGTTGGATTTATTTATTAAAAGTATTTATAAACTGCTTCCCCTCACAAAGTAGCCCTGAGGTTGATTTGGGGGGGGGGGTGTTGAGGAGGCAGGTGTGCATGAGCATGCAAATGCATCCCTGCAGGGAGGGGTTGGAGGGGAGAGTGCATGAGTGTGCAAATCCATAGGTTTGTATGTGCACAGGGGGGAGAGACTTATATTCGTTATGAATCGTTTGCAGGTGTATGTATATCTATCTATATATCTATATATCTATATCTATATATATCTATATATATATATATATATATATATATATATATATATATATATATATATATATCTACACACACACACACACACACACCTGCAAACGATTCATAACGAATAACCTATGGATATATCATATGTACTTGCTTTATACATAGCATAACTGTTACAGATGGAATATTACTAATGAATTCAGTTATGTATGTCATGCCTCCCAAAATAACAATAGCAGAGTTATAAAGTAGTTAATAATCTATGTATCATCTAAATATCATATATGTACAACTATTATTATATCATTTATCTCCATTATCTATCTGTCTCATCTCCCTCCCTCCCTCTCTCTTTCTCTCTTTCTCTCTATATATCTGTCCATTTATCTATCATCTATCTATGTATCTATATCTATCTATATATATATATCGATTGCTGTCTTTGTCCATGTGTCCATCCATACTTACATACACACTATATCCATAGCTGTTGACTATGAGAGGGGTGGCAAATAAACTTCATCATAAATCAATAAAATAAAAATATGTGTGTCTAGTATTATATACAGGCTGCTTTTTCCTACTTCCATTCTGGACTTCTCTATTCGGAAAGCAACTTCCATTGTATTTCTCTGGGATTGCTGCCTCTGTTAAGTGGGTTAGGATGGGGGTGGGGGGGTGTATTATTACAGCCTTATTGTGCTGTCATATTGCAGGATTACTGTCCTTATCCTGATGACAAAAAAATTGCAACCTGATCTGTCCAGCCTCTTCCCTAAGAGACACTGTAATCTGTTTTTGTAAGACTTTGCGTCTGCATCTGGAAGACTTTGTCTAGAAGTGCAGGTTCAAACATTAATAACTGCAGTGGTTAACTGAAGGGCAGGGAGGGGACTTGCTACACTCCATTGTGCTGCATTGGTGAGAAGGAATGGGGGGAAAAAACCCACATACGGAAGGCAGGATGTAGCAAAGTATGTATTCATTCGTGCAGTAATCTGGTTTGCACAGGATAAACAAAAAAAAAATTAACCAAAAAAGGTTCTGATTCTCCCAACCTATCTTTAAATAGATATCTGCCAGCTGCTGCTCTTTACAGTTGTTCAAGAGCCCTCAAAAGAGTTCATCTCAACTTCATCTTTTCTAGCTTATTTTGCTCTGGCCGAAATAGACAAGCAGCAAAGGACGGTTTCTGTTTTTAACCAAGAGTCGTCACTGGATAAATAGTTTTTGTAGTGGAGATTTGAATGGTTAAGACTGCAGGGACATATTTTTGTCTTGGGGAGACATATTTTCAGCCTGACTTGAAGGAGAACTAAAGGTTTAGACATTATTTTTGTAACTCTGGGTGTGTAAAAGAGAAGCACAAGTTAGCAGAATGTCTTTAAGAGCTTTCCTCTTTATGTAATGAAAAGGGTTTTTGATAGATCCAGGTTGAACACATTTGCAGTTTGTTCTTTTTGTTTTTCAGAAGAAACTGAAAACGTTAAGGCAGTGCTTTTTTCCTGAATGTATATTATTCATACACACTTGGTTATTAGCTATCCAGTTCTGGATAGCTGCAATTTCATTGCCCTCTTCTAGTATCCTATGGCTATTGTTTTTCTCTCTAAAATTGGTTGTTCCTTCATATTTTGATATGCGAAAATATTGATTTAGTTATTCTAGGGGAAAACAGCTCTGGAAACACAACTTGGCATAAGATACCTAGTATGGATTATGTGACAAATTAGCATAAGATACCTGGTATGTATTATGTGGCAGTGTACAAAGGTGGTAGGATCACAGTTGAAGGTAATGAACAATTTTCTTCAGATAAGAACGTTTCCGGATGTATTGTTTGTGTTTGAACTGCCTGTTGTATCTGGTTAGTGGATAGACGTTTAATAAAAATAGAAAGTGGCATAGGTTTTTTTTAGTCCTAATGGCTGCAAAGGGGATTTTTCAGTCATCTTCCTTCTATGACAGATGGCATAGAAAAAAACTGCCTTGAACCATTTCTTTTAGATTTAGCTATTGTGAAGTGAAATGAAAAAACAATATGTGATACAGCTGGAGAACATCCAAGTTTATTGGCATAAAGTTAAACTAATGACTCAATTACTGCCATAATAGGTACACCATTGGAAGACCTGAAGGACCAAGTTGGGGACAGATTCTCCCAGAGAAAATCCATCTCTTGTCCTCGCTAAGAGCCAATCCCGACCCAATGGCACATAATCAGTTTTTAAAAATACAACCTAAGCAAAGGGCGAATTGTAATAGAATTGTTTCTAAATGCAATAATCAAGAAACATATTTGTGAACAGGACAGCCATCTTCTGTAATCAGAACAAGTTTTATTCTTTTAAACAGTTTGAATCACTATTTCAACGTTGAGATTAAAAAATAGTTTTATATTACTACAATTGAACCTTTCATCAGCTGAAAGCATAGTCTTAAGTGACAGGGCCCAAGTCCCTGTTTAGCCATAGGAAAGGTATGGCAGGATTTTCTCTGCTTCAGTAGCTGGAAAATAGGGCTGTGCATATAGAGTTCTCCACTCCTCTACTCATTGCAGAATACCTTATGCCACCAGACTCGACATTTTAAACCTAGAAAACCTACAACTACACCGCCTTCGGTCCAGTCTAAGTATAGTATATAAAATCATACATTGCAATGTCCTACCTGTCAATGAATACTTCAGCTTCAACCATAACAACACAAGAGCACACAATAGATACAAACTCAAGATAAACCGCACCAAACTCGATTGCAGGAAATACGACTTCAGCAACAGAGGGGTCAATGTCTGGAATACTCTACCTGACTCTGTGGTTTCTTCCCCAAACCCCAAAAACTTTAACCTTAGACTGTCTACTGTTGACCTCACCCCTTTCCTAAGAGGTCTGTAGGGAGCGTGCATAAGCGCACCAATGTGCCTACCTATTGTTTCTTTTCTTTTATTTTCTGATATGTATCCATGTATTCATAACTATGTTTTTACTTATACCTATTATCTTGTAAGCAATTGACAAAAATAAATAAATATAAATAAAAAAATAAAATATCTCCCAAAAGAAGTGCTCTGCAATGCATGAACCATCTCTTTTCACAGAGTTGCGGCTTCAGAATTGCTGCTAGCTATCTTCTGCAAGTGTATAGGCATTTTATTTCTTTTTTTTTTTCTTTGCAGCAAAAAAAGTTGACTGGGCAGTTGCAAATGATTTGCATAGCCCTATAAGTTAATTATCAATGCACATCATCTAATGAGTCTGAGAATAGCGTTTTACATTAAAGTGCCAGAATAAGTATTTAAGTAAAATATAGGCGATTCAGCATGCTAGTAAATCCGAAATGGTTTCTTTGTTCTTCATTAAACAATTTTAAAATGACTTTGAATTGTTCTATTTTAAAATATGAGTTCACAGGCTGTTTCATGATATTTAAGGTACAAAAATACAGTACTCTGTAATGAAAGTAACAATATTTTATATTCCTCTCACAAAATGTTAAACAATACAGTTTATTAACTTTGGGAGCACTTGTATACATAAATATCTCTTTTCCATTCCTTGTAATATTTTCAATAGGATAGAGAGAGCAATGAATATGTCACTTTTAGTTCTCCAGAAATGAACTTCAGTACAATACGTGAAATATGTTGGCAATTGCTGTGAAAGCAAATATTGAGTTTTTTAAATGGAAGAAGGGTAATGCAGTGTTACCGATACTGAAAATTATTCTTGCATAAGTTCAATACCATCACAAATGAAATCTAATAGCCTACGATACTTACAGCATGGAGCCTGGAGGCTTGATTTACATATCTATTTACATAAATTGTCAATTTGTATTCATGCCAATAAATCTATAGACTAATCAAACTATAAATAAGTAGAAATGCATGGTTCCATATTTTCTACTTTTTTCGTCCTCAATTCTTCATCTTCAATTTACCACTAGATTCTGGGATTGGTTACTTAAATATAACATTCATTCCCCCACTGTGAAACTTAACTTTGAGATACCTCTCCCAATTATGTTTTACATTTTCAGTGGTCATTACCATCCAATTTAACTTGGTTGACAATGTCAGAAGCTAAATCTGCAGAGTAAGAGGGTTACTTGACCTGTTCTTTTATTCCCTCTGGGTTTAAACAGAAGGAAACTGTAGCTTTCCGTGATGCTTAACTTTATGGCAAACTTCCTCTGTTGTGACATGGGCAATTACACAAGTTAAATATTAAATATTTTTCTAGATTTTTTGAAAAAGTAAAATGTCATTGTCATCTTTTGTGCAGGTACATCTGAACCTTCTTTCCTTGCTAAAAGTGAAGACCATTTATTTAAATATTTATTTGAAGACTATGAACGATGGGTTCGTCCAGTCGAGCACTTCAATGATACCATCAAAGTGAAATTTGGTCTTGCAATTTCCCAGTTGGTGGATGTGGTATGTTAGGAAACTGATACATTTTAAAATTCAAATGACCTGAAGTCATACAGCATGTTGCCTGGTTTGTAGAATTTCTGCCATATTTCTGAAATATAATTTGGCCTTAATAATTATAAGTATACTTTGTACTCAAGATATAGGAGAAATTACTTGCAAGTAATAATAGTAGTATGATTCCAGGGTAGGTGGAGACTGGAATTCCTCTCTGACCCTAAATAACCGCTTTGTTTAATCAGAGGACACGTTAAGTGAAAGTGTGATAGACTACCAATATGTTTTACAACATCAGGTGAATTTTTTTTTAAAAAAACCTTGTACCTCTGAGTCTGCAAGACACAAAAAAGAGTCTGTCTTTTCTTTTAACTAACATAAAAAGTTTCTCTGCTATTCCTACTAGCAATAGCAATGATAACATTTTTGGTGCTCTTGAGTATTTGGTGCCTTACAGCCATCGGATTGTTCCACTATTGTTGGGCAGCAGTCGTCCTAGTGGGGAGGAGATCTCAAGTGGGAAATTAGGCGGGACCCTAAATAAGCACAATAGGGCAAGGTATGACACCTCCTCCCTCCCAACGCCTTTGAGCCTTATCTAGTCTTTCACGGGCAAACGCTGTTAGTTTGGGGAGATTCTGTGAAATAGGCATAGAACAATAAAGTAGCCTGTTTGAACCCTAAAGTAACCTGTTTGAACCCTGGGTCTGGTTGTTCATGTCTGACAGTTATTAGGTAAATGAAATTCAAGTGTCAGCTGTTTCGTTACGTCTTCAAGGGGCACATTGGAAAGCATCTATTTAGGAGGGGGAAGTTACCAGAAGTCTTGCCAAAGTCCAGTTCAGATGCTGAAGCACTGCCTGGCTCTCACTTTCTAAAACCTTTGATTATATCTAATATACTTTTCCTCCAATAGGATGAAAAAAATCAGTTGATGACCACAAATGTTTGGCTGAAGCAGGTGAGTCCTGGTTGAAAAATCTTTTGAGTGGCACTCTTCATAATATTGGGGGATTGATGATTCATGCCCTTGGGTTGCATCTCCAGGGAAGACACAGAGAAAAGAGAGAGATCAGGATTCTCTATCGATCCTAAATGATTTACAGTAAATTGGCAAGGGATTCGAAGTAGCGAGATAGTTTTCCAGAAATATTAGAATCAGAAAACATTCCTGTGCAAGTGAACATGAGTCCAGTCAGTTTATCAAAAGTAAGAAGCAAAAAATACAAAACAAATATGTTTTGAAGCAAGGTAGCAACTTTAATAGTAACATACTAAACATTTCAGTTGTTGCTTTCTGGCTGTTTCAAGTTCAAGATAAAATTGAAGAAAAGTCTGTATTCCTTTGCAGGAATGGGTTGATGCAAAGCTGAAGTGGGATCCCAAGGACTATGCAGGAATAACATCTATCCGTGTCCCTTCAGCTTCACTATGGATTCCAGACATTGTCCTATATGACAAGTAAGCGTTTCAGTTTTTAACTTATATTAAACGGCCATATAGACTTGAAGAGAATGTGAAAAAAAAACAGGCTGAAAAGGCCTGGAGAGGTAGTGAAATAAAAGGGTTTGGTGCCCCCTTCAATCTCCCAATTTCCCAAGCAAGAAGACCCACATGATTGCAGAGAGTTCTTACCCAGAAGGAATTAAGAACCAGGAGCATTCATGCCCCTTAATATCATATCTTCACTCGTAGACTCTAGAAAAAAATGAACAAGAAGGAGCAGAAAAGATGCTCTGCACATTCCTCAGAGATTGCATTCAGAGCAGTGGTAGAAGATAATTGGGTCCTCATTTGAGGATCTCATCTTGTTAAGAAGTGCAGTGCCTCATTAAGTTATACTCTGTTTTATTTTTTTACTTGTCGGAGAAGAAAGTTTTTATAGAAGGGTGGGCATGTCTGCAAAAAAAAATTCCAGCTATTTTCTAAGAGCATCGTGTAGCCATCATTCAAAATCCTGATTTTACTCATTCATTAGCTCCTTATCCCTTTGTTCAAAATTGAATTCATAATTTGAATTGCGGATGGACCACGCCCTTCAGGGGACATCTAACTCTTTCTTCTTCTTTTTTTTGTCTGTAAAGGATTACACAATTTCAAAATAATTTTACGCTGGAAAAAGTTCATAACACTTAGCTTTTTGTGGAAAAACCATACCTTGCACCTTTCGTAACCCTTTGCTGATATTCTTTCAGTGCAGATGGTCATTTTGAAGGAACCTCCACAAAGGCCATAGTGAAGCACGATGGCACTGTTGTTTGGACCCCACCTGCGAACTATAAAAGCTCTTGCACCATTGACGTCACTTATTTTCCATTTGACCTCCAGAACTGCTCCATGAAGTTTGGCTCGTGGACATACGATGGTTCTCAGGTGGATATAATCCTTGTGGATGAAGAAGTAGACAAAAGAGATTTCTTTGATAATGGAGAATGGGAAATAGTAACGGCAACAGGTATCAGAAGGAACAGAACGGATGGAAGCTGCTGGTACCCCTTTATTACCTACTCATTTATCATTAGGCGCTTGCCTCTCTTTTATACACTCTTCCTCATTATTCCATGCATCGGGCTGTCTTTCTTAACCATCCTTGTCTTCTATCTTCCCGCCTACGAAGGTGAGAAAATCTGTCTCTGCACTTCCGTTCTGGTCTCGCTCACCGTCTTCCTTCTAGTCATAGAAGAAATTATTCCCTCTTCTTCTAAAGTCATACCTCTGATTGGCGAGTACTTGGTCTTCACCATGATTTTTGTGACGTTATCTATAGTAATCACGGTCTTTGCTATTAACGTTCATCATCGATCCTTGTCGACGCACAACGTGATGGCGCCCTGGGTCCGCAAAATATTTCTTCACAAGCTTCCCAAACTGCTTTGTATGAGAAGTCACATCGATAGGTACTCGGTACCAAAGGAAGAAGAGACCACGGGCACGCAGGGATCCAAGGAATCTAGGAATACTTTGGAAGCAGCCTTAAATTCTGTCCGGTACATTATAAGACACATTGTCAAAGAGAATGAAGTTCATGAGGTGTGTGTTCTGGTCGTGTTGCACTCAATGGCTGAGTTGAACATAATAGACAAGGTTATGCAGTAGAACCTCCGTCTGGAGCCTTTGGTGCTTTATGAGCTTGGTTGTTTGTTTGCGGACATTTCATTACCCAACTAGATAGCATCATCAGTGCTCTGACGATGTTAACAGTGATGATCTCATAGTGATGGTATAACCTAGTTGGCTCATGAAATGTCTACAAGAAAACAACCAAACTCTCAGAGCATCAAAGACTCCATAGTTCAACCCCAAGCTACAGGAAGAAAGAGCCTTAATTATTTGGTTGATTTCAGATGCTGTACTGTTTTTTTAATGTCTCTGAGAGAAAGGGAAGTCTTAGTTGTGTTGATGGAAACAATCCCTTCAGTAGCAACCTAGCAATATCTAAACCACTGAATAGTTTTTGTCATATCTTACTATCGTTTGAGTGATGGGTATTATATGAAGAACTTGATCTCTTGTTTTGGATCAAGATAGTGAAAATTTTGGATCAATAGCATGCTAAAAAATAGAGAATCGTTTTCTATCTCCTACAGTGACTCATGTTTGTCTGTGACCCACTTTTTCCCTAGTTTGTATAAAAAGTATGATTCAAGCCTTAACAAGCACACATATTTTTAAATAGACTGGGAATTTTTAATTCCGTGATAAAATTCCGTTTCAGTAATTATTACTATTCAGTTTAATAAGTAAAATCTACAGTAGGGAATACCTATAATAACAATGGTTTATTTAGTTCCAGTTTGTATCCTTTCTATTTATTATGCTGTGGCTTTTGTGTATATTCGTTGTTGCCTCTGACTGCTTTGTTGTTTTCTAGGGACTAAACTTAGAACCAAATGCTTAAGGAAAGTTACTGACTTTTTTTTTCCCCTTCTTTTTTTTTAGGTTGTGGATGACTGGAAATTTATAGCTCAGGTGCTTGACCGTGTGTTCCTGTGGCTGTTCTTTCTGGTTGCAGTTACTGGATCCCTGACCCTATTTCTTCCTGTAATTCATAAATGGGCAAGCAAAATAGTACCAGTCCATGCTGGGATTGTTAATAAATAAGTTAATACATCATAAATAAGATTGTTAATAACTAAGTGTGTGAGCAGGGGCAGAGTTCTAACAGTGTTTCTAAGGAATACTGATTCCTATATATATATATTAGTACTTTCAAAACTAAATGAAATGTCTGAGAATGCAATTGGGAGGGGAAAAAATTAACCAGGAAAATTGTAAGATAGATTTTCCTCCCCCTTAATTATAGCCTACTTGGATGCCATCAGCATTCTAAGATTATTTGCAGATTATTATAGCAAAAAGCATTAACATTACTTTAACATTTAAGGTGTCTAGGATGCCCATCACAAAAACGGCTGCAGCCGTGGATGAGAAGTTTTGTCAAGGGTCAGATGCCCAGGCAGTTGGTTCTTCTGGATCCAGAGACAATGAGCACACCAACAAATAAAGAGATTTTTTTAAAGTTTTTATTATTAAGCAAACAAATTTTAAAACCTAACGTAAAAAGCATACCTACCAAGCAAGGTGATACCGAAATCTCTTGCAAGCTGTCAGGACCTCCTTAATAACGATAGCACAGATGCCCCACAGAGCCCATGCCAGGGTCTCCGTAGAAGCTCTCAACTTAAAAGACAGTACTAGGGTTTTTATTAAAAGTTGGCACCATGACTTCATGGCTCCGTTTCTGTAGTCACAAGGCTGCAAGAGCTGACTCTGGCTAGGTGGCACATCACTCAAAACTCTTGAGATTTTCACAGATTAAAAAAAAGAAAAAAACCTTTGTACTATGAAGATTCAACAGCCCCCTTTTGCCTTCATGCAATAAACAAAAGGGTTTGTTTTTTTAAGCACATTAGCTCAGAATGAGCTCTGAACTTTTAGACCAGGGATGTCCAACTTTGGCAACTTTAAGACTGAACTTCAATTTCTGGCATTCCCCATCCAGCTGGCTGGACTTCTGGGAGTTGCATTCCATGGGGTCTTAAATTTGCCAAGCTTGGACACCCCTTAGACTTTTCTTAATGTGACGGAATCTCTTATTGAATCTCTTACACCTTACAAAATTGTCCACAAATCTCCATCTTATGCGTAAAATATTATTATGTGTTCTTTCCATACATCTTTACGGCTGGTGTCCATGTATTTATGCCATACGCTAAACAGATGTGAAGGAGAAATCAAAATATGCCGCTAAACTCCTCAAAGTACAACGGTCTTGTGCAAGGCCACTACCAAGGAATACAGAACGTTTTAGATTTTTTTAGTCTGTTCATGTGACATGTAAGTAATCCTTGTAGCAGGTGAGGGCTCTGTCTCTCACTCTTATGATTCCCAGACTGTCACTCAGAATTAAGCTCCATTTGCCAAGGAACCAGATAGAGTGCGAAGGGTGAAAAGTATAAGGCAGCACAGAAAGTAATAAAATATGCAAGTACACCATGGAGTGTTCTGGACTTCCTAATGCAATTTCCCTTCTAAATAATCCCAATTTTTATTGTGCTGTGATAACACAATAACAGCGAGGACAATTAACCAGTGGAACAACTTGCCACCAGAAGTTGTGGGTGCTTCATCACTGGAGGTTTTTAAGAAGAGACTGGACAATCTCTTGTCTGAAATGTATAGGGCCTCCTGCTTGAGCAGAGGGCTGGACTAGAAGACCTCCAAGGCACCTCCCAGTTGATTCTAACCAAAGAATCTGAAGTCTGCTAGGAATTTCTGAGATTGTAAGAAAGTAAAGGCACCTTCCAATCCGTCTCAACTCTCACGCAGTTTTCTTCTGAGCCTTAGCGGAGCAATTCATTATTCTTTTCTTAGAAGATTTTGTTTGACTTCACAGTCTAATCCACTTGTTGAAAAAGATGGGCTGATTATAGAAGTTGCATATGAAGTATCTGGGGCATGCTCCTTCATACATTTTTCATTAGGCACAAATGCCTTCCATGTTCTGTGAAGAAAATCTGTGCTATATATATGTGTAGCCCTCAAATTAGAATCCACAGTCGAATCATGGAATGAAAAATATGCTACAGCAAAGGTAGAATCAGTAGAGATGATTTTAATATTATCTAAACACACTTTTAGAGAGATGGTAGACAGTTGGAAACCTTTTGGGTCAATTACACAATAGTGCAGAAACGGATGTTTACGATGATATGAGCTGGAGTACTTCATCGTTCTAGTTGTATTTTGCGTATAGCTGGGAATTTTTTTAAAAAAAAAATTTAAATCAGATTTTTAGATTTTAGAAGTGTACGCTGAATGCGCTTTAAGGTTGATAATTATAGACAAATTAAACTTTGCATTTGATACTTGCTGTTTGTTATTTAGTTTGTAAATCTGAGGGAAATTTTTAAATTATATAATGTATTTCATTAGAAAGCCATCATTTGGAAAGTGGGTTAATTAAAGATTTCTTAATATTTATCTGCATTGCTTAGGGGGTTTTGTGTCTTCCTCTCAGCCTTTTCAATATAAGTAGTCGAGATTTGTTGGCTTTAGTGGAAAAATCATTCCTGGTCTTTTCATTTGATTTAGCTTCCTTGAGACTGGAAGCTGAAAACCAATGCTTACTATCATTTTATTTTCATTTGTCTGCTGCAATATCCCACGTTAATAAACAATTCTCCAAATCCTTATAAATATTCCCTTTTCCTTCTAATTTCCTTCTCAAAGATTTATTTGAAGCCCTTGGCCAAATCCCTCAGTTTGACTTGGTACTGTTAAAATGGACAGGCATATTGATGAAAGAGAATATTTATAGTTCAGGATTGAAATGTGGGGTCAGGGCTGGCATATAGTAATCCAATATATTTTATATACTAGTGGCAACTTGCCCTGTCAGTGTTGGTGGGAGCAGTCTTGATGATTCCTTAATTAGGCTGTCATTTTTTTCTGAGTTAACTACCCAACTAAAATGAGAGCAAACTCCGTAAGGATGATGTTACCTTGTTTGGTAATGAAACGTCTGCAAGAAAACAACCCAGCTCAGGAAGCCCCAAGAACCCTATGGATGTACATATGCTTCCTCTGGTTTCTTCTGTTTCTCTCCCACACAAAGAGAGACTTTTTTCTGCTTTATCTCCATTTTAAAAAATAAACTCGTGGATTTCTGGGTGAGCAGGGAATCCGTGGTGGGTTGCAGCTAACCCTTCATTGTTAAGAAATGGCCTTTTCAAACGCAGCTTCTTAGAATCTGCATAAGTTCCTTTTAATTGTTCTCCTTGGCATAGCTGCGGCAGTTTGGTTTGCAAGTCTTGAAAGGCCACTTCAAGAGAACATTTTAAATTTGTGCAAATGCTTTTGTATAACAAAGATGATCTGTGGTGAGCAACCTCGGAGTTCGGCTTGTTCTAATCCATTATGCCTCAGATTCCAGTCATGCTAAATATTTCCAGCTTAGGCACTCAAGAAACTGATAGGTCTGTAGTTAGCTGGATCTGCTTGGTTTTCTCCCTTACATATTGGTACTGCTGCTGTCATCCTCTAGTAGTCCTTATAATATATTTGTTATCTGATTTTCATATTTGCCTCATTAAAATTGCAGGGAACTGCATTTCTGTATTAATGAGATGGTCTTGACTCTCCTTGTCCAAACTTCTGCAGAATAAATTAATGCTATTTTAAGGCTTAATCTGACAACCATAAAAATTCTCTCCCACTCTCAAAAAAAGGAAAAACCTAGACATAAAAATCCTTCAGTCTTATACAGTACCTCAAAATAATACATCAGTTGTTTTCTTTATCTTCTTCGGTATCTTTATTTTGGTACTCAGAGAAGTAGAAATAAGTAGTTCAACATCAGCGTAATGTGTTTAGACACCAAGAAGGGAAAAAAAGTCATTTTTTTGCGGTGTCACCTTGTTTAAACTTCATCTCTGATCAGCAGCGTTTGCAGGAACAATCCTGCTGTCCCCAAAATACACACGAGAGTAAATACCCACAGGAAAATACGATCAATTACCATGGCAACGTATTTCCAGTCATCTTGAGTCTGGAAGAAATAAGCAGAAAATTACATCAATTTTTGAATAATCTATTTTGTGGGCCTACTTTGTATATTTCAAAGCCATTGGTATAGTTGTCTTTGCAGAGAGTACAATAAATAGTTTCAAAACTAATACTTGTGGGGGTAGGGAGGAAAACTTAAGTGAAAAATAAACAAGTTTTTGTCTCCTGACTTTCTTCCTTGCTTAATTTTGGTTATCTTTGTAAGCCTGAAGGTGCACTTGATAAATATGGGAAGGTGAACTATTCCATGGAAATTGAACAGCGTTGAAATTACAGATGAGCTTGTAATTGTGGAAGATAGTTTGCAAAAATATTCTTCTTTGGTTCCAAATAAATATTCAGATCACTGTAAACTAACTTGATCTCTTTTTCACAAGGTTTGGTGAATAGATTACTCCCCTATTTCCCCTTGTAAAAAAAATAATCTGCCTTTCCTATTGTTTAAAAAAATGTGTATTTTTTATATTGGTTTCTGTGTCTTAAGCACTGTGACCTTTCCATCTTGCAAATCACAAATGCTCATCTTTATTGCCTTCAGAAGATCTAACAAGCTGTTCTGTTCTTGGATGCTTCCACAGGCACCTGGTAGAAAGTAGACATAGCACAAGACCTTGGTCAATCTGAGCAGATGTTACTTCGGTCTGGTCAGAAAATGACCAAAATGTGGATGTTGCAGAGCTATTAATTAACACCAAAGTTGTCCAATCTTGGCCACTTTAAGACTTGTGGACTTCAACTCCCAGAATTGGCTGAGGAATTCTGAGAGAAGTCCATAGGTCTTAAAGTGGCCATGGTTGGACACCCCTGGTTTACAGTACCAGGCACGTACCAGGCATGCTGGCAAGGCACCCCTGCCTTGCCAGCATGAGGCCACATCAAGTATGTTGTGTAACGTGGAAATTAAAATATATCCATACCTCCTTGGCTTTATTCTGCAGTTTCATGTTTTCGGCGATGTATTTGATGCTGTCCATCACATCTCTCATTTCTGGTGATATAAACGAAGATGGAAACAACGCTTCCATGGACTCAGAACTGGAGCTCTGCGTCAAGTTGCCAGGGGCAGCCTTCGAGTATGTTTTGTGTTCGTGCAGGCAACACGCGTGTGTAAACCCTTGGCATGAGAAGCAGTCTTGACAGTACCTGCTGTCAGGCATATGGATGAAGTTCAAAGGCGTCAGCTCTGCATGGGAAGAAGGCTTCGCTTTCTCGGGTCTGCCCTCCTCTTTGTTGCTGGGAGGCTGTGTCATGAACATGATGCGGGGGAGAAATTTGAGGAAAACCACCCTCACCCACTCCGGCATGGTGTGCGTCCTGGGAGTTCTGTAGTGGACGTTGAGCACAAAGACGGTGATGACGATGGAAAGAGTGACAAACAACATGGTGAAGAGGAGGTACTCTCCAATCAACGGAATCACCAGTGACGTGGACGGAATGGTCTCCGTTATGACCAGGAGGAAAACGGTCAAGGATAAGAGGACTGATATGCATAGAGTTATTTTCTCGCCGCAGTCCGACGGAAGGTAGAACACCAGCACAGTCAAGAAGGAAATCAGAAGGCACGGGATGATCATGTTGATGGTATAAAACAAGGGCAGACGCCTCATGTACAAAGAGTAGGTGATAGATGGATAGATGGCATCGCAGCAGTTGTAGCTGATGTCTTGCTTAAGGCCGGGGGCTTTGATAATGGCCCACTCTCCACTTTCCCAGTAATCCCTGAGGTTCATGGTGGAACTAACGAGCACTAAGTCGATATGAGTTTTATCGTGGGTCCAAGAGCCAAACTTCAAGGTGCAGTTCTGGTAGTCAAAGGGGAAGTAGGTCACGTCTATTTTACACGAGCTCTTAAATATGGCCGGAGGCATCCATGTGACGTTTCCAGTGTAATTGAGCACGGCTTTCGTTTTGTCGTCCACCTGGAAGTCTCCAATCGCACTGTCAAAAGACATTTTGAGATAACGGGTTGAGTATAGAATAGGTTCTGGCAGTTGGAATCGGTTATCAAAGTGACTGAGCAACTTATCCTGGGAAACTGTAGATGGAGAAGAAGAATCCTCAACAATAGCTCAGGCCTCAACTCAATGATGGGCACGTCTCCAGAGGGTCTCAGTCACCCAGGTCATGGTGACCCTCCCATACTACCACCTCTTAAAATACTAGACAACACAGTATCAACAGTAGAGACCTTCAAATTTCTAGGTTCTACTGTATCACATGACCTAAAATGGACACCTAATATCAAAAAAGCACAACAAAGAATGTTCTTTCAGCACCAACTCAGGAAGCTCAAACTGCCCAAGAAGCTGCTGATCCAGTTCTACAGATGAATGATTGAGTCTGTCATCTGCACCTCTAGAACGGTCTGGTTTGGTTCTGCCACCCAACAGGACAGACACAGGCTCCAGAGGATAATTAGGACTGTAGAAAAAATAATTACTATCCACCTGCCTTCAGTTGAGGACCTGTATACTGCACGAGTCAGAAAGAGGGCTGTGAAAATATCTACAGACCCGCTCACATCCCAGACATAAACTGTTTCAACTCCCACCCTCAAAACGACGCTATAGAGCCCTGCGCACCAGAACAACTAGACACAAGAACAGTTTTTTCCCGAAAGCCATCACTCTGCTAAACAAATAATTCCCTCAACACTCTTCAACTATTTACAAAGTGTACACTACTATTACTGTTAATCTTCTCATCACTCCTTATCACCCATCTCCTCCCACTTGTGACTGTAGGACTGTAATTTTGTCACTTGTATCCTTACAATTTATATTGACTGTTTCCTAATATGATTTGATTGTTGATTGTACCCTATGACTATCATTAAGTGTCGTACGTTATGATTCTTGATTCTTAACGAATGTACCTTTTCTTTTATGTATACTGAGAGTATTTACACCGACAAATTCCTTGTGTGTCCAATCCCACTTGGCCAATAAAGTATTCTACATTATACATTCTACACGGGTGTCCCAAAGGTGCAATTCGACTTTGTTTTTCCTTGAAGACGTTTCGCTTCTCATCCAAGAAGCTTCTTCGGTTCTGGCAGCACTTTTGGGTCAATACTGGGCAGCACAGAACAGGGCTCTCAAAAGTTGGTTGGCTGCAGCAGTCATATTTATCACTCCCTATTTGGTGATCGGGAACATGCTACTCATATAATTAAGTCATGCCTCCCCCACCCCCCCACACACAAAACACTCATGAAATAGCAGTTATTTCTTGGAAAATAATTCACGAAGACTTCCCCAAATAGTGAGATTTGATCAAGTACTGGGGCGTATTTTCCTTGGGAATTTTTGCAATAATCTCTCTGGGATAGTAACTAATTAGGGCTAGGTACGTTACAGGAAGAAAATTTAAGAAGAGGTCTAATTCCATAATCTTACTTGTTATATAACATGATATCGGGCTTCCAGATCCTATTTGATGGCACTCGGACATATTGCACGCCACCATACTTCTCTGGATCCCACCTGAGTTTGTAATCATTCCAAATCTGGTCAAAGAAAAAAAATTGAGATATTTCAGGTGGACCTGTTTCATTCAAAGGCTAACCCTTAAGCGAGAAGAGTCTTTTACAGCACCTTAAAAACAAGCAAGCATTCTACAGGTAGTTTTTGGACTTACGACCATTCATTTAACAATGGTTTGAAGTCACAACTTGACCTGGAAAAACTGCCTTACAACCTATCCTCCAAGTTAACAATGGTTCACTAATCCCAACACTCACATGATTATAATTCGGGTACTTGATAACCAAAGACATGGCTGGCTGGGGAATTCTGGGAGTTGAAATCCACATGTCTGCAAAGGGTCGAGAAACGTTGAGCTAGCTAGACACATTTCAAGAAGTGTGGACTTCAACTCCCAGAATTCCCCAGCCCCAGTTTATGACTCTAAAAGCTGAGCTGGCAAAAAGCCAGGCAGTAGACTTTTTTTAAAAAAAAAAACCATAATTTTCCCCAGGCTAATGGCAGATAGCGTGTTTGTTGCTTTTTACAGGCAGTAGCATTTCTGCAAGTTGCTGCAGAGAAAAAGTGGGCCAACCACACTGGGATTTGCTCCTTGCAAACGATATCCACCCCCTGTCCTGGATACCTCTTCAGACTGCAGCGTTCATCTGTTTCCGAAAAAAAGAAAAGAAGGGAAAAAAAAGCTTGCAGCAATGCATTAAGCAGTTCAGGAAGAGAATCGGTACAACTACAGTAGGGACCAGGTGGGCCTTTGAAAGAAGTGCATCCAATTATGAACACCTCTCTTTTTCTCTCTCTCTCCCTTTTAGTCTTTCTGAGAGGCCAGAAGACGCATGTTTGATAGAGAGAGGGGGGCTGTCTCTTGAACCCCAAACAGCTCTTCTGCAACCTTCCTTTCCTACTGCCTGCTGAAAAACCAAGACCGTCTCAACCTCCCAAGCAAAGGTGAGTGTGTTGTGATTTCTCTCTCCAAAAAATGTAACGCAAGCAGCCTCTTGTCTTACTTATCGCTTTAGAGCAGGGATGTCCAAACTTGGCCACTTTAAGACTTCAAACCCCAGAATTCTCCAGCCTGCTAGGGAATTCTGGAAATTGAAGTCCACAATTCTTAAAAGTTTCTAGCGGGTGTGTGTAAACTTGGCAAATTTAAGACCTGCAGATTTCAACTCCCCAAATTCCCCAGCCAGCCAGGTCATAAAAGCGGGTGTGTGACATGTCTCACTTAATGACTTATGACTGCTTAATGACAAATTTTCTGCCCCCTATTGTAGTCCTAAAACTAAGTGGAGGACTACTCTGTAGTTGTTAAATACAAAAAAAAAAAATCAATCTTGACCACTAGATGTCAGCAGTGTATTAAAAGCATGTTTTCTGAACTCTTGAATTTTCATTCCGAAACCATCAATTTCAGGTAAATAACTCTTATTTTTTTTATTTTAAAAATAAAAATACGTGTATCTGAATAAGTGATTGTGTGTTGTCAAAAAAACCCAGTTAAGAATCCTAAGTCTTGAAAAGTTGAAATGTCTTTCTAACACCACATTTCACTTTCTTCTTCTCCCCCAAATTCTTTTTAAACAAAATCTTTTGTTGTTGTTGTTGTTGTTGTTGTTGACTTACATGCTTCAGCCATAAATTAGTCTCCATAATCTGATTCACTTCATCCTGAGCAGGGGGGGAAAAAAAACAGGAACTGTATTTAAAACCTGAATTTAATAAAGCTCAGCTGAGCATCTGATCTGTTATCTGTTAAACTGTCATCTGTCATCTGTTATCGATTAAACTGGGGGTGGGGAAATGAAACAAAATACTGAGGATGCTCACCCAGATAAGAGATTTGAGATAAAGAAAAAGAGAAGGTTCTCCAGTTACTCACCACTTTGATCAGCTGAGATAAAGACACTTCAAACCAAACCATGACAGGGTCAGACACATTTTCAACAGGCCGGATGATTTTGTTATAACTGGCAAACAATTCCTTATAAAGCCGGTGTTCGTCATCGAAACAAAACATACCTGGAAAAAATATACTATAATTTTCCCTTGTATGGATCTGAGTACTAAGCCTGCTGAGAACTGGAACTGACCACTAAGGCCGGCTAGTGAATTCTGCTGTTAAAGCCTTAGTAAGGCCACGCCTAGAGTCCTGCATCCAGTTTTGGTCACCACACTATAAAAAAGGATGTTGAGACTCTAGAAAGAGTGCAGAGAAGAGCAACCAGGATGATGAGGGGACTGAAGACTCAAACATATGAAGAATGGTTGCAGAAACTGGGCATGAAGGATCAGGGGAGACAAGATAGCAGTCTCCCAATATTTGAGGGGCTGCCACAGAGAGGAGGAAGGGGGTCAAGCTATTTTCCAAGGCACACGAAGGCCAGACAAGGAATAATGGATGGAAACTGACCAAGGAGAGATTCAACCTGGAAATAAAGAGAATTTTTCTGACAGGGAGAACAATCAACCAGTGGAACAGAAGTTGCTTTCCGAAGTTGTGGGAGCTTCATCCCTGGAGGCTTTCAAGAAGAGACTGGACCAGAAATGGGGTAGGGTCTCCTGCTTGGGCGGGGGGTTGGACTAGATGACCTAAAAGGTCCCTTCCATCTCTGTTAATCTGTTTAATCTTTGTTGCTGTCTGAAAAGCAATTCTGTAGATTTTGGTCTTGTTTCTACACCACCTATGAACCATACCTGGTGTGCATGATGAGGGGTTTGAAAATACAGTACGGTACTTACAACAGTTCATTTAGTGACCGTTTCAAGTTACAATGGCACTGGAAGAAGTGATTTATGACCATTTTTCACACTTTATGACCATTGCATCATCCCCATGGTCACGTGATCAAAATTCGGCCATTTGGCCACTGACTCATAATTACGACGATTGCAGTGTCCTGGGGTCATGTGATCCCCTTTTGCGACCTTCCCACAAGCAAAGGTCACTAGGGGAACCCAGAGCCACTTAACGACCGCATGGCTAACTTCACCACCACGGCGATTCCCTTAACAACCGTGGCAAGAAAGGTCGTAAAATGGGGCAAAACTCACTTAACCAATATTTCACTTAGCAACAGAAATTTGGGGCTGGGTTATGGTCATAAGTCAAGGACTCGCCTTTTAAAGCCAGTGGCCCAGATTTTGGGTCATCCCTGGACTGTCCTGTGCATACAAGCAATTATTTTTGTCTTCTGCTATGCAGAAAAATCTGAATCAATTTGCCACCCCAGCTTTTCTTGGGGTTCCCTAAAACCATCCCTATCCCCATTACCAAAATATATCAGAGAGCAGATTGAGATCTAAAACAATAGTTGAGAGGTTTGTTTGAATTTTTTTAGTTATAAAAACCTAAAAGTAAAAGGGCCAATGTTAGCTTGGGCCAAAAATTTTGGACACAATATTGAGTTAGAAGATTGGGAAAAAAATGTGGAACAAAAATTATACTTTAACAAAATCCGCCCCACATAAAGAAAACCAATACTAGATGTTTTACCGCTGGCATTTAGCCCCAACAAGGCTTGCAGAGATGCATCCCAATCTAAACCCTAACTGTTGGAAAAGCAAACAAGCACAAGGTACTTTTTTCCATGTCTGGGTGGCTGGGCCCAGAAATTTTAAAATATTGGATTAAAATACAAAAATGCCTAAACGTAATCACCCACTGTCGAATAGAATTGAAGCCTGAATTATTTCTCCTGGGAATCATTAAGGGTAAATACCCCCAAAAGATTAAATATTTAACTATACATATTATTACGGCAGCAAGAATTGCACTAGGACAAGCTTGGAAAATGTCTAACATACCATCAGATTGTTTAATAATCCGAAAAAGTTTTTGAATATGCAGAAGCGGATAGACTCACCATAGATCTGAATAACAAGGAAGACCCGGAGTATTATGCAACTTGGAACAATTGGTATCAATGGATAGACAGTAGAAAAATGAAAGGTATAGGTTAAAAATAAGTTTACAAATGTTGTACTGTCAGAGAACGACGGAAAATTGTACCAACTTATTTTCTTTTTATAGATATATTCGTATTTTAGTATTTTAATTTCAATTGTTGAGAGATTATTATCTTGAAGGAATCTGGTAGCCTCTTTTAAAGACTAATAGATTTTATCCAACTTCGGGGACCTACATCGCCATCAGATGTACGGAATGACTGAAGTGAGGCGTGATTCCCCCAAAGTTGCTGCCTTTTAATAAATTGTGTGTGCCTGAAAAAGTGCTATGGATCGTCTCCTGATTTGGGGCTATTGTAGACTAACACAGCTGGCTTCCTCCCATTATCCAGAAGGAGGGAGTGATCCAATTTAATTTCCTTAATGTCGATGTGGCAGGCACAGAAATTTGCAATGTGTGTTTGAGAGATGGAATTAATGTGGACCTGCTGTCGTGGGCTGAGAAGTGTGGCGTTTGTGGGTTTTATTTTTGCTCTCCCTGGTAAATTGTAACCTTGGGGAAAAAAGCAATCTAATTAAAAAACAAACAAACCTTGGCAAAAACAGGCTAATTCGGCAAAATGGCATTTGTTTTGTGTTAGGTAAATGGCCTCGGTTTGGAATGGTACAACTCTATATTTGATCAATTTTATATCTAGCATTAGATTTTTTTTCTCTCGCATGAATGGGGCTCGCTTTATTGTTTCAAAAAATAAATTCATAATAATAAATAATACAACATTTTGCACTGTGCATCCTTGTATCAGTAGAAGGCCCTTATCATATGTGGAGCATAAACAGAAATGAAATGGTAGCTTGCCAATAGATAAAACGCCTTATGTAGATTTTCTCAAGCGGATGATAATCCATGAAACGATTCAAAGACCTCAATACTACAGACAGATATAGAGAAGTGATAAAGATGAGAGAGAAAGATGATATAATAAAGAGAGAGAGAGCGATCTGATAAAATGTGCATTAATACATACAGTATTAAAATATTTAACAGTTGTCCCTATACCACACCCAAACGGAAGTCCGAATCAAAATCCTCTTGCAAGCTGAGTTTGGAGTTATAACTGGAAGAAATTCGCTGAGGGGCGGGGAATGAGAAATCTAGGGCAGAAAGAAGGAAAAAAACGCACCAAAGAAGCAGGAAATATTCTTCATTTATACCACTGTCAAGATGGGAAGCTGTGGCATCGTTTTGATTATATACACCAAGCCCTGTATGTTGAATAAGGTGCCATTCTGGAAGGGAGAGAAAGAAGCTGCTTTTGGAAAGCAGGAAATGAAAAGGTCTTATACATGACCTCAGCTCTTTCGTGCTTCAAAAGATTCTGGAGAAAACTGGCCCAGACCAATCTGAAATTCCAAAGAATTTGAGTTGGTGGACTGATGGGAATTTATCTTCATCTCAAGATAATCATCTTCCTCTGTTCCTCGGAGGACGTTGGCACGAGCAAATAAGTCATTCAGGTTCAGGATAGAGCCTGGAAAGGGACCTTGGAGGTCTTCTAGTCCAGCCCCCTGCTCAATCAAGCAACCTTGTTCTTTTCCAGACAAGGGATTGTCCAGTCTTTGAAAAGAAAAAACTTCCAGCGAAGGAAGAATGCACAACTTCTGTTCCACCAGTTAATTGTTCTCACTTGTTTGGAAGTTTCTCCTTAATTCCAGGTTGCTTCTCTCCTCGGTTAGTTTCAAGGAGAGACTAATTATAATTACAATAATTGAAGACTTGGAAGTTATGACTGAAGATTTGACGGCTGGCATTTCTGAAACTTGGCTTTTGTTGAGGTTTTGCCATTTTTTGTTAAATGGCAGGACGCTGCACAGTCTTAGAAGCATTCGGTTGTTTCCAGGAGTTGAAACAAACTTAACAGCTATTATTAAGTCCTTTCATCAGGTGCTAAGAAATATTTGCATCCCAGTTTGGGCGAAGGAAAGAGGATTCTCATATCTCAAGGATCAAATGGAAGTATTAATCTTTGGATTAATATCATCCTAAATATTACATTGTTTTAGCCTTTAAGATTATTATTTTTATTCCACCCTTCTGATGCTGGTCTATGACCATAATAGATTTGATTTTTTTTGAATTTGAGCCTGCATTCGGCTATGCTTATTGGGCTTCTAATAGCACATTCTGTCTGGTCCACAATAATTTAAGAAGCAAAAGACAGTTTTATTAGACACTTCTATGCATTCTGTGTATAGCAGTGTTGAGCTTTCTCAGCTAAGCCAGACTACAAAAGAATTGTTTCGGGCGAATGGAATTTTCAGAGACTTTAAGGAGCTCAGTTTTTAATTCAAAAAGCTGTGTTAGGAAAATTTGAAGCAGCTCTTTCTCAGTAACTAATGCTTAAATTATAAACATAAAAATAGCCACATATTCATTTGGATAAAGTTGAACACCTAATACTGGCTAAGATGGAAGGGGGGAAAAGAAATAACCATTATTTAAAACTGCTTTAAAAATAAATGTATTTAACTTATCCTTAATGTTATATGCTACTGATAACTGACCCATATATTCTTCAAAGACAACCCTTTTAAGGGACTAAATAATCTATTTTCTTAAATAGAATTTTAACTTAAAAGTATCTTTACTAATAATCTTCAGGGACTCGTGAATATTAAACATTGTCTTTGACATAAAATGCTTTTTCATATTTGTCTTGTTTTTTCATACCTTTATTACTTTACCCATTGGATGGAGCTGAGCATTTACCGGCCAGATGTAAACTCTCAGCTCCATCAAGTGGGTAGAGAAATTCAAATATGATATTTCAAAAAAAATACAAACTACCGGATTACAGTGTTATAAAAAGGCAGAATTTCTATACCCAGCCAGTTTACCTGTGGAGTTTATTTGAAAGCTCTCCGTTCACTGCAATTACTTTATTGACTGGACTTCCTAACCAACATATTGTTGCTGAAATTTAAAGGTTAGCCATTTCAACGTCCAAAGCCAGTCCCTAAACATTTGCAAGAACTGTAAACTCTGATTTTTTCTTCAAGACAATAGGCAAAAGGGAAGAGAGAAACCCTGAACCACACACTACACCGATGCAAACCCTGTGCTTATTTCAATTAAAAGCTACCTCTAAGCTCTTGCGAACATCGTCCCCATCACCCAAACCACACAAAGAAGGCAAAGCCAGAAACCCTCCTCACCTTTCAAGAAGAAGAAGCAAAGCAATGCCATCAGCATGCCCGCCCGCCTCGCCATGGCGTTCTGAATTTGCCACTCAGCCGTAAACCTTCTGGAAACGAAGTCGGTGGGTGGCATTTTACCCGCCGGGGGGACTTTAAAGAGGGAAGGAAGGCTGAACTCGGCGGGAGGCACTCATTAGAAACGGGCAAAGCATCAGCAGTGGGAACAAGGTTAGCCGGCTCCTTCTTTCCTGTTTCTCTCTAACAGCCCTGCCCCTTTGCTCACAGCCCCAGCGATGGGTGGGCGCTGGTTATCCACATGGCTGCATGGTCAGAAAAGGAGAGGCAGACCCTGGGTGGCAGGGCAGGATTAAACCCATCCTCAGAATTCCATGCCAAAGTTTCCCCTCTTCTTCTTCCAATCCTCTCCACATCCCTCCCCTCAAAAAAAAAAAAAAAAAACGGTCTGATGAAATGAAAACAGCGCAATGGGATTGTGGTTGCCGAGCTGGCTGGCCTTCAAATAAGATTTTTGGAGCAGATGTGGCTGGCAAAAGCCTGTTAATGAATTAGCTTGGACCCTTGATGATGATGATGATGAGTTATGGCTGGAACTTGGCGCTTGGACCAGCCTGTCCTGCCCAGGAGCCAAACAGCCCCCATGGGAGTCAGCCATTCCCATACATTCCCTTTGTGGGAATCATTAATGGCTGGGGACTTGTGTGGGCAGGTGTGCGGAAAACAGAGAAGTCAATCCCCAAATTTTCTCTTGGGTGAGATTGGACAGCCCTTTGTCTGAAACGGTGCAAGGGGTTGGACTAGAAGACCTCCAAGGTCCCTTACAACTCTGTTATGCTGTTAATTGCAATCCCCACCCCACCCTCGAATGTCCGGGAATAGGTGATTCTATGGATCAGGTCTCTCCACATCTTTCTATGCTCGCTCTGTCCGGTGTCCGTTTTGATGGTATCTGGCCGCCGTGTTCGTTGGCTTCCGGGTTTCCTTTTACTGCTTATTCTTCCAAATAGAATTGCTTTCTCCAGTGAATTTACACACACACACACACACACACACACACACCACCACCACCACCACCACCAAAATTAAATGAAACACAGTTTGGTGATTTTGACCACAGTAATACGTGTGCCCTGTTGTCCTGTCCAATGAATCGATCAAATACATAGGATAAGAAACGTGGACTTAGTTTACCTTTACGCGTTCCTTGTTCCATTTATTTTATTTTATTTTTGGAAGCGTGGCTCCTTCTAGGTCAGCAAAATTGTAGCGTGGTCTTTGGCCTTTAAAAAAATGCTGACCCTCTTTTCTGAATGACCATCTCCGGTATTCTTAGTAACCTGGCTTAAAAGGCCGATCAATCTCTTTGTGTTTCTGACATTTACAGACAAATCCAACCATTAACGAGGAATTTGACGGACTGTAGTTCTAGATGTAGGAAAGGTGCTGTGCTCCTTTGTGCGTTGTGGGATGGACCGAAAAGAGTTGGGCTGATTTTGGAGAATGAGAGTTGGGGATTTGCAGAATGTGCTTTACTTCCAACCTCATCTCTTTTCTTTTTTAGCAAATGAGTATTTTTGTCTAACTGTGCCAACCGGGCAGGTGAAATCTTCCATCGCCACCCATGTTTTTCAAAAACAGCATGTCTCCCATTATTGTAGTTATTGATTTTCTCTTCTTGCTTTTGCAGATGTTGGTAATTGATTTACCTGGAGGAAAGTTCATGAACTCATGGTGCTTTTTATGTATTTGTTTCTGGAGGGCCTCATATCCCATGGCTTTTGCTCCTACAAATCAGAGCTCAGCACCTGCTTTTAGGAAAAGGTACGGAGAGAACTTACCACAGATTTAAGTCACCTCGTGGTAGACCTTGAGCTAGAAGGGAATGTAAAGTTTGTGATTTGATTCTCCTGCTACGCTAAGCCACAAGATAGCTTACTAGTGCCTTAGAACCTACCTATTGTGGTTTATAAGTCATGGTGCTTAGATGATGGACGTGACACAGCTTTGTCAAGCCACGAGTAAAAAATGCTTTTGGTTTAAGACAATATATAAGTCAAGCCTGAACGTGGAGGGAACTGATTTACAGATAGTCCTCAACTTATGGCTATGGTTGGGATCAGAACTTCAGTCACTGAAGCTAGCTGGGAAGGTTGCAAATGCTGGACACATGATCCTGGGACACGCAGCAATCGTCATAAGTATATATTGTTTGCCAATCACCCATATTTCGATCGCTCAGGGGACATTGTGTTGGTTGTAAGTACGAAGATCAGTCATGTCACTTTTTTCCAGTGCTGTCCTTATGTTGAACAGTCACTAAACGAGTGGTCTTAAGTCAAGGACTTCTCACTGAGTTCATATACTGTATTGCAAAGTGGTTGATACATTGGCCAACAAAGTAAATATTAGAAATGCCCCTGAGATAGTGCTAATTTCCGGGCCTTCCTTATTCTGGAGCAATTAATTTTGCACCCTTTAATTTGCTTTTACACTTGCCAGCCTGTAGCCCGATTCGTTTAACGGCCCCATAATCCCTTGCAGGGTGGAGTCAGAGCAACTGTTTACTGGCTGGATGCCCTTCCTGTTGCCAGTGCGGAGTTTTGTTTCAGTAGATAATATTCTCATTGTGCCCAGAGAGAGAAATATCTGCTTCCGCTTAGGGTCAAACTCACAACCTCCTGATTGTAAGGTGAGAGTTCTACCTCTAGGCCATGGCACCACTCCCAAATCTTGAATACGTGGTACTACTTAAACCTTGGGGAAGGAGGAAGTATGTATCTGTAGCACGAAGGACGTGCCAGTTTTCAAAAGGGAAAGGGGGGAAAAAATGGAATGTCAGAAAGCGACGTGACCACAACAAAACCTCTCCCACGCAAAGTACTTAAATAAAATACTCTTTTAATACATGATCTTGGGCATTTAATGCCATACCATGACATGTTACCTCCTTCCATGGCTACAACTGACCCCAGCGAAACCTGTTAACGTGGTTTCAAACATTTCAGAAGTAGATTCATCCTCACAGTCACGTTGTTCCCCGCTGGGCTTCATTTCCCTGCGTGAATGCTTTAGCCCAAACTCTTCGGTCATTATTCTGAACATGCATAGAATAAGAGTGTGTGAACACGTCTGCAGCTCTCTCCCATAATGCTCGATCATGGTTTAGTGTTACTAGGATGAGCTACTGTAGGTTTAATCTTTCGGACCTTCATCTTTGCAATATCTGCAGACAACAAAGCCCCGGCTGCCGATCATCTCTTTTAGGGAAGAACCTCATAAAACTTTTTATATCTCCTTAATCTAAAGAGACAGCCTTTATATAACCCTCCGAAATCTCAGGGGATGGATTCCCATCATTTGCCCAGACTCTCAATTTTTCAGGAGGACTTAAAACGGTCTTCAAAACCAGAGAAACAAGTGGAATTGCCAAAACATCAGTTTGGTTGTCTGCAAACGTTTGCGGGGAGCAGCAGTGAAAGAGGGGGAAAAAAAATCTATTTTAGATGGTTACTTCAGGTCTTTGATGAGCAAGATTCTTGGTTCTGCAAAAAAAAGGATTTTCCTTCATGTTTTTCAGGGTCTTCTGGAATGAGTGGAGGT